>NW_028255895.1:1200000-1669000 GCF_971803275.1 Cyanistes caeruleus | reverse complement strand
CATGGCATCAGTAATTACAGGAGCATGCAAGTAAAATGATCATTGCCTTCTCCCCCACCAGTTTTACTCTTTAAATAGATCTTTTAGAGATCAATGTACTTATCCAAAAGAGGACTGAGGGGGTTATTTGATCATAGTTTCTAACTGCCTTCTCAGGGTAAAAGTACAGGATATGAAATAACTGTTTCATCTAGCAGCAAACAATACTATGGGTACAAAAGATACAAAAATTCAGGAGAAAATACTTATCAAACTTTTTTTTTTTTTTTTTTTTTTTTTTTTAATGTGGAGTGAATGGCCAGTAAATCAAAACATGAAGAAAAGAGTAGATGCCTCATAACTCAATGTCATCAAAGCCAGACTGAATGCTTCTGTGGAAAATCCCAAGCACTAGGTCTAAGTTGTGGCCTTGCAATCAAAACTAACCGATGTGACTGGCCCTAATCGCTTGTGTCTTTAAAACCAACTTCTCCCTCTAATTTGCATTTCTACCTTGCCTTGTATAATGCTGATAGTTTTCATTCACCTATTGAAATACTTCTTCAATTCAAAGCAATGTATGTACTTGACCGTGAGACATGCACAAACAAGGCTGGGAAATATTTTCATATGTATCCTCTGATTTGGACAAGTAGATACACGGATAAAAGCTGAGATGGGCCAAATAAATTTAGCAGAAGCATGTGAGGACATAATCAGCAGAGTCTGCTGGTGATGCAGAATTGTAGAGGTCAACACTAAGAAAAAAGTCAAGCTGGACACAAGTATAGGTTTGGACAGAAGTGGGGGGAGAGCAGCCCTACAGAAAAGGATCTGGGGGTGTTGGCTAAAGAGGAGTCAGCAGTGTGCCCCCAGGGAACGTCATGCTGGGGCAAATGAAACACAGCATCATTAATTGGTCAAAAGGGGGAATTACCCAGCAGTGCTGGCAGCTGGGGGAAATGAGGCTGAGCAGCAAACTCTTTGCTCTCTCCAAACACCTGAGGAAGGCAAGGTGCTGATCTCTTCTCCCCGGTATCCAGTGATAAGACAGATGGGAATGGTTCCAAACTGAGCTAGATGAGGTTTAGCAAGCATCTTTATCAATAGACATGGGTCAAACACTTCCTAACAGGCTTCCTAAAGAGATGATTGATGGTTCCAAGCCTGTCTGTTTGAGAGGTACTTGGACAATGAGCTGAATAACATTCTTAACATTTTGCTCAGCCCTGAATTGATTCAAGCAGCTGAAGGAGGCCATGGGACTGCAGGAGACCATGGATAGGATCAGAGGGCTGGAATACCTCTCCTACGATGACAAGCTGAGAGAGTTTGGTTTGTTCAGCCTGGAGAACAGAAGGCTCTGGGCAACCTTAAAGCACCTTAAAGGGGGGCTCCAAGAAAGCTGGAGAGACTTTTAAAGGACATGTAGTGATAGGATAAGGGGAAATGGCTTGAAACCAAAAGAAAGTACATTTAGATGAAATGTTAGAAATTCTTTAGGGTGAGGCTGGTGAGGCACTGGAACAGGTTGCCCAGAGAAGCCGTGGGTGCTCCGTGCCTGAAAGTGTTCAAGAGCAGGCTGGACAAGGCTTGGAGTAACCTGCTCTAGAGGAAGGTGTCCCTGCCCGTGGCAGCGTGATTGGAACTAGATGATCTTCAAAGTCCCTTCCAACCCAAGCCATTCAATGATTCTGTCATTCTATGACTGGTGTAGGACTCTTCCAACTGAAATAGTTTTTTCCACTTTTTTTTGGTTGTGTGACCTTCATGACTCACTGCTCAGCTCACTGAGACAATCTGCCTTCCCAACAGGAACAGAAATGGAAAGCCCCATGAAACACTCATCTTAGATGATTTCACACAGCTCAGTCTCCTGGGAAAATACGGCTTAGCAGCTTTTCCAGTCCGTGCACAGTTCTTCATTGACATAATGCATGAATTTGAAGCAGGGCCATCACCTCAGGGTTACTGTAAACTTCCAGACATGGGTGTCACAAGAAACATCGGACTCATATTTGTATTCCAAGTCCATCAGTCTAAGAAAACAGATCTCCTTGCAGAACCACTCTATATCTCAAGTATTGAGCTGCCTGCCTTTGCAGGAATAGCTCAAATTGTTCCTGTGTGAAGAAATGCCCTCATACGTAACTTAAATATATACTTTTGCAGGAACTTGATCTCAAAGTACGGCTGAGTGGAGGACTTGGTGCTTAAAATGGCAGCAAACTTGTGTTAGTGCTATTCACAGATAGATCCATCCCGAGCAATTCCTTTGATCCTTAACTCTTTCACACTCCCATCCTTGTCATCTCCCTGCTTAGCTGCCTACAGACACTCCATCTTAAAATTCAAATAGTTATGTTATTGGAGACACCTTTAATTTTCTGACACCTCTACTTCTCTGACACCTCTCCATATTTTTCTTTACTGTTTGCCACAGACCCTGGAGCACTGTCCCATTCCTGCCCCTCCCTCCTCTCCTCCCCCCAATCCCAGACGAAAAATCCTATTTTAAGAAAAATCCTATTAAGAAAAAATCCTATTTTTTCTTATCTTCCATCCTTTTGTCTTTTTCCACCTCCATATATGCATCTAGAGACATACACACTATTTTTGTTTGGCTGTGGAAAGTTTGTCTTTTCAGTTCCTTACAAAGTATTTGAAAAGGTAGCATTTTTTTACATTTAATTAAAGGCCATAAAATATCCCAAATGATGCCTTAGAGAAAAAGGCAGCAAACACTGTTGAAAGTCCTGGCTTGTGGTCACTGATGGAAATCCAGCCCCTTAGCCCAAGTGGAAGGGGCATAGCCCATGTATTTGGAATGACAGTTCTGTGTTCTCTTGGTTAGATTGTGCTCCTGTTATGGAATAAACTGATAAAGTCCTCCAAGAAAGATGAAGCTGTGGTTTGTTGTTTGGGCTTTTAAAAATGATGATTTTTAAATGACACATTGTGGCATCTCCCTATGGCCACAGACTTGCAGCCAGAAGTTACACAGAAAAAAAGGACTGTAGTCTGTCTGCTTTCAAATGTCACACCTGCACTGTGTGAAGAACTCCTGGTGACATTGAGGCCATTTAATTTTGGACCATCTATTCCTGTTATATGGCAGAGACTAATAACTTTGAACAGTAGCACAGGTCCCGGCAGGTGCCTTGTTTTCCTTGGGCAGCCTTGGCGAGGGGCAGGAGCTTGTGGGCACAGGTGGCTGGTGTGCTTTGTGTGCCTTGTGTGCCTGGCCTGGTGTGGGTTTTGTGCTTTGTGTGGCCTGTGTGCTGCTGGCTGTGGCTCCGAGTCCGCTGTGGCCATAGGCAGCCCTGGTGGCCGGGCTGTGTGCTCTGCGTGTCTGGGCTGTGTTGGTGAGGCTGCGGGGCACGGCAGGAAGGTGAGCGCTCCTGAGAGGGGAAGCAGCGCCTACGGCCAGAGCGCCCTGAGAGCGCCCGATCCCGCCTGATCTCGGAAGCTCAGCAGGGTCATGTAAATCATGTAGGACTTTTCTCCTAACATGAGTATCCTGGGGATTTCTCAGAGCTGTTTTAAAGGAAAATACAGGACAATGTCCTGGATTCCTTCTTTATGTTCCTAGAAAACCTTCTGCTAAGCTGCTTGCCTGTGTCTTCACTCTCTAGCCTGAGACTTGGGTGACTAATCCTATTAATTAAGGCAGCATTATGATTAATAGCTCCTTGGATCAGTCAAAGGTAGATAACATGTTGGAGTCTGAGTGTGTCCCCTTGTTTTTAATACTTACTTCTAGGATTCAAAGAAACACTGAATTTCATATAATACGAAATTCATGAGCATGTTTTCATGGTGATACATGAAAACAAATGTTAAAGTTAGATAGGAAAAGTGTGAGTGTGTAGATTAGAAAGTTTTCTAAATCACTGGGTGAAAAAGTAGTTTAGAGAACAAGAGACAAGATGGAGGATTTAGGGTTTTTCTCTTGTCCTTCTTCTTTCTTCTTCATGTTCTTCTCCTAGGGGTTTTTGGGTAGTAGGAGGTGATTGGATAGAAAATACCGTAGTGCAGCACACAGGTGTTGGGTCGTTGGGTCACTAAGAAAAATAACTTCCTGCAAAAGCTTACTAAATCTCCACCATTTCCCACTAAATCCAAGAAAAATCCCTCAAAATGCTTCAAGTCTCCTCCAAATCCCACAAAAATCCCACAAAATTCCAGAAACATTCCACAAAATCTGCTCAATATCCCACAAAATTCTGGAAAAGCCTCAAAAAATTCCAGAAAAATGCCACAACATTCCCTATAACTTCTCAAAATTCTACCAAATTCCAGCAACATCCACAACATATCCAAAAATGTCCACAAAATTTCACAAAATCCCACAAAATTCCAGTAAAATCTGATGAAATTGTTAGAGATCTGGAACACACATCATCACAGAATGATTATATGAAGGTGCTTTATTGAAGAGCTCTGGGTGTCAGGGGTACACAGACCCAAATCTGACCCATCTTGGTTTTGAGTTGAACATGTTTTATACTCTATCGTTATATAACTAACATATTAATTATTAAACTTACATTGTTCTATTGTATGCATTGTTTTTACCCAAGCATGGATTTCTCGTGTTCCCCTCTCAACCCCCTAACATTGTTCCTCATGTTCTTTAAACAATAATTATATCTAATCACATCTAACAATTCTATCATTTATCATATATTGATTACACAGGTGCAGATTCACATGATCTTTAGCAAGCACAAGGCCTAACATTTCCCAGGGCCTACTCATCTTGAGCTTTCCAAGCCTAATTTTCTTTCTGAGTCCCCAAATTTTCTATGATTTTAGAACCTTTTACTATCATTCCCCCCTTTGAAAGCATTTTCACTTCACTATAAGTGCAAATGTTTTCACTTGACACAGTCCTTTGTTTCTGAGTTTACACTCGATGTTCTTCGAATCCTTGATTGATGTAAACGTTGTCCTGGATGCTGTCAGGAACTGGAGAACCAGAAGATGGTGGGGGTGGATCTTGTGTCAGTGCCTTTATTATTTTCTGCTTCCAGGATGTTTTCTTCTGTATTTCTCCCTTGAAGATGCTGTAAATTAACCAAATTGCTAAGAATACAATTAGTAAGATTATCACACTCTCAATGATAGATTTAATCCATGAACTCACATTCCATCCTAACCCTTGGAAGATTTTGCCTAACCAACTTGTAGTCAAATCCTTTTGCTCTTCTTGTGCTTGGTGCTCTATTTGTTGCAACTGATTGCTGTCATATTCTACATCTGCAGTCCCATTTGGGATGTGGACACAGCAATGATCAATCCATCCCTTAAAAAACCCACACACTCCATGCTCTTTCAGGAGTAATAAATTGTAATTGTACATTTAGTTCTTTAAATCTTTCCCAGCTCACTCTTGCCAATTTATCTACCTGACCTGTAGGTTTGTACAACATTTCTTTATTCTGATACTTTGCTCTAGGACCGAGCAAAGACTCTAGGGCCCAGCCAAATTTCACTCTACAAGAGGGTTCTTGCCAAGTGACATCCTGATTCTGTTCCTATCCTAATCTTCCCTAGCTATGCCTGTGTCTAGCCACTGAGTTGTTTTTAAGCACATTTCACATTTTGACATTACTGAGTTTGCCATTGTTAGCATCTGTACCGAGATTAATTTTTGTTTCATCCATTTTACCAATGCCTCTGCACCCCAATGACATTTGTTATGTTTCATTTATAGAATTTCTCTCATTATCAAGGGGGTAAACACTATTTGTCTTTGTGCAGTTACATACCACTCGTCTGAATTCTTTTGTGCATTTAGCAAATGTCCCAATTTCTCATCTCTTATTTAATATTTCGGTTTTGGAGGCAAATTAAATTGAGATACATTAACTTTTAAAGATATCAATGCCATTGTTCTTTGCCCTTTTTGAGCAATCTGTCGAGCTCAAGTCTGCTTTTCCATTTTCTTCACAAATTTTGGAGTTTCCTGATTGGTGTCCTTTGCAGTGCATAATTGCTACTTGTTCAGGTTTTTGTATTGCTTTTATCAATTGCAGGACTGCATCTTGATGTTTAATGTGTGTACCTTGAGAAGACAGCAGTCTTCTTTCTTTCCACAGCACTCTGTGGACATGCACTACTCCAAAGCATACTCTGAGCCAGTCCAGATGTTTCCCCTTTTCCCTTTACTCAATTTTAGTGCTCTGCTTAAGGCAACCAGTTC
This sequence comes from Cyanistes caeruleus, assembly GCF_971803275.1. Classification (NCBI taxonomy): domain Eukaryota; kingdom Metazoa; phylum Chordata; class Aves; order Passeriformes; family Paridae; genus Cyanistes; species Cyanistes caeruleus. Next base: position 1,662,813 of record NW_028255895.1, on the reverse strand, counting down.
TGCCCTCTGGGCAGATGCATTTGCTGATAATGCTTTTGCCTCCACTATTGCACTGACTGTTGTTACCGCATATCCAGCGTATCTGGTCCCGTTCTCCACCAAGCTGCTTCCATCTGTGAATAGCTCTCACTCTGCTTGCTCCAGTGGGATGTCTTTCAGGTCTTCTCTTGCCAAATAGGTGTCCTCTATTACTTCTACACAGTCATGCTCTAATGGGCCTTCTTCAGTTGTGGTACCCAGGAACAGAGCTGCATTCAAGAGGTCAGTTGTCTTTAGTGTGACATCATCCTGCTCAGTCAGGATTACCTGGAATTTCATCATCCTGCTTGGAGATAGCCAATGGCCCCTCTTTTGTTCTAAAACAGTGCTCACCATGTGTGGCACAGAGACATCTATGTGTCTACCCATGGTGAGTTTCCTGGCTTCTTGTGGCAGCATCACGCTGGCTGCAACTGCCCGCAGGCATGAAGGCCATCCAGCACTCCCCTTGTCAAGCTGTTTGGAAAAGCAGCCTACCGGCCTTTCCCAGCTTCCCAAACCTTGGCTCAGCACTCCCAGTGCTAGGTGTAGTCTTTCATGCACAAACAGCTGGAAATCTTTGGACAAATCTGGCAATCCAAACGCCGGAGCAGTTGTCAATGCCTCCTTCAGTTTGAGGAAGGCCTCCTTCTGTGCTCTGCCCCAGGTAAACGGCTGCGTCTTCTGGGCCTCATCCAGGGCTTTTGCAATTAGTCCATAGTCCATGATCCACAGGCAGCACCACCCTGTCATCCCAAGGAAGACTCACAGCTCATGCACGTTCTGGGGTTCTGGAATAGCACAAATAGCTTGAATACAATTAGTACCCAGCTTACATTGCCCTGGTGAGATTTCACATCCCAGGGAAATCACAGTCTGCCAGGCAATTTGTGCCTTTTCTTTAGACTCCTTATATCCTCCCATTCCCAGCTGATTTCAAATTTCAATTGGTACCTTTATGCAGGTTGTTTTCTCTTCTGTAGCTATCAGTATATCCTCAACATACTGTAACAGCAGGTATTGTTTTCTCACTACTTGCCCGTTCTCGGTCCAAATCTCCAGCTCCTTCCCCAGCTGGCTTCCAAATAGGGTTGGACTGTTCTTGTGTCCTTGTGGGAGTCGTGTCCAAGTGAGCTGAGTTTTCCTTCTATTTTCTGGATTTTCCCACTCAAAGACAAACAGTTTCCTGCTTTTTTTTGTCAAGGGGTGTGCAGAAAAAGGCATCTTTTAAATCAAGTACAGTAAACCATTTCTATTTCTCTTTTATAGATGTTAACAATGAGCAAGGATTAGCTACCACTGGGTAAATATCTTTAGTTATTCCATATATTGCTCTCAAATCCTGTACTAGTCTTTATTGGTCAACACAGAAATTTGGGCTCCAGTGTTAACTACAAAAGTAAAAAGTGGATGTATAGGACCCACTATTATGGAGAAACAGCTCAGACTATTCAGCCTAGTCTTCACAGAAGTATGGAGAACACCATTTATTTCTATCTTCAGCACACTTTTATAGGGTTTTACAGGGTCCCTGGGCTAACCAAGTTACTCTTGGTTAATCCACACTGATTTACATTTTTTCTCTTATACACAAGGATATTGTTTTGCTTCATTCTCTCTGCTTCAGGAAAGTTTCAAGGACATGAGCCTTTAATATCACGACTTATACCAAAGGCTGGTTTGTGCAGACAGGCCTTTACTAAAATATCATGCCCACCTTGTGTTCAAATATTCTCTACACACTATTGCTGTAATCAGTATGTCTCCAGTTTTGTTATCTCTAGTGAGCACTTGAAATAAAAGCAACCTCTGCCTCTCTGCTCACCCAGGAGAGGCAGAGTTCCCAGTTTCCCTGATTCTGAGGCTCTTTGGGCTCCACTCCCAGAAGCTGAGAAGGAGACAGCTTTGGCTCACAGCCCAGAGCCTGTGGAGCTGTGCTGGGTTATCCAATGGGGCATTCCATACAATGAACTTGGGACAGTGCCAATTAGAAACAACTTCACTCAACTTTGAAGTGAGAAGCCATCTATTACCTTGCTGGGGACCCCCTTCTTTATCTCCAGTGACCACCAATACTGGCAGTGAGAGATTTCTTTTCCCTTGTCTGGGTTTTCCTTAAGAGAACCAATGCATCTAACACCTTTGCTTTCTCTGATTTTTCTTCTGCCATTTTTATAGGTCCATCATTTCTACTGGAATGAATTAGCTCTTTTGGAGGGTAAATTTGATTCAGGAGAGGGGTTTCCCCCTCTTCTGTTTCCTTTAGCGAGTCAGCATTTTTGAATTTTCATCCTGGAGGGCTGCTCGCAACAGATTGATCTTACTCTTTTCTTCATTGAATTTTTTTTTGCAAAATTTCAACTAGGTTTTGGAGGGAGTCTATTCTAGTTCTTTCCTCACTTCTTTGCTTAAAGCCAGTTTTTAGAGCTGCTGTAAAACAAGCTCCCAAAACTGAGCAGAGTAGAGTTTGATTTTTGCCCAGTTTAAATTTTCTTTCATCTTGTAAAGAACACACTCTATCAATCACATTTTCCAAATTAAACCAGTAACTAAGCGCCCACTTTTCCCCTCCTGGAGAAGGTCTGGCATTGTGTTTTGCTAACATAAAGAGCATAAAATGCAGCTTTAACTTCTGCACTGCCCTTTTCAGTCATTTTTACAAAGGGAAAACCACTACATGTCATAGGGTAGCTTTACTTTTAAGACGGCTTGGAGGGAGAGGAAGTTGAAGCTGCTGGTGGCTGATGGGAGTTTTTCTTCTTGACTAATTATCAGTCATTTCCAAGAATTGACAGCAGATCTGACTATTATAAAGTGATTTCAACTTGTAAACACCCCCTTAAGAAGTACAGATAGAATTCTCTTGCTCTCTTTGGTTTCCAGCGTTTGAAGAGGTAACAGGATTCTGTCTCGGCCTCCTCCCCCCTCTCCAGGCCGACCAGGCCGCGGTGGACTGGCGGGGGGGAGGGGGAAGAGAAGCAGCGCTCGTCAGCCGAGCTTGGTTTTTCAGTTTTTGCTGCTAGACTGAAACTTAACACCATGAACTCTTGCAGTTTTCTTAAAGCTTTTAATTTCTTCATTACTTGGATAAACATACAGATTACTCCTTTTCTCAGAAAGACAGAGAGAGAGAGACAATCAACATAGAGGAGACATCATAGAACCACCAAAAACAGTGAAGAAAAGAGTTAAGTTTAAATAAGAAGGAGGGAATAAGGAGATGCTTTACAGCTGAAATATCTTTCTGTTAAAGCTATGGAGATGGACAATAATAATATAAAAAGACTCCTTTAATTCATGATAAGAGTATTAGGAGGAATGAGATATTCAAAGTGTAACTTTTGAGCAGAAGAGAGAGAGAGTGCTTGTGATACTGAGTTGCTGGAGTTGAGTTGAGTGAAGATTTTGAAGCTTTGAGAGGCAAAGAGAAAACTGTTTTCCAGGAAGGCTCACAGAGACAAATGAAGAAGACTTCTGCCTTTGAATAACTTATCCTTAAAAATAAAATTCCTAAACTCTGTGACCCATACACACCTCGGAGATGTGAAATGAGAGGAGAAGATCTAATGACAGATTTCCGAGCAGCTGGCACTAGAGAAATAGAAAACTGATGAAAAATAGTTTTCTCGTGAGAAACTCCGTAAGTTAACAGAAAGAGACTTCTGTTTCTCTACAAAGACTGATGAAAAGACTGTAGCAAGAATTAAGACTGTTTTTAACCACCAGAGTCCTAAAGTTATTTGTCTCTATGTTGTCATGTGTACAGAGAAATAGTTAAGATGTAGAAGATAAGGGAGTTTTCTGAAAGTTTATTCTGGTATTCTTATTCTTGTAGTTTGTTAATAAACTGTCTTTTTTCCTTTTAAGTTTTTAGCCTGTTTTGCTCTTGTTCTAATCCATATCTCACAACAAAAAATAAGTAATTTTTTTAGTTACTGGTTTAAAACCACGACAGAGGTATAAACTTCAATTATACACACACACACACACACACACACACACACACTGCTTTTTGCTTCCCTATATGGGTAAAAAGACCAAATCTGCTCAGGAGGCACTCTTTCAGTTTAAAATTCTGACTGTCTCTTTGCTACACCAAGCACTCAAAATTCACACACACAACAACAACAAAAACATTCCCACCCTTTTGCACTAAGAGATCTTTTGTGAAATTCTGCAGACAGAGCCCTCAAGTGAGCGTGGGGTGCTTTTCACCTCGGCGTGTGCAGTTTGTGGGAAATTCGAGTTGCCCCCCTTGCTTTCTAGACACCGCTCACTCTCTTGGGAGTGTCGGGCTGGGTGCGGCTGGAGCAAAACATCTTTCCCCTAATACAGACTGCACAACAAACCTGCAGCCCCTTCTGTCTGTCAGAAATCCTGTCCATGACTCCAGTTTAAATGTCACGATTCGCTAACGCCAGTGGGAGTCGCGAGAAGTTTCTTTGATCTCAGAGTGCAAAAAGGACACAAGGGATTTCAGTTTAAATCACAACAACAATAATGTACATTTATTTTAGCGATAACGAGGGCTATGCGATAGAGGAGAGTGCGGGAGAGAGAGAGATAAAGAAAACAAAGTAAAGAAAGAGAGGAGAGGAGGTTATAGCTACCAACAGACAAGATGGGGTCACTGGGATCTTTTTCTGTGGGGAGATCTCACCAAAATCAATTCAGCCTTATGTAATTCTTCCCCAAAGTGACCTTGTTTCCAATGTGCTAAGAAGCACCCCAAAGGAGAAGTTCCTGCTATGAGAGCATTGCTGCCCAAAACCCCTTTAAGCTTCTCCATGTCACAACTACAATACACCACAAATGCCGAACCTGCGACGCTTTCGCAGTCGTTTGACGGACGGCGCCCAGGCAATCCCAACAGGAATTCCTTTAGCCCAACCAAGCGCAGCTTTTGCTGCGTCTTATTGGCAGGCACCCAAACCAAAGTGAAAGCACCTTACCTCTTCTCCTGGGGACGCTGTGAGCAGCGCAGACGGTCGCGGCCGATGGGCTCCCCGAGAATCCCTCGGTGCCGGCTGGAGCAGGATCGGGTCGCGAGCTCGCTCAGCAGCACTCACAAGGTCCCATCTGGGTCACCAAAATGTTAGAGTTCAGGAACACACATCATCACACAATGATTATATGCAGGTGCTTTATTGAAGAGCTCTGGGTGTCAGGGGTACACAGACCCAAATCTGACTTTTGAGGGTCAGGTGTCCTTTTTTTTTTGTTTTGTCCTTCTGGCCTGCCCAGGGAATTTTTACCCATTAAAAGGTTGTGCTGGGGCAACCTAACTACCGGTACTTAGGGGTGCTCACAACGGACAATGAGTGGCCGGGCCCAGGGCGGGGAAGGGGGCAGAAAAGGAGGGTTGGGACAGTTTTTGGGCTGGTTCTTCTTTGGTTTTTCGGGGAAGGACATTTGTGTGCTGGGTTGCAGAGCTGCTGCGGTGGAGAGAAGGGAACTTTACCATCACCCAGACAGAGCGGCTGCTTCTTCTCCTTCTCCCCTCTTTGTTGGTGGCCTTGCACCCCCTGTCCTGCCGGGACGTGTAGCAGTGCCAGCCACCGCCGCAGAGCTGCTGATACACCTCATCCACCAGCCCAGGATCTCAGCTCATCCCTGCTGTTCCAGCCGACTGTTCCTCGGAGCCCTGCAGGAGCACCGGGACTGACTGCCTGAGGGGTTTGTGAAAACAAAGCCTCTCCTCCATCCCATCTCAGCCGAGAAGGCTGTCCCGGGGTCCCTGTTTCTGTCCTCTTGTTATTGCTGTAGTTATTGTTTGTTTGTTTGCCTGGTTATACTAGTAAAGAACTGTTATTCCTATCCCCAGATCTCTGCCTGAAAGCCCCCTTGATTTCAAATTTATAATAATTTGGAGAGAGAGGGTCTACATTCTTTCATCCCAAGGGAGGCTCCTGCTCTCCCTAGCGGACACCTGTCTTCTAGAACCAAGACAGATTTTGGCGCCCAACGTGGGGCACTGAGAAGAAAAGGGCAATAAAGGAATAACAGTTCTTAAATAACCTAACTTTTGTTTGCTGGATTTAGAAATCTTGTTAGGTAGAACCATGCTGTTGAGCTTACCCAGGTTCGCGGGGCATGTGGTCACATCTATATTTCTCCCATTTTCTGTACCTTACCTAAATATGGGTCCTATAACTAAGGCTACTGTGGCTATTATCCAGCTTGTTTTGTGGATTGATAATGTGAGGAATTCATGGATGTTTAACGTCCTCTGGACGGCGGGCTCATGGATTCAGAGCTGTCACACACTAACTGGATGGTTTTTGGGTTACTTTAATAATGGTACCTACTGGGAGAAAAAGACAGTTGGGGAAATTTTCTCCCAACCTTTCACCCAGTTCCTTGGGCCTACACAGCCAGTTTTCGAAGGGTTAAAATCTTCTCTGAATGCTAATGACATCGTACAGTGGCTGGTGTTGCTGATAGGCCTGTTCTACTTAGCCTTCAGAGACAAAGGGAAAGAGACAGGGGGTAATGTCCCAGAGCCTGGCACAGCCCCAGAGACAGAGAGTGCTGCCCCAGAGCCTGGCACAGCCCCAGAGACAGCGAGTGCTGCCCCAGAGCCTGGCACAGCCCCAGAGACAGGGGGTGCTGCACCAGAGCCTGCCCCTACCCCACAGCCCACCTCAGAAATGAACCATCCAGAGTGGGTGGGGGTTCTGGTCAAGGAGATACGTGAGATGCTAAAGGGATGCATTTCCTCAGCTGCTGGGAAACCCTCCCCCTGCCTCGAAGAGAGAGAGTCTGATAGTGCTGCAGTGGAACCCACAGATGTTACAACCGTCCAGGTTCCAGCTGAACCACAAGAGCAGTCACAGCCAGCAGCTGTTGCTCCTGTGGAAACGAGGAAGTCTAAGATGAAATCACAGCACCCTGTTGATAAGGATAAGAAAGGAGGGTCCTCACAACCCACGGGGGAACCAGAAGTTGAAATCATCACTGAGTCTCTGACATATGACAGTCTCCATAAGTTACAAAAAGACATTGTGAGGCGGGGGCTTGAGCATTATACAACCTGGTTACTTCGGGTCTGGGACCTTATGGGTACAGGCGTGCAGCTGGATGGTGGTGAGGCAAGGAATGTGGGACCCTTGACACAGGACTCAGGTGTAAATCAGATATCCGTCAGGGAGCAAGGGCCCCTTTCCCTCTGGGAGCGGCTTTTGATGAGTGTAAGAGAGAGGTTTGTCCACAGAGAGAGAATGGAAGAGCACTATCGTAGAAGAGAATGGAAAACCATTGAGGAAGAGATCCAACAGCTGAGAGAAGTGGCAATATTAGAGGTCCTTTTTGGGAGGGGTGGACAGCATGATAATGACCCCGACAAAGTCAGGTGCACTGGGCAGATGTTGTGGAGTCTGGCAAATCTAGGGCCACGTGACTACACCACCTATATTGCAACGATTAATGCCGATAACAGCCGAGAGACGGTGAGTTCTGTCTCCACCAGGCTTAGACATTTCGCCAGTATGGTCCATGGCCCACATCAGGCTAAGATTTCTGCTGTGATTAAGGAACTCAAAGAAGAGATGAGGGAAATGAGGGAAGAGATGAGAAAGAACAGTTCCCATATAGCACCAGTGCGAGTCACAAGCCCAAAACTCCAAGCCCCACGTCCCCCAGCTAGAGAGAGAGGGTACACCTCACGAACTGAGCTGTGGCTCTTTCTACGTGACCATGGGGAAGACATGGGAAAGTGGGATGGGAAACCCACTTCTGCCCTGGCAGCACAAGTGCGTCAACTCAGGCAGAGAACCAGTAACCAGAAAGGTTCCACTAAAGTGAAAGTAGCCTCAACCTCCCGTGACCAAACTGGCAGATATTACAGAAAAGAAGATGATCCCCTTGAAAGAACCTCTAGCATGTATGCCCAAAAAAGAGAAGATGACCAGTGCTAGAGAGGCCCTGCCTCTAGCCAGGAAGAAGCACGGGAAAACTGGGTCTTTTGGACGGTGTAGATCCGATGGCCTGGCACATCAGAGCCACAAAAATATGAAGCTTTAGTTGATACTGGTGCACAGTGTACCCTAATGCCATCAGGACATGTGGAGGCAGAACCTGTTTCCATTGCTAGAGTGACGGGGAGATCGCAGCAATTGACTCTGTTGGAAGCTGAGGTGAGCCTGACTGGGAAGGAGTGGCAGAAACATCCCATTGTGACTGGCCCAGAGGCCCTGTGTATTCTGGGCATAGACTTCCTTAGAAATGGCTATTACAAAGACCCAAAGAGACTCAGGTGGGCTTTTGGAATAGCTGCTGTGGAGGCAGAAGACATTAAGCAATTGAACACCTTGCCTGGACTATCAGAGAACCCATCTGCAGTAAGACTCCTGAAGGTGGAAGAACAGCGGGTACCAATTACCACCTCGACAGTGCACCGCCGGCAGTATAAGACAAATCGAAATGCTGTGATCCCCATCCACAAGATGATCAGAGAGCTGGAGAGCCAAAGAGTGGTCAACAAAACCCACTCACCCTTCAACAGCCCCATCTGGCCTGTGCACAAGTCTGACAGAGAATAGAGATTGACTGTGGACTATCGTGCATTGAATGAAGTGACTCCACCGCTGAGCGCTGCCGTGCCGGACATGCTGGAGCTCCAGTACGAGCTGGAGTCCAAAGCAGCGAAGTGGTACGCCACAATTGATATTGCTAATGCATTTTTCTCCATTCCTCTGGCAGCAGAATGCAGGCCTCAGTTTGCCTTCACCTGGAGGGGAGTGCAGTACACCTGGAACCGACTGCCCCAGGGGTGGAAGCACAGCCCCACCATCTGCCATAGACTGATCCAGGCTGCCCTGGAAAAAGGTGAGGCTCCAGAACATCTGCAGTACATTGATGACATCATTGTGTGAGGGAACACAGCAGTGGAAGTATTTGAGAAAGGAGAAAAGATTATCCAGATTCTGCTACAAGCCGGCTTTGCCATCAAGAAGAACAAAGTCAAAGGACCTGCTCGAGAGATCCAGTTCCTGGGAGTAAAGTGGTAAGACGGACAGCGTCAGATTCCCACTGAGGTCATCAATAAGATCACTGCAATGTCTCCACCCACCAGCAAGAAGGAAACGCAAGCTTTCCTAGGTGCCATAGGTTTTTAGAAGATGCACATTCCTGAGTACAGCCAGATCGTGAGCCCTCTCTACCTGGTTACCCGAAAAAAGAATGATTTCCACTGGGGCCCTGAACAACAACAAGCCTTTGCTCAGATCAAACAAGAAATCGTTCATGCAGTAGCCCTTGGCCCAGTCAGAACTGGACTGGACGTGAAGAACGTGCTCTGCTCTGCAGCCGGGAACAATGGCTTGTCCTGGAGCCTTTGGCAGAAAGTGCCTGGGGAGACTCGAGGCCGACCACTGAGATTCTGGAGCTGAAGCTACAGAAGGTCCGAAGCCAACTACCCTCCCACAGAGAAGGAAATCTTAGCTGCCTATGAAAGAGTTCAAGCCGCCTCAGAAGTGATTGGCACAGAAGCACAACTCCTCCTGGCACCCCGACTGCCAGTGCTGGGGTGGATGTTTAAAGGAAAGGTTCCTGCTACCCACCACGCCACCGACGCTACATGGAGCAAGTGGATCACCCTCATCACACAGCACGCCCGTATTGGAAACCCGAATCGCCCTGAGATTTTAGAGATAATTACAAAGTGGCCGGAAAGTGAAAACTTTGGTCTCACTGATGAAGAGGAGCAGGAACAAGTGACACGGGCTGAAGAAGCTCCACCGTACAACCAACTGCCAGCAGAAGAAGCACGCTATGCTCTGTTCACTGATGGTTCCTGTCGCATCGTAGGGATGAACCGGAAGTGAAAAGCAGCCGTATGGAGCCTCACACGACAGGTCGCAGAGGCCACTGAAAGAGAAGGTGGATCAAGCCAACTTGCTGAACTCAAAGCTGTTCAACTAGCCCTGAACATTGCTGAAAGAGAGAAGTGGCCAAAGCTCTACCTCTACACGGATTCATGGATGGTAGCCAATGCTCTGTGGGGATGGCTGGAAAGATGGAAAAAGGCCAACTGGCAACGCAGAGGAAAGCCAATCTGAGCTGCTGATGAGTAGAAAGACATCGCCACCAGGGTAGAGAAACTGTCTGTGAAGGTCCGTCATGTAGATGCCCATGTCCCCAAGAGTAGGGCTAATGAAGAGCACCAAAACAATGAGCAGGTAGATCAGGCTGCAAAGATAGAGGTGTCAAAGATAGACTTAGATTGGCAACACAAGGAAGAGTTGTTCCTAGCTCGATGGGCCCATGATGCCTCAGGTCATCAGGGGAGAGATGCCACCTATAAGTGGGCACGAGACCTAGAGGTGGATCTAACCACGGACAGTATTTCCCAGGTTATCCATGACTGTGAGACGTGTGCCACGATCAAGCAGGCCAAGCGGTTGAAGCCGCTATGGTATGGTGGGCGTTGGTCCAAATATAGGTATGGAGAAGCCTGGCAGATTGACTACATCACACTGCCCCAAACCCGCCAAAGCAAGCGCTACGTGCTCACGATGGTAGAAGCCACCACTGGATGGTTAGAAACCTACCCTGTGCCTCATGCCACTGCCCGGAACACCATCCTGAGACTTGAAAAGCAGGTCCTTTGGAGGCATGGTACCCCTGAGATTGAGTCAGACAATGGGACTCATTTCAAGAACAGCCTTATAAATAGCTGGGCTAGGGAACATGGCATTGAGTGGGTGTACCATATCCCCTACCATGCACCTGCTGCTAGAAACGTTGAACGGTGCAATGGCTTGCTTAAAACCAGCTTGAAGGCACTGGGTGGGGGAACTTTCAAGAACTGGGAAATTAATTTAGCAAAAGCCACATAGTTGGTGAACACCCGAAGTTCCACTAACAGAGCAAACCCTGCCCAATCTGAGCCCTTTAGAGCGAAAGATGGAGATAAGGTTCCAGTGGTACATATGAGAGGTATGCTGGGAAAAACTGTTTGGGTTAATTCTGCCTCCAGCAAAGACAGTCCAATCCGTGGAGTTGTCTTTGCTCAAGGACCGGGTTGCACTTGGTGGGTGATGCAAAAAGATGGAGAGACCCGGTGCATACCCCAAGGGGACCTGGTTTTAGGGTGAACTACCCATGACACTGTGCTTGTATCTGTATCTGCATGTACATATGTATATAGTTAAAGTAGTATGTGTTCGTGTATAATTTAAAGGTTTAATATTTGATGTAACATTTTGGTATAGGAAAAAAATTCGGGGTGGATAGTGTTGAGGGTTAGGTGTCCTTTTTTTTTTGTTTTGTCCTTCTGGCCTGCCCGGGGAATTTTTACCCATTATGTGCTGGGACAACCTAACTACCGGTACTTAGGGGTGCTCACAACGGACAATGAGTGGCCGGGCCCAGGGCGGGGAAGGGGGCAGAAAAGGAGGGTGGGGACAGTTTTTGGGCTGGTTCTTCTTTGGTTTTTCGGGGAAGGACGTTTGTGTGCTGGGTCGCAGAGCTGCTGCGGTGGAGAGAAGGGAACTTTACCATCACCCAGACAGAGCGGCTGCTTCTTCTCCTTCTCCCCTCTTTGTTGGTGGCCTTGCACCCCCTGTCCTGCCGGGACGTGTAGCAGTGCCAGCCACCGCCGCAGAGCTGCTGATACACCTCATCCACCAGCCCAGGATCTCAGCTCATCCCTGCTGTTCCAGCCGACTGTTCCTCAGAGCCCTGCAAGAGCACCGGGACTGACTGCCAAACCGAGGGGTTTGTGAAACAAAGCCTCTCCTCCATCCCATCTCAGCCGAGAAGGCTGTCCCGGGGTCCCTGTTTCTGTCTTCTTGTTATTGCTGTAGTTATTGTTTGTTTGTTTGCCTGGTTATACTAGTAAAGAACTGTTATTCCTATCCCCAGATCTCTGCCTGAAAGCCCCCTTGATTTCAAATTTATAATAATTTGGAGAGAGAGAGTCTACATTCTTTCATCCCAAGGGAGGCTCCTGCTCTCCCTAGCGGACACCTGTCTTCTAGAACCAAGACACTGACCCATCTTGGTTTTGAGCTGAACATGTTTTATACGCTATCATTATACAACTTACATATTAATTATTAAACTTACATAGTTCTTTTGTATGCATTGTTTTTACCCAAGCATGGATTTCTCATGATATGCCCCAGGCCCCTAACATTGTTCCTCATGTTCTTTAAACAAAAATTATATCTAATCACATCTAACAATTCTATCATTTATCATATATTGATTACACAGGTGCAGTTTCACATGATCTTTAGCAAGCACAAGGCCTAACATTTCCAGGGCCTACTTTTCCCAGGGCTTGTCAAGCCTAACTTTCTTTCTGAGTTCCCGAATTTCCTAAGATTTTAAAGCATCTTACGATCACCGCCAGACACAAAGAGTCCTGTCTGAACAGTCACAGTGCTACATCTATTTTTAATTTTAATTTTTATCAATTTTTCCAGAGCCTGCTGGCTGTGTTCAAGGTTTTCTCCCTATTTCCTCCCTAGTGCACATTCTCCAGAAACTCTGCTTTTACATCCTTTTGCATTGATTAAAGTTACCTGCAATGACGAGTCAATCCAAACCCTGGGAAAACTTGAACTTCGATCTCTACCCAGGCAAAATATCTGCCTCCCACATCTGAAGCCATGAGCTGCCAAGTACTGTCCCCACTGTCATACCCTGTCCCCTGGAGCTCTGCTGATGCCATTTCAAAAGGGTTGCCAATGAAAACAAGTCTGAATATTTTGGTAGTTTCCACACTGGCATTCAAATCCTTGACTAGAAAAATCACAAGTCAAGATTTCTAGGATTCTTCCATACCAAAGCTGTCATTCTCACCCGTGATTTTAGAGTGTCTGAACAGTCAGACAAGGTTTTAGTTTTAGACTCTAGAGACAAAGTCCCTGCTGTTCGGCGATCCCATTCTATCAGCATATAGTCCTGATGATTCCTTTAGGCAGGAGCAGCAAAGGCAAGAATGAGCCAAACAAGCTGCTCCTGTGTTCTCATGTCCTGCACAGCAGTAACTGGGAGTTCAAGAATGGATTCAGGAGACAGTGGGGGCACAGGGAGCCACCAAGACTTTGGGATGCTGAAATGGACCAGCCTGGTGCCTGTGCCCGGGCTGCACCGCGCTGAGCTCCAACTGGACAATCTAACAATGGTTGAATGGACACACCATGGGCCACTGGAGACTCCTACTCCTAGTTCTGTGAGCTACACTATTCACCTGTCATTCACCAGATGATTTTTTCATCTTTGCTTAAATTCCAGGAGAGGAAAAGGTCAACATGGAAAAGTGTTCTCCCAATTCTAGTGACAGCTGTGCCTGCACACCACCTGTGCCCATGGCAGGGTGCTTGGAGACTGGATGATGTTGATGATACTTTGCAACACCAAGTGCTCAGGGATTCTGGGATTGCCCAAGTGGAGAGCAAAACTGAGCCGTGTAAGTCCCTGCTTTTTTTCAGCACATGCTGCTTCTTCCTTTGTTCCAAGCAAGTCCAGGATTTGGTTTCATGTGTCTTTAAGGTGCCTGGACAGATGAGAGGGAGGGCAGCTGCCCCATCAGACTCTCTCTCTCTCTCTCTCTCTCTCTCTCTCACTCAGGATGGTGCCAGTGCCTCTGCCTTGGGACACCTGAGTGTGGAAGGCGAGCTCGCCCTCAAGCACGGCCATCCAAGTCAGTCACGGGCACAGGCTGCAGCTGAAGCTGGCAAGCGTTGCTGTAAGGCTGCAAGTGAAGAGAAAGCCATTGTAGCCAACTCTGCTGAAGCCTTTTGCCAAAGCAAAGGCAATTGTGCCCAAAGCCTCCCCCTGTTTGGCACCCGGCTGCTGCGGACGCCTCAGTGCGCAGGTGCCGACGTTGGGGCTGCTGCTGTTCCTGGACACACTCTGCTGCTGTTTCTGTGGGCTCCAGAGCCGCTTGGGCAGCAGCCACTGGGCAGCCCTGCCGGAGGAGACATCGCCACCCTCCCCATGGTGGCAGCAGCTCTGTGGGCCCCGAGCTCTGTGTCAGGGGGGCCTCAGTCACAGCAGTGTGGCCTGGGCAGCTGCGAGGGCCCGGGCTGGCCGTTAGCCCTGCCTCTGCCCACTGCCCCTTCCTGGAGGCACCCAGTGGCCGTGGCCTGGCAGCACCCCCCTGCCCTCCATGTCCCCAGCCAGCCCAGCCTGGGCACCTCGGGCTGTCCCCACCCTCCCGCTGGGGTGGTGTCCCAGCCTCCAGGCCTTCTGCTGCAGGCCTGGGGGACATTTTGGGGCAGCACCGGAGCAGCCGGGTGTCAGGGACCAGGCGGCTGCCCGGGGGCTGCTTATGGCCTCTGACATCTGATTCCTCAGGGCTTCCCACCACCCCAGCTCCTCCAGGGCCTTCTGTCCCCTTGGAACCTCCTGCCACTCACTCCCTCACACATGCCCCTCGTGCCTTCCCACTGCCTTGTCCCATCTGGGCCTCCGCAGCCCCTCATCCCTTCAAGGCCTCCCAGCACCCCGTGCCCTCAGGGGCTCCCCCAGCCTGGCCCGGAAGCAGCGCCGCAGCCCCACAGGAGCTCCAGCAGCTCCTCAGCCATCACGGCACCAACACACGGGCAGCAGGACACAGATGGCGCTTCCTGCCTGCCACAGGGCTTGTGGCTTCAGCACAACCACCAAAGGCCAAGGGGCTTCTGGCCATTTCCCCTGCACCACTGCATGCCCCGGCAGGTTGCTGAACACAAGAACCCTTTTTCCTCTCTTCCCCTATGCCCCGCACACCCTGGGCAGCAAAAGAAAGGTCTTGGGACTCTTGTGGTTTATAACATATCCTATATTATTTACATACTAGATGGAAACGAAACAAAGAACAATCTCTATGAAACAAAAACTAACAGATGGCCCATGTGGCCCCAGAAGACAGAGCCTCTCAGCCCTAACATATCCTACATTATTTACATAGTAAAAAGAAGAGAAAAAAGGAAAAGAACAACCCTTATGAAATAAAAAATCCTGGCTGGCCCATGTGGCCCCAGAAGACAGAGCCTCTCAGGTCAGCTCTTAGTACACCTCCAGCAGCGCAGCCAGCCCAGGCCCGACAGACGAGGCCGTGTCCTCCATGCCCTGAGGATTTGGTCTTCCATCCTCTGGAGAATGGAGTAACGGGCAGTCTGGATGGCCCGGAGGACATACAGCGTTTCAAGTGCCAGGTCTGACACGGCACCGCTTCTGTCCTCCGTCAGGCGTTCGAGGGCTGCAAGAGAGACAAACAGAGCGAGGGTCAGATCCCAGAGCTGTGGGGGCGCAGCGAGAGCCCCCTGCCAGGGCCATGCCAGCCGGCTCTTGCCTTGGCCAGGAGGGAGCAGGGACCAAGGGGGTCAGCCCAAAGCTGCTGGCCACAAATGCCCCACGTGGCCCTGAAATCTCACTGTGCTCTGCCCACGCCGCCCCTCATCGGCACAGGGAGCAGAGCCCTCCACAGCCTGGCCAGGGCTTGCAGCTGCCCCCGACAGCCACCACTGTCAGCCCGCTGTCCTGGCTCACCTCTGCACAAAACCTGGAGCTCTGCCTGCTGCCCCCTCAGCTGCTCCCCGGCCATCCCTGAGAACACAGAGCCTGTCAGGGTCCCAGCAGCACAGCTCCCTGCCAGCGGCGCTGCCAGCCCTGTGGCCACAGGGCCTCCTGCCCCGGCAGGGCTCAGCCCGGGCCCTTGCCGCATCCTGACCCAGCCCAAGGGCACGGCTGCCAGAGGCCGGCAGCAGCAGCCCCGATGGCAGCCGGGGCTCCAGGGCGCCGGGCCCGGGTGCCGCTGCCGGGGCAGCAGCCGGGGCCGGGGCCGAGCTGCGGCGGGGCGGGGAGGGAGCCCGGGCTCGGGACTCACCGATGACCCTGATGGCCGCCGCTCGCAGGGTCTCCTGTGGGTCCTGCAGGTACTGCAGGGCCCGGCGCAGGTGCTCGGCCAAGGGGATCCTGTGGTCTGCCAACTGGAGAGAGCGGCAGGAGGGAAGGGTTGGCGCGGGCTCTGCCCCTCGGCCGGGCGCTGCAGCCTGCGGCCAGTCGCGCCCTCCCGTGCCCGGCCAGCCCTGAGGCCCGGCCAGCAGCCGCTGGCGCCGGGCTCTGGAGGGGGCAGAGGGCCGGCTGCTGCCCGGGGAGCCGCGGTGCCGGCCCGGCCCGCAGCCCCGCTGGGCCGGGGCTCCATCGGCACCCGGCTCGGGGCCACAGGGGGCTGGAGAAGAAGCCGTGCGGCCCCCGGCTGCAGCAGTGGGCAGGGGCACAGCTGCCAGCCCCACACACCGAGCACCGTGGCCAGGGGGCTTCTGTAGCTTGAGGCTGGGACTTCCAGGCTGTCCTTACCACGAGCTTGGCAAACTTCCACAGCTTCTCCTTCCTCACAGCTTTCTCCAGGTCTGGCCTCTTCAGGAAGTCAGCCGCGCGAAGGAGCGTTGTCCGAGAGGCCTGGGGAGCAGCAGAGAGCCGCAAATGGCCCCACAAGGCAGGGCACAGGAGTGTCCCAGTGCCAAGGGCTGGAGGAGGCTGCAGCCTGCAAGCCTGCGTCAGGGCAGGAGGCAGCTGAGCCCCCTGCCAAGGCGCAGCAGCAGCCCAGGAGTCCTCACCTCTGCCACATGCCGATTCTCATCTTGGCAGTGGAAAAAGAGTGGGAGCAGGCTCTGGTACGCTCGTTCCTTCAGGGGCTTTCTTCCTTCTTCTTCTGCCGAAGACATCACTCTTTGAAGGAGAGACATGGAGAGCAGCTGCACCTGGCTATGGGGCTGTATGAAAGGAAGGAAGGAAAAATGACCTCATCATTGGCTTCTTGTGGCCCACATTGGCGCAGGCCTGCAAATGCACGGGGCACAAAGTGTCCGGGCAGCAGGCAGTGGCCGTGGCTGGGGCACAGAGCCTTACATTGTCCAGGAGTTTCAGGAGCGGCTCAGCCAGCTGCAGGGCCCTGCGCCAGGATATTGGGGTGTCTTCATCCGTGAAAATATAGCTCAGGAGAGCAATGCTCATCCTGGCCACGTCACTGTCCAAGTCCCACAGGAGGTGCACTAGTCTTCCTGTCAGGCTCTGAATTCTTTCGGCCTGTGCAGAACACAAATGTGTGAAAGCCTGGGCAGCTGCCGCAGGGCCCAGAGGCCAAAGGGCTGTCCCAAAGCACTCGGGCAGCTGAAGCAGGAGGCAGGAGATCTGGGAGCAGCTGCCTCAGCGCCCAAGGCAAAGGCCAGCCAAGGCCAAGTGACAGCATTGCCCAGCCTCATGCTGCCCACACGGCTTCAGCTGCTGCCCCCTTCTCACCATGGAGGGACGGTCCTTTAGCAGGAGGAGAGCCCTGAGCACCTGGTGATGCATCTCTGTGGAGTTGTACCACAAGTTCTTATACAAGATCTCCATTAGGCTGTCACCACAGTCACTCAAGTCCAGGCAATCTAGGAGCTGAAAGGCACAGGGCAGTGAGAGGGGAGCTGGCCGGCATGAGCCTGGAAGTGCGCAGGGCTGGGCCCAGGCAGCAGCACAGGGCGCGGGTGGCATCCCAGGCAGCTGTGGCTATGCCAGGGGACAGGGCTGGCAGGGAGCTGAGCGAGGTAGTGCTGGCCATCAGGCTCACCTCCACAAGGAATGCCATGGCAGAGACATCCCAGTGTGGCAACGGTTTGCTGAGCACCTCAAGCAGGTAGCTTAAGATGCTTTTGCACAAGTGGACGGATGCATGGCGCATTACCTTGGAAGGCGGAAAATGTCAGAAAGAGTCTCAGCAAGGGTGCGAAAAACCTCTCCCAGGACTGACTGACACAGTTGTCCTATTGCCCCAGCACTCTGTGAGGGGATGTGCGCCCGTGAGATGTGGCTGCCACAGCCACACTTGCGTACCATTGCCACCACCACATGCTCCAAGTGGAGACTGCAGAGCAGGGCCTTCAGGGTCTGCACTGCAAACCTGTGTGCACAGCAAAGCCCAGGTGACGCTGGGAGCAGCGGGCCTGGTGGCCCTGAAGCTGCCCCTAGGCCAGGTTTGTGGCCAGTGCCTGAAGCAGGGAGATGCAGTGGGGGAAGGAGGCAACAGAGCTGCTGGAGAGGCGGCCGGCCTTGCAGTGAGCAAAGGCCAGCTCCAGAAACTCACAGTCAGGGAAAAGACAGCCGTCTTGTCCCCATCAGAGGTGCCCAGATTTTTCTGCGGCCAGCTCCCCACCACATTGATGAGGAGCGGTGTCACTTCCTCTGAAATCCAGGGCGAGAGCAAGATGGTCGTCCACATGGCCATAGCAGCTCTGCGGGGTCAGACACAGCACCGTGGGCTGGGCAGCAGCGGGGAGCTGAGCTGGCCGCCAGCTCTGCCTGTGCCCACTGGCCCTGAGCGGCAGCAGCAGCCAGGCAGCCCAGCCCTGTGGGGACAGGCCCCTGAGGGGCAGGCTGGCAGCACGGCAGCAGGCTCAGGGGCTGACTTTGTAGCAGGGCTGGCAAAGGGAGCAGCCAGAGGGCCCTGGAAGTCTGTGTTGCTCACTGCCCTGGGCCGGGCTGTACAGGGTGATGGGCTGGGGAGCCCTGAGGCCTCGGGGCAGCTGGGCCCCATACCTGTCACACGTTGGGGCCACCCGCAGGAGAGTGATGGCCACATCATCGGGCTCTGCCTCGGCCACTTGCATCAGGGCCCAGTCCATCCTGTGCTCAGCAGCCTCATTGGCCATGAGCCACTGGTGGATGTACCTCACCACGCCGGGCACCTGGAGAAGGCACAGGGAGACTTGGAATGCTAGCAGAGGGAGTCAGCAATGTGCCCAGCTTCTTCCCCAGACAAGTGCTTCTCTTCCAGCCCACTGCCATGGCCTCAAAAGCTTCAAGTGAGCAGCAGGCGTGGCTTGGGAAAGCCAAGCAATTGCTGGAGGATCAAAGGCTGGCCACAGGCTGCTTACTTGCTCTTGATTGAAAAGAGCCGTCTCTACAAGCAGATCCAGCTGGGCAGTGCTGCTCTGTTCTGCCAAGACCTCTGAGGATGCCTTGACCTCAGTGTCCATGGGACTGGTGTCTTCCTAGCCAATTCTGGTGATGTATTGGTAAAGAAACTGTAGGAGAAGGGCAGGAAGGCAGGGAAGTTGCATGGAGTGCTCCAAGTGCGGTGCTGGGCTGAGCAGTGCCAGCAGGCCCAGCGCAGGTGGGGATGGCTGCAGGTACCTGCGCTGCTCTGCGGAAGCGGCCACGGGCGGTGTCCTGCTCTTGTGTGCCGTCCATGGCTGCATCTGGCAAAGAGCAGCCAGAGCTGAGGGGCTGCGGGAGAGGCCGGAGAGCACAGCCCAGCCCTGCGTTCCCCAGGCAGGGGCAGTCCCGGGATGCCCCAGGGGATGCAGCACGGCCACTGCTGCGGGGGCAGCCCCAGCCCCTTTTTTGTGCTGTCCATGGGTGTGTGTCCACAGGACAGTGTGGGATGGGATGAGATGGGATGCAATGGGATGGGATGGGGCCAAGATGGCCGCAGGCACCAGCCCTGTGGCCCAGCTCTGCCACTCACCCTCCTCCAGCGGCTGCAACTGCTGCACCTCTTCGGTCTCTGGTGCTGGGGCAGCTCCAGGACCTTCTTCCTCGACCTCCTCCTCCTCCTCCTCCACCCAGGTCAGTTTGGGCACTCTTGGGGGTCGCTGTTCCATATCTTCTTCCAGACTCTCCCATCCTTTCCATAGGAACAGCACCAGGGGATGGCATGGCATGTAATGGGATGGGGCCAAGCTGGCAACAGGCACTAGCCCTAAGGCCGAGCTCTGCAACTCACCCTCCTGTGGTGCCTGGAACTCCTGCACCTCTTCAGACTCCTGTGCCAGGACAGCTCCACAGCCGCCTTCTTCCTCCTCCTCAAGCCAGGCCAACTTGGGCACTCTTGGGGGTCGCTGCTCCATGGCAGTGACTGGATTTATGGCTACTTTCAGGAGAGATGGCTCGGAAAAGCTCGGAGTCAGCAAGTCCTGCAGTCGTGCCTGGAAGGCACCTGCAAGACTCAAGTCCTGGCAAGACTGCAAGACAGCGAGTCCTGCACTTGGGTCTTGAGGGCTCCTTCCACAAGGACAGGAGGCTCCTGGTCACGGATTGTGGTCTGGCCTCAGGGGCAGAGACTGCAGGGATTTTAGATGCCTCAGACAGGAACCTCCGTGCAGGAATGAAATGTTGCAGGTCCTGACACCGCTCCGGGCGCTCCAGCACCATCACGATGGCGTTGGGGAGCTCAAACCACTCCAGCAGCAGCACCACACCGGGGAAGCCTGTGGACACCTTGTGCAGCAGCACGATCTCCAGAGGTGCGCTGGTGCCGTCGGGCTGCGGGAGGAGCACGGTGCCGTCAGTGGGGCTGAGGCCGTGCTAGAGCTCGGGAAGCCCTCAGCCAGCCCGGGATGCTCTGCGCCCTCCGCTGGCCCCACGCCCGCTCTCCCTCCAGGTGTCCTAGCAGCTCCCACCCTTCCAGGCCCCAGCTCATCCCCGCCTGGCACTCCCCGGCTTCTGCCGCTGGCCCCGCTCACTCACCAGCTCGCCCCAGTGCCGGACGCGGTTCCGTGGCACCTTTTTGATGGCCACCTGCAAGCCAAAGGGAACAGCGGATTCAGCTCGCCGCCCACCACATCCAGCTCCATCCTACTCCTCTGCTCCCTCCTCCTCGTCTGCCCTCTCCTCCTCCTCGGCCCGCCACCGGCCCCACCGCTCACCGGGAGTTCGTCCGAGAGCCTCGTGGCCGTGAAAACTCTGCCGAAGCCACCGCGGCCCAGCAGCGAGTCGATCCTGTAGCGCTGCTGCAGGGCCTGCTGCGCCTTCCCTGGGGAAGAGACGCTGCTGTCAGCGCTCGGCTCGGGGCCAGGAACGGCCCCCGAGCGCTCCCCGACCTCCCCGGGCCGGGCATCCGCAGGCGTTCCCTCATTGGAACGCGACAGCGGCGGCTCGGGACCGGCGGCTGCACCGCTGAGCGGCGGAGCTCGAACCGGGGAAGCCGCAGCGGAGGCGGCGACAGCGGCCGCGCCGCCTGTGTCCTCCGCGGGCCCCGGGAGGAGCCGGGGCCGGGGCCCGAACCAGAACCGGAACCGGAGCCTGCATCGGGGCTGGGGCCGAGGGCAGGGCAGGCGGAGCCAAAGGGTGGCAATGCCGCCCCAGCCCCAGGCACTGATGCCCGCCCAGCACAGCCAGAGCCAGGCAAAGAGGAGACCTCCGTGGGACGGGCAGGGATGGGGACGGGGACGGGGACGGGGCAGCCCCACCTGGGGCCGGGGGCGGGCTGGGGGCATGGCCCAGCCGGGCACGGGGAGAGGGAGGCTTGGAGAGGAGGGGGCACCAGGAAAGGGAGACCAGGAGAGGATGCGGGACTGCGGGAGAGGGAGAGGAGAGACAGAAAATTGCTAAATTCTCTTCTTGCCGCGGCTGCCGCTGCTGCCGCGGCTGCCGCGGCTGCCGCTGCTGCCGCTGCTGCCGCTGCTGCCGCTGCTGCCGCTGCTGCCGCTGCTGCCGCTGCTGCCGCTGCAACTGAAGCACCGGGGCCGTTTGTCCCCGTGTCCGTTTGTCCGTTGCCTGCTCGGCCCCGCGCAGAGCCCCGCGCTCCCCGGGCAGCCCCTGAGCCTGGCCAAACACGGGAACTTTGCCCTGGTGAGCCAAGAGCCAGAGTCTGGACTCCTGCACAGGGACACAGCAATGCCCTTGGCTGCTGCTGTACCTTGTCCCTGCTGAGCGTCAAACACTGTCTGAGCACATTCCCTGAATGCAGAATTTGTACCTGAGCCAAGCACTGCACTTGTGTCTCCAGCATTGCTTTCCAAGTAAAACAGGGGAAGGCAAACTGGGTATAGCTCATGCTATTTTACAGTGTCTAAAACTTGCCAAGTCTCAAATCTTAGAGGTGAGATCCACTTGGAATGAATGGGATGGAGAAACAGTGCAAGATGGAAAAGGAGAACATAAAAATAAATAGAGAAAAATAGAGAAAAACATATTGGTTGTCTCTTTTGATTTTATTTTCATTTCTTTAAAAAGCTGTTTCAGTTTTCCCAGAATTTTCTCCACAGTCCTGTCTGTTCTTTCCAAAAACCTGTCCTGAAGAACGAGGTGCAGCTCCTGTCACAAGATGTGCCCCCAGCTGCAGCTTCTCTTGGCTCCCCACACTGTGAGTGCAGCACAACTCTTGCAGCAAAGCAGGACAAATGGTTGAAGAACCTGACAACTTGTTCTTTCTTTTCCTTGTGCACTGGGGAGTTGTGCCATTGCTAAGGTTTTCATCGTTACTCTTCTAGCCAAAGAAAACATGATGAGGTACCAGGAATTGTGAGGGAATACAAGCCTGGCTGAATGTGGAGAAAGAATCTCCAGAGCCTGCAGCCAGCAGTGGAGAGCTCATCATTCCAACAGCCCCATGGACATGTTGAAAGTGATCTGGAACATGAAAATGGGCTGACAGAGAGAGTTTGTTTCTGTGTTCAGTTTAGATGATTCTATGTCTTTTGCAGTGGTAGAAATCAAGAGCACAATCAGTGCATGATAAGCACCAGAACATGATAAGCTGGACCTCTCAGTGGATGACAGAAAGACTGTGAAAAGGAGAAATGCAGGGAATGACTTGGTGAACTTTGTGTGTAAGAGGGGTCATTTTTTCCTAATAATTCCCAATTCATTCCCTTTGCTTTTATCCTTTTAACAAGACCAATTGCATCTCCGATTCCCCAGGAAATGAGAACCCCGAGCTTGTGGAACTGCCTGAAAGGTGCCCTGTTCCTTTTTCTTCTGCTGCTCAGAAGAAACAATGAAGTGAATTGGGAAGTTCTGGTTTTTCTTTCTCCTGGTGGATTTTTTCATTTTATTTGCCACTGCAGAGGCAATTTCTGTGATGGCCTCTGTCAGTTGATTCTACTTCAGCAGCAGCAGCAGCAACAGGGCTGTGTTTGAGCACTGCAAATGTGACCTGTGTGGCTTTAATTCCCCTCGACTTAGTGCTCAGGGACTTGGGAGCATTTTAATGTCTGCTACTCATGATGCCTGAAACAAAAATCCTGAGATCCCGATCACAAAAGCACAGTGGGTAGCATTGATTGGAAGAGGCAATTGCAGCTGTACTGCTAAAATTCAGGTGGCAAGCAGAAGAGGGGCAAGAGCAGCCAGGATCTAAAACTGCCAAGGCAAATGTAGGTTAAATAATTTTGTGTGACTTTTCTCAAATTTTGTGGGATTTTTCTGAAATTTTGTGGGATATTGAGCAGATTTAAATAATTTTGTGGGATCTTTCTTTCTAAATATATTTTGTGGGAATTTTGAGGTATTTTTCTTGATTTTTGTGAGATTTTTGTGGAATTTAGTGGAAATTTGAGGAGATTTTGTGGGATGTTTCTGGAATTTAGTACAGTTTGGGGAAGTTTTAGGAATTTTTTTTAGTTTTTGCAATTTCGTTGAGATTTTTTTGAGTTTTATGGGATTTTGCAAAAGTTTAAATAATTTTATGGGATTTTTCCGGAATCTTGAGGGATTTTGAAGAGACTTGAAGAATTTTGTGGGATTTTTCTTAGATTTTGTGGAATTTTGTAGAGATTTGGTGGGATGTCTCTGGAATTGGAGGGGTTTTGAGAAGATTTAGGGAATTGTGTGGGATTTTTCTGTATTTTTGTGGAATTTCTCTTGAATTCTGTAGAATTTGGAGGAGACGTGAAGAATTTTGATGCATTTTCCTTGAATTTTGTGGAGATTTGTGGAGATTTTTTGGGATGCTTCTGGAATTTTGTGGGATATTGAAAAGATTTAGGGAATTTTGGGGGATTTTTCATGAATTTTGTGGAAATATGTGGAGGTTTTTGAGATGGTTCATGAATTTGGTAGGGCTTTTTCATGGAGTGACTTTACCTTTAAGATAGCTTTGGGAGCTGGGAGGAAGTTGGAGCTGCGAGAGGCTGATGGGAGTCTTTTCTTGTGACCAATTATTGGTCATTTCTAAGAACTGACAGCAGTTTTGACCACTGAAAAGTGAGATCAACTTGTGAACACCACCTTGAGATGTAAAGCCAGGGCTCTCTTGTTCTCTTTGGTTTCTGGCTTCTGACGAGGTAACAGGCTCTGTCTCGGCCTCCTCCCGCCTCCAGGCCGGACAAGGCCGCAGAGGGTGGGGGGGGAGAAACGGAGCCGGCCGGCCTGGCTTGGTTTGCAGTTTCTGCTGCTGGACTGAAACCTGACACCATCAACATCTGCAGCTTTCCAAGACTTTAACTCTTTTACTACCTGGATAAAACATACAGATTACTCCTTTTTCCCAGAGAGACAGAGACAGACAATCAACATGAAAAAGACATCATAAAACTACCAAAGACAGTGAGGAAAAGAGTTAAGTTTTAGATGGGGAAGAGAGAATAAGGAGATGCTTTATGAGCTGAAATATTTGTTGGTTAAAGCTATGGGGATGGACAATAGTGTCCTGAAAAAACTCCTTTAATTCATGACAGAGTATATTGGGAGGAATGGAGTGTTCAAAGTGTGGATTTTGAGCAAGAGGTGGAGTAATTGTGATACAGTGAGGTGCTGGAACAGAGCGGGGAGAAGTAATAGTTGAAGATTTGATGCATTTTGAGAGGCAAAGAGAAAACTTCTGTTTCCAGGGAAGCTCACAGAGACAGATGAAGAGAACTTTTGCCTTTGAATAACTCATCCTTAAAAATGCCATCCCTAGATTCATTGACCCATACACACCTCAGAGTGATGTGAAATGGGAGGAGTGAACTGGTGACAGATTTCTGGGCAGCTGGCATCAGGAAAATAGAAAACTATAACAGAAATGGTTTTCTTGCGAAAAACTCCATAGATTAGCAGAAGACTTCTTTTACTATACAAAGTCTGATGAAAAGACTCTAACAGGAATTGGGACTGTTTTAAACACCAAAGTTCCAAAGTTTTTTGTCTCTATGTTATCATGTGAACAAGAGAATGGTGGGTAGTGGGGGTTAAAAGTGTTTTCTGGAAGTTTTTTCTGGTGTTCTTATTCTTGTAGTTTTATTAATAAACTTTATTTATTTCTTTGACGTTTTGAGCCTGTTTTGCTCTTGTTCTAATCCATATCTCATAGGAAGAAATAAGTGAGTTTTCTAGTAATTTTTTTTAGTTACTGCTTTAAAACCACGACACTTACTCTATTCCTTTTAAGTTTTAAGCATCTTTTGCCCTTCTCATAATCCACATCTCACAGCAAGAAATGAATAAGTTTTCCAGTGATTTTTGAACTAATGCTTTAAAACCACGACAGGTGTAACAGGGAGGAGGAAATTGGGGCTGTCACTGCTGTGGTGTCAGAGAGAGTGGAACACTGGGGCTGTTACTGCTGTGGTGTTTGATATATTGACATTTAAAAAAAAAGAGAAACAGCTATGGAAGTTAAGGTTGCTGGAGGCTGATGGGAGTTTTTCCTCCTGGCCAGTAACTGGCCATTTCTGAGAACTGACGGTAGTTTTAACCATTGAAGAGTGACATCAACCTGTGAACACCACCCTTTAAACCTTAATCCCAGGAATTTCTCTTTCTCTTTGGTTTCTGGCTTTTGAAGAGGTCACAGGGCTCCGGTTCAGCCTCCTCCCCCCAAGTCTGACAAGGGCACGGGGGGAGCAGGGCTGGCCGGAGTTCTGCGGTTCCCAGCAGGGGATGGAGACTATGAAATGACAGGAGCCCCTTCCCAGAGGGAAGTACTCCCATCTGTACTACTGGACTGCCCTGACTGTCAATCTTTGACTTCTTCAAAGGGTCATTGCTAAACAAAACCTTGGTTTTGCCTGCTGACATTGCTGGTCAGGTGGTGTCCCAGGAGATGCTCTTGATGGTTTCCTCTTTTCCTGGTCATGGCACTGGAGGAGGTGCAGGCCCAGGTGATGCCACTGAAGGAAATGTGCCCTCATCCCAGGGACGCTCAACACGGACTCCCCCAGCCCCTCAGTGCCCCGCTGCTGGTCACAGCAGCCCCTGCCTGGCTCCTGCCACCCACACTCTGGTCAGCCCTGCCTGCTCCTGGACATGGAGCTCAGCCAGGGCTGGTGCTGTGTGGGCTTTGCTGGTGGTACCAGCTGGACACTGGGGTGAGAGCTCCATCTCTTTATTGGAACTGAAGAGCTGTGCTGGGCCCTGCCCTGGCAGGAGGGACCCACCTTCAGTCCAGGCCACAGAGCAGGGCGGGTCCCTTCAGGGACACAGGGCCTTGCTGTGGGTGCTGGCAGCATCTGCACAGCAGCAAGCTGGTAATGCAGCTGTGCCAGGGACATTGGGCATGGGCATGGAGATGTGAAATGTGTGGTGCAGGTGTCCCTGAGGGAGGTGTTTGGCCTTTCTTGTGAAGCTGCAGAGGGGCACCTATTGAGAGAGGAGATGGCTGAGGTCCCAGCTGCAGCTGGCACACGGGGACCCTCCTGCACAGCGGGAGATTCTCACTGTGCTCAAAGATTCCCTCTGAAGCCTAAGAGGGGAGCTTGTCAGAAGTCCCGAAAAATATCTGGGGAAAGGTCTTAGGTTAGTTGTTGAGACGAGGTAAAAATCTCCAGCGGGAAAAGAGCCTCTCCAGTAGGCTGGGTGTTTTGGGGTGTCTTAGTTCTTCCTAGAATAAAGATTACCAATTGACTGCAATTTCAGTTTTTATTCTAGATGTGTAAAAATGTTCCAAGATTTTCTGAATTCTAAAACTACCTTGAAAAATACAGAACTACTATGGAAATAATAATCTATAATTGTAGATTTCTTTCTACAAAAAATATTTCTAAATATTTCTAAAAATTTCAAATTTCTAAAAATGAAAAGCAAAGGCAAAACGAGGTCGCCTTTTCAGAATTCTAAAACTAATTTGAAAAATCCTAAACAACTGTGAATATTGGGAAGAAACATTTGGGGATTACTTGCTACCAACAATATCTCTAAAGGGTTCTAAAAATTTCTAATTTCTACAAATGAAAAACAAAGTCAACATGGTGCCCCATGCCCGGCTGCTGCCTGCCCAGCCAAGGCTGTGGCCAGCCAAGCAGCTGTGCCAGTGCTGGTGGTACCAGCCAGAGCCCAGAGCAGAAGCCCAAAGGTGTTGCTCAAGCCCTTCCCTGGCAGGAGGGGCCCACATTCAGGCCTGGCCAGGCACCAGGGCCAGCACCTGCAGGGACAGAGGGTCCTGTTCTGGGTGGTGGCGGCACAGCAATAAGCTGATAATGGAGCTGTGGCAGGGACAACGGACACTGGCTTGCAGATGGAGGATGAGAGGTGCAGGTCTCCCAGACTAACGTGTTTGGCAGGACATCTGGAGGTGCAGAGGTGCTCCTGTGGAGAGAGGAGGTGGCTGAGGCCCCCAGCTGCCGCTGGCACGCAGGGACCCTCCTGCACAGCAGGGCCCAGAGCGGCCAAGGCTCCCCAGCACGGCTGGAGCTGCTGGCACAGCTTGGCCCAGCTGGACAGCTGCCCCTCAAGGCCCCGGCGAGCAGGGGATGGCTCTGGGCAGGGTCCCTGGCCAGGAGCGGGCCCCAGAGCGCCTCTGCCTTTCAAGGGCAATCTCGTCCC
Source organism: Cyanistes caeruleus (assembly GCF_971803275.1). Classification (NCBI taxonomy): domain Eukaryota; kingdom Metazoa; phylum Chordata; class Aves; order Passeriformes; family Paridae; genus Cyanistes; species Cyanistes caeruleus. The sequence goes on along the minus strand of NW_028255895.1, from coordinate 1,635,351 downwards.
CGCTCTTTCTCCTGCCCACCTTGCTTTGCCTCTGCCCGCTGCTCCTGGGGCTGCTCTTGGCCAGGCAGCCTCAGTGGGAGCCAGCACTGGCTGCAGCCCCAGCGGGCTCCCCAGGACAAGGCCCAGCAGTTAAGAGGCCAATTAAAGGCCTGGGCAGCAGCAGAACTCTTGGCAGAGTTATTTGGACAACCACTGACTATCTACAGGTCCACAGCAGACTCACTGAGAATGTTTCTATTCTACAATAGACTTTCAGAAGAAGCTGTTTGAGGGAAAGATGAACAAAACACTCACCGTTTTGTCTTCCAGCAATACCAGATTCCAACACCACATAAAACGAAGAAATGCACCAAAAAAATCAGGCCTGCCATTACTTCTGGCCAACAGCGTGTTCCCTGACAGAAACCTCTTCTGATGTCCTTCTGGGAATTGGGAACACGTGTTGTGGTGCTGGCTGCATCTGTGGGAGCAATGGGCAGTGAGAGCCCGTGCTGTGCTGCGCTGCTGAGCTGGCAGCACGGTGGGAATGTCCAGGATGTTCTCTGTTTCCCCCAGAGCTGGGACCTGCAGGCACCTTGTTGGCCCTTGGCACAGGCTGTGCCACCCAACAAAGCCCAGAAGGCCGGGAGCAGAGCCCGGGGGACAGCACAGCTGCTTGGGCAGTGGCTCCTTCCAGGGACACAGGCCAAACCCATCCCTGAGCAGCCACTGCCACCCCTGAGCCTCCCTTCTCCATGACATCTCCCCCAGCCCAAGGGGACAGAGCCAGGGCCTGTCAGAGGCCAGTGCAGCCCCTGCCCAGTTGGGAGCCAGGGCTGGCTGTGGCCCTGGGCTCGTGGCAGGGCTCCCGCTCGGGGCTGCTCCTGTGCCTCGGGCCTCTGGGCGCTCACGGCTACCTCTGGGAGCAGCTGCAGTAGGATAGATGTTGGTGCATGAGTCCCATTTCCCAGGAGCTGGAAACGAGCTCCAGAGGCCTGGAAGCCGAGGTGCCTCCAGCTTTGGCTGCTGCTGGGTCATGCAAGGGCCAGCCCTAGGGGAAGAGCTGCTGGCACACAGCCCCGCCAAGGGCTGAGCCCAGCACAGCAATTACCTCCTGTGTCTGGGCCTGTGCCTGGCATCGCCTTCTTTCCTGCCAATGAGCCACTGCTTCCTCTGGGAAACGTCTCCACCTGCATGGTCTTTTGGTCCATCCCTTGAGAAAGGAAGAGGCACAGCTGAACCAGATGGAGAAGTTCTTGATTTGGGTGCTGGCATTTTCAGGACCTCATGCTTGTCAAATATGGGGATAAGGTTCAAAAAATGCCTTGGCTTTTGGGCCAGGGCCAGGGCCCTCCCTCCTCCAAAAAGCTGCCAATTCTGAGCAGTAGTGAGGGGATCGTGCAGGGTGAGGGCACACACGTGCACGGCTCTGTCCTGACACCTGCAGCGATGCTGCCCTGGCTGAGCTTTGGGCTCTGAGCTGGCAGCTCTCCCAGGGGGAAAGGCCTTCACCTACCCTCGCCATCTCCCAGAGTCTCAGTCCTGGACGTGGGTTGGGAAGCCAGATCACCTTCACCAAGAGGCTTGGCTGCAAGGAAAGGCAGGACAGAAGAGCTCCTGTGCATCTGTAGGAGATCCTCAGGCTCCCTGGGGCTGGCAAAGGAGCTGGACAAGGCACAGCCCTGGGGCACAGCCCCTTCCCTCTCTGCTCCTCTCCGTGGCTGCACAGAGCACATGGAAGGAGACACTGGCATTGCACATGGGAAGAAGATTGACAGCTAAATGCTCCTTCCTCCCACTGACAGCGATGCTGTGGGATCACTCAGGGCTCCAGAAGGGAGCAGGGCAAGGCTTCCAGAATCCTTCAGCCCTGAGATTATGTTAAGGCATATGGCACATGAGTGAGCTCTTGCCACCTTGACATTATTCCATCAGGAAAAGCACATTGAGAACTTGCCTCGAACATTCTCCAAGTCTTGCCAGCTGTCATCTAGCTGGGCTTCCAGATAATCCATGTCCTGATCCCAGTCTAGAAGCCAGTACAGATCAGAGCCACGTCCATGGTGCGCTGGGATCCACTTCTGCCTTGGGGTAGTGGGCACTGCAAGGGGTTTGGGTTAGATCATGAGTACCAGATGTCAGTGGACATGGCCAAAGCTGCAGAGGGGCCTGGGGAGCTCTGGGCTGGCTCTGGTCACTCTCCACCCTCTTTGCAGTCCCTGTGCAACATCCCTGGTGGGGGGTGACAGGGCCAGAGCAGGGGTCCTGGCTGCTGAGTCTCAGGAGAAGGCTGAGGGACATGGTCCCACCTTGTCCTCCCTGCAGCATTTCCTTCAGCATTTGCCTCATGGGTTTTGATGGCACATGGAGTTTCTGGTGTCCTGCAGCTTTGTTCTTTCCACTTGGAGGACCTTAAGAGAAAACAGTTTCCCTTTGCAGGAATGGATCTCAGAAAACCAGTGCTCAGCCTGTGGGGTCAGGAGGGACACACCACTCACCCCTGCGATGGGAGCCGGGCTTGCGTACAGTTACCAACCCAGGAGCTGGGAAAGTCCTGCCTGCAGACACACCTGTAACTCAACAGCCACAGAAGCTTCTGTCACCTCTGCTCATCTGCACAGGCAGCACTGAGCCACGGGAGAGGTGAGGGGATGGCAAAGGGCAAGGGCACACACGTGTATGTCTCTGTTCTGACACCTGCAGTGGTGCAAGGATATTTAAACTGCTTATTCTGCCAGGAAAGGACCATTGAGAACTTACCTCCAGCATTTCTCAAGTGTTTCAAGCTGTCATCCAGCAGGGCCTCTGGATAATGCAAGTTGTGATTCCAATCTAGAAGGGAGCCCAGATCAGAACCCTGCCATGGTGTGCTGAGATCCCCTTCTACTTTTGACAACTGGGCACTGCAAGGGTGTTGGGTAAGACCCTGGGTGCCAAATGTCAAATAACATGGCCAAAGCTGCAGAGGGGCCTGGGGAGCTCTGGGCTGGCTCTGGTCACTCTCCAGCCTCTTTGCAGGCCCTGTGCAACATCCCTGCAGAGGCAGCAGGACCAGCCCAGGGCCCCTGGGGACTCTCTCCCTCCCACAGAGGAAAGCCTCCCTAAAGGCCTGTGGAAAACCATCCCCAACTCTTCCCAGGAGAAGGAAGTGCTGTCCCAGGAAAGGGAAGCCAGGCCGCGGGCTCACCTGCTCCCTGTGCTCGCTGCGGAGCAGCCTGGGCAGCCCTGTCAGGCAGGGCCACTGCCAGGAGGAGCAGGAGGAGGAGGCGCAGAGCAAAGGCCATGGTGCCTTGCCCTCTGCCAGTCCTGCAGCTCTTGCTGCCACCACTGTCCTGACACCGCTGTCCCAATGTCAGCACCGCTGCTGCCGCCGCCGCTGCTGCCGCAACAGTCGTGGTCAAGGACTGACTGCTCGGTCCTCGTGGTGCTGTGCAACCACGGGGCTCTGGGACCTCTGTGACCTCAGAGCCTGCTGTCACCTCAGCCTGCTGTCACCCCACAGGCTGCTGTGACCTCATGGCCAGGGTGGAATTGTGTGGGGAGTGGGATCTGCCTTCTTCACCAGGGAGCTCAACCTGCCCAGCAGCTCTGTCCAAGGGCTATGACAGGGTCCCAGCCCAGCTGATCCCACAGGCTGGGGGATGAAGGGATGGAGAGCAGCCCTGCTGAGAAGGACTTGTGGCTGCTGCAAGGAGAGAGGCTGGACATGAGCCAGCCATGTGCCTCCAAAGGAGGCTGCCCAGCAGCTTGAAGGAGGTGATTCCACCACCCCTCTGCTCTGGTGTGAGCCCACCTGGAGTACTGCATCCACCTCTGGGTGCCCAGCACAGAAAGGACATGGTCCTGTTGGAGCTAGTCCAGAGGAGGGACAGAATGCTCTGAGGGCTGGAGCCCCTCTGCTTTGGAGACAGGCTGGGATAGCTGGGGGTGTTCAGCCTGGAAGAGGGAAGGCTCCACGCAGACCTGATTGCTACCTTTCAGTACTTTAAGGGAGCTTTTAGAAAAGACAGGACAGAATTTTTAGTAGGGCCTGTTGTGACAAGACTGAGGGGGAATGTTTTCAATCTAAAAGACAGTAAATTCAGACTAGACCTAATGAAGATGTTTTTTACACTGTGGGTTTTGAAACCCTGGCACAGGTTGCCCAGAGAGGTGGGCATCCATCCCTGCTGACATTCAAGCTCATGCTCTGAGCAACCTGATCCAAAGGTGTCCCTGCTCACTGCAGGGCACTGCACTAGATGGCCTTTAAATGTCCCTTCCAAGCCAAGCCATTCTGTGCTGCTGTGCACCAGTAGAGCAGTGCTGGAATAATGCTGGGGTGATGATGCTGGCACCTGTGTTTCGGTAGTTGTGCCATTTAGCTGTTGGCCAAGAGAGGATTGATGGGCTGCACAGTGAAGTCTGCAAAGAACAGTGTGCTCAAGGAGAAACAGGAGAGGAACAGGGCTTCCAGCTCAGATAAATGCCAGCATTTTGCTGCCCATTTCTTGTTAAGAAATAAAGCAATGTTCTGAAGATCCCTTCAGTGTGGGTGCACTATTGGCTGTATCAGTGCTTGTGTTCTGTAAAACAGGTGAGTTGTTACAGCTTCTTGCCCCATTTACCACTGATAAAACCCAAATACTGCATTGCTCCATGTCTCCTTTCTTCCAAGTAAAGGCAGATTTTGTTCATTCTTCAGTGGGACATATTCGTCTGTTGACAAGCAAATTCTTGCCATTCACACAATGTTGATTTGCTCTAATCACATTATAATTAAGACCTACCTCTCACTGTAATTAAGGCTGATGGATTGTGAGGCAAAGTGTTGCATCATTTTCCCTGGAGAGAGTTTTTCTCTAATTCAATGACATTTGAAGACAGCTGTAGCCTACCATACTTCTGGCATACTAGAAATGAAAAAACAGCCATGGAAACAGGCTGTTTTACCCTTTCCTCCTCCTCCTTCTCCAAGGTATTTTAATCCCTGAAGTCTGAGCTCTTCAGCTGCCTCACAAACATTGTTTTAATTCACACAGGTATCCATCAGGACAGTGGCTGTGAAGCTTGGAACAATGTAGGTTTAGAGCAGCAAAAATAATAATCCATTTCCCAGGTTAAGCCAAGCACTTCCCAAATAACTCTAGCTATCGTCAGGGATGTTTCCAAAAGTATCACAGTAAATGTTGGGAGTGGGGAGAGAATGTGAACAAAATTAAAAATACAGCTTTCTGAGATCTTTTTATTCCTATAAAAACAGAGTCAAAATTGTTTATAGATAGAACATTAACAAAGAAGTGAACAACAGATTTTCAAGATAATTGCTTAGGAATCAAAAATATCTAAATAAAAATAACTTAACATGTGGATTTATAAGAAAACAATCATACTAAGAAAAAAACCATACCTACCAAATCTAAAAACAACAAGTCTGCCTCATCTGTCTCAATAACAAAAAAAACCAACAAAACACCATTGAAAAGAATCAGATCCTCAAGACCATTACTACATACAGGACCTTCCAGGTAATGGGAATAAACAAAGGAATTTTTGGACAGTTTTTTTTTCTCCTTGGGCTGGGGGAGCTGTCACAGGGAAGGGAGGGTCAGGAGTGGCAGTGGCTGCTCAGGGATGGGTTTGGCCCGTGTCCCTGGAAGGAGCCACTGCCAAGCAGCTGTGCTGCCCCCGGGCTCTGCTCTCAGCTTTCTGGGCTCTGTTGGGGGGCACAGCCTCTGCCAAGGGGTGCCAAGGTGCCTGCAGGCCCCAGCTCTGGGGGAAACAGAGAACGTCCTGGCTGTATCCAGCGTGCTGCCAGCTCAGCAGTGGAGCACAGCACAGGCTCACGCTGCCCATTGCTCCCACAGATGCAGCCGGCACCACAAGACATGCTCAGAAGATCTGGGAGAGCATGAGAAGAGTTTTCTACCAGGGAACACATGGTTTGATTAAGTTAATGGCCACTGTGGCTGGTGGAGCACTTTTCCTGCTGATGTGCTATGCTGGAATCAAGTATTGCTGGAAGAGAAAAGGGTGAGTGTTTTGCTGATCTCGGCCTCAAACAGCTTCTTGAAAGGCTGCTCATAGTCGGGAAACATTCCCAGTGAGTCTGCTGTGGACCTGTAGATAGTCATTGGTTGTCCAAATAACTCTGCCGAGAGTTCTGCTGCTGCCCAGGCCTTTAATTGGCCTCTTAATTGCTGGGACTTGTCCTGGGGAGCCCGCTGGGGCTGCAGCCAGTGCTGGCTCCCACTGAGGCTGCCTGGCCAAGAGCAGCCCCAGGAGCAGCGGGCAGAGGCAAAGCAAGGTGGGCAGGAGAAAGAGCGGGGACGAGATTGCCCTTGAAAGGCAGAGGCGCTCTGGGGCCCGCTCCTGGCCAGGGACCCTGCCCAGAGCCATCCCCTGCTCGCCAGGGCCTTGAGGGGCAGCTGTCCAGCTGGGCCAAGCTGTGCCAGCAGCTCCAGCCGTGCTGGGGAGCCTTGGCCGCTCTGGGCCCTGCTGTGCAGGAGGGTCCCTGCGTGCCAGCGGCAGCTGGGGGCCTCAGCCACCTCCTCTCTCCACAGGAGCACCTCTGCACCTTCAGAAGAGCAGCCAAAGACTTTAATCACCGAGAAGCTGACCTCTCATCCCCACTCTTCACCTCTGTCTCCCTCTGCTCTGCTGCGGCTCCATCCCCGTCTTGAGTGCGTCCCAAGACCCACACGTGCAAAGTGAGACCCTCTGCCCCTGAGCCCCCTGGCCCTGGTCCCTGGCCAGGACTGAAATTGGGCAGCCCCTGTCCACCAGAGCAGGGCTTGGCCTATGGTTTTTGTTCAAATAAAGAGATGGAGATTTTACCTCAGTGTCTGGCTGGTACCACCAGCAAAGCCCTCATGGCACCAGCCCCTGCTGAGCTCCATGTCCAGGAGCAGGCGGGTGTGCCCACAGTGTGGGCAGGTAGGAGCCAGGCAGGGGCTGCCATGACCAGTGGTGGGGCCACGAGGGGCTGGGGGAGCCCATGCTGAGCGTCCCTGGGCTGTGAGGGCACATTTCCTTCAGTGGCATCACCTGGGCCTGCACCTCATGAGGCACCCAGGGCTAATTTGGGCTCTCTGCTAAGGTGTGCAGGGATCCCCCATGAGGTGTGCAGCGGGGTTAAATTGAGAGGGTTTTTTCCTCTTCTCAGCACAGCAAAGGGGACACTCTTGGCTGAGGTTTTGCAGAGCTGGGAGGAAGCCTCTTGCGAGCCCTTGGGCCCGGCCTGTGGGCCCAGCGGGCAGGCAGAGCCCATCCCTTGAGGCCAGTCCGGGCTGCTCGGGCCGGGCTGGGCTGGGCCAGGTGAGGGCCCCGGCAGGGAAGGGCCGTGGCCGTGGGCTCTGATGAGGCTGCCGAGCTTCACCCTGGCCCTGTGCTGCAGCCAAACACACATTTACAGCCACAGCCATTCTCTGGGGCACAGGAGGCACCCAGGGCTGGAACTGAGGCCATGGCTTCTCACCCTGAAGGGAGGCTGGCTCTCTTGGTTTGGAGGGCACAGCTTAGATCTCAGTTCCCTTTGTAAACCTGCTGGGGAAGTGTGGAGGGGCAGAGAGTTCCAACCCTTCTCATTGGGAAGTGTGGCTGATGCTGTGGGGTTTTTCAATTTTTTGCCCTCTAAATTTGTGTCCTGGCAGAGGGTTAAGTTTGCTTGCTCTCACAAAGGCCCTTTTCTTCTTGGTGCTCAGTGGGACTGCAATGCAGCCGGGGTTGAAGGAGGATCTGCAGCCGCTTGGGCCATGATTGTGGGACACCGTGTGGGACCTGCTGCTTTTGGCTGTGCTTTGTGGTGCTGCTGGTTCAGGCCTTTTACAGTAACTGGCTTCAGTTTGTTCACCTTGTCACCATGGCTGGGAATAAATCTCTTGAACACCCCTGTAGTATTAAGAGGCAGGCATTGCTTTCTTGAAGTGCTGCATGCACAGGCCATGGGGATCACAGGGCCTTCTTGGTGGGGTCTTCAGGGAGCCTGGTGGTCATTGAGGGAGGAAGCTGATTCTACTGGAAAAAAGAGGGTTTTCCATGTGTGGAAAAGAATAACCTCTCACTTCCCCATCCCTTCCTATACAAAGTTATACAGGCAAGTGCATTCAAATATCTCTATCTGCCTTGTCAATCTATTTTTCTTTCTTTCTTTCTCTATCTATCTATCTATCTATCTATCTATCTATCTATCTATCTATCTCTCTATCTATCTATCTTTCCACCTACCTACCTACCTTACTAATCTATTTCTATGCATGAGGTTTTGTTACTTTATAAATTATGACACTTCTATTGAGAGCTGGAAAATGATACCATCCATGTTTGATATAGCAAAGCTTGGGTTTAGGAGCACACATGTGATTTCTTTCTTGCTAGACATATGCTGGCTTGTTTAGATTGACTTTGAACTGATATCCTGCAAAGCTGGAAAATGCCTGGTGGCCATTGCTGTGATATCCTTAAAAATCCTTTTTTCATTTTTATTTTTTTCTTTTGTGCTGGTTGGTAAATACCTTTCTTCCTTGAGCTGTGTGCTGGCAATATTGGAGGTAGAAAGTAACAGAATACTGCATTTTTTGGATACTTGATAGCTGTCCTGTGAAATTTTATTGTAGTATCTTCTGTCTAATACCCACTCAGAATTAAATCAGCTGGTCAGCTACTGAGCACAACTTACTGCACAGCTGCAGCTCATGTTTCCACAGTGCAAGTGGCTTTTTCTTCCTCTGCATGTGTATCAAACACAACCAAGTGCAAGGCTGCTGACAGAGGAAAGAGCCTTGTTTAGTGCAGCCAGGACTTTGGGAAGGTGGTAGCTGTTAGATCAACACCCAGCAAACTGCCTAAATTCCTTTTTGTGACTGCTGTCTGGTGACTTTGGCCTGGCTTCTTGAGGAGGTTCAATTTTCATTTAGAAATGGCACGAGAACACTCCGTGTGCTCCCGTGGAGCCAGGGCTGTCCCAGGACACATGGAGCTGGGACAAACGGCACATTGATTCTCATCTCAAGAAGCCACCTGAGCTCCTCATGGCAGCAACCCCACGCACTGCTAATGGATCCATTACAATTAACTCAGCACACAGCTTGGAACTTGAAGCTCTGACATACGGAGCTTGTTCAGTTCTGCCATGGAGGAATGGAGTTTGGAAACAGAGCGGTTTAGCAAGGAGATCCACGCACAGCTAAACTCTTTGTACTCTAGCAAAGGAAGTCTTAGGATGTAAACCCTCATCCATCCTCTGGTTTTACCCCTCCAATGAGCCAAATTCTTGGTCTTCATTCCTGTGCCAGTAGGAAAATATGACAGGGAAGTGGAAATCCTCCTTGGCTTCTTCAGCTGGCCGGCTTGTAACCTCATCCTCTGCCACAAACAGGAACAGACAAACTGGGATTTTGTTATGAAATCTACTTGGTGTTTGATTTTACCCAGAAGTAACTGAGATTCACTGAAATATTTACAAGCCATAAATGATGGATTTTTTGTGGTTGCTAGAATCTTTCAGATTTTACAACTTTTCTGCTGCACGAGAACCTGGCACTTGCAGAACTCTTGCCCCATGCACTTCTCTAGTGCTTCTTGCAGAGAAGTGCTTTGGGATTAATCAGGATGAGTGCCACGTTCACGTGTGGTTTATAGAGCCCACAGGACAGGGAATTGTCTTTGCTGAGGGCACTGGCTGTCATTCCAACACCTGCATCACTTTTTCTACAGTAATCCTTGTGAGAAAGGTTGTTCTTTGCCATAGAGATTTTTAGTCCATATTTTTTATCTCAAACAGCCAAAAGTTTTCCATCTCACAGGTTTCTGATGCTGATTTTTCCATTCCAGTCTGTTGTTGGCCTTGTCAGGAAAATTCATCTACAAACACCAGAGGTTTATGTCTAAAAAGGAGACAGAGGAGTCCTTTTACTTGATTTGAATAAAGGGAGAGGCCATGGGCCATTCTCCTGGGGTCTCTCAAATTTTTGGAGGACACAGCCTCCTTTTTATCCGAATTTCCCAGCCACGTCCCTGTCTCTTTCCCCATTGGCTGAGGTACTTGAGAGGTCCAGACTCCCTGGACTGCCTGATACCTAAGATTCCCCTCTAATGTATAACCCTCCTTCTTCATTTTTAATTCTTATGGAATTTATGGTTTTCCCCCATTGTTTCTTTCATCTTTCAGTATCAAATTTCATTTATCAGCAAACTTACAGTTTGTTTGTAAAGGCAAATATCTTTTTTCCATTCATCAATCAGAGGAATCCTTCCCATTGTTTCTTTTATCTCTCAGTGCTAGTTTAATTTACCAGCAGACCCACAGCTTGTTTCTAAAGACAAATCTCTCATTCCTCTCAACCTCTCTTTTTAAAAAAAATTTCTTACTAATTGTTTTTACAAACTTTAGTTATCATTGACTTAATTTCCTATTCCTGGATTATTTTTTTTTTGTTTTGCAATTATTTGCAGTGACATCAATTTCTGTCCTTTTGTAGCTATTCCTGGATTAGTAGCTATGGCTACTACCTGCATCCTCTTTATCATATGTTGAAGAAATTGTATTAAGCAAGGGATCATGCATGCTAAAAGATAAGAGTTGCTACAGCACAAGAAAAGCATTTGTTAAACCCACAGTTTACCAGATAACCACGAAAACATGTCTTATTCTCAATTCTTTCTATGTTTGGACTGATACATGAGTTAACTTTCCTATTGCTTTTGTAATTTCTTTCACCACCTTTTAGCTATCAGTTAATTTGCCACACTCTCCCTTCTTCTGCTGACAGCGTTTGCATTTCTAAGCTCTCACACGAGGCTTCTACCTGCAGTTCCATTTAAATCTGTTTTGTTGGATCTGGACCAGAACCTATTACAAAGGATTTGAGTTTTGTTTCAGTGTTGCTACTTCTACTGATCATCACGGACAACACGTGTCCTGCTTGTGGAATTGTTTTGGGGGCAGCTTAAAAATAAGGGCTCAAAAAAACCTTCTCTTTCCCCTCTGCTTTATAGCCTTCAAAATCTTTTTGTTAATTATGGAAGGAACACCTTGCTTAGCTGCTGGTAGTGACCTTAACATACATTTGATTCTATTTGCCTTGATATCTGAAACAATTATAAGGAGGGAAGCTGGGGGTCTAACACTCTGAACCTAAAGTCTGGTCAGGAATGCTTTTTCCCACGTATGTGCTTCTTGTTCTATTTAGACAATAAATGCTTTTTTTCAGAAGAATGAAGCCACCATAGACTTCGTTCTTCATCTGAAAATCTTGTTTATTATGGACTTAACTCGTTGTTTAGGTTTGACTGGGCTGGGCAGCCACGGCCAGTCTTCAGATCTTCCTGGCCTTCCACAGACTTCACAATTTTTCAGGTAAAAGGATTTGCTACTTCTTCTCTTATGGTTAAAAATTACTTTTCTACTTTTGGCTTCAACTTCAACTGGCTGACAATATCAAGGTAAGATTATTAAGGCAGACATTTTAATGGTGTAATTTAATTTCCTAACTTAACTTTTACTTTCATGTTGTCTTTACACGACCTGTAGAGGCGAGTGAAAACACAGAAAGAGCTTTAACATAAAGAAAACAATGACAGTGCGGATTGGCCTCTAATGACTGGAGATTTGAGAGAAGGGATGCCCACACAAACTATTTCAGCAGCCAGGCTGTGGGAGGCACACGGGGCTTCCCCTGATGTTGATGGCCTGGCTACTGCTCCAGTCCCCTCTTGTGGAGCATCAGTGGCAGCCTGCCGAGCTTCTCCTCTAGCTGAGATGTCTGAATTTCTGGGGCCTTAGAGACCTTGACTCGAGAGGGATGGCTCTACCCGTGTTCAGCTCTCCTGACGGCTGTTTCTGTGCTCAGCAACACTTGCACAGGTCTACACTACTTTGCTGCTGCTGCTGCTGCTTCTCTCTACTCCTTCACTAGGACTCAATCTCCTGGCTGGATGTTGTGAACAGCAAAGTCTAAAGGCAGGCTCTGTGCTAGCTGAGCTTCTTGTCAAAGAGCTTTTACAAGAGACACTATCCAGGCTACATATTGTTTCCAATAGATATCCTTTATCCCTACCCCCAGGTAATTCTCAAGGCTGAGGATTACCAGGATAAGGAATTCTAATCATCAGTTCAAAGGGAGATAATTGAGTATCCCCACTGGGTCTGGCCCTTCTTCTTGCCCAAGCCAGTGGCAAGAGCTGGCATCTTAGTTTCTATCACCAGCTTCAGAAGGTGTTTCTTTATTTCCCCATTCATCTTTTCATCTCAGCCAGAACTCTGGGGGTGCCAGGGGCTATGGAGGTTCCATTGGATCCGTAAAGCAGTCAAAACTCTGAGACATAAACTTTGAAGAATTTAAGAATTTAGACAAGCTGAGGCCTTAATTAGAAAGAAGCCTTGCTAAATCTAAACAAAATAAATAGATGGGCCTTGCTAAAATTAGAGGGAGCTAGAGAAGCTTTGCTAAAATTAGAGGTTAATCATTGGCTAATAACTAATTGTCTGTCAACTCTATGCTTGTTCAGCTGGGCTTATAATGAGAAGCAATGAATCTGGTAAGGAACTTGAAGAACAGAAGAGAATTGCAAATCAGAAACTCCTGGAAGACATGAAACTAGGAGCCCAGCCAAGGGTCCATTTGTCACTTTGCATTGAAAAGGTAGAAAGGTCAGAAGGAGGAAGAGCCATATCCCTTCCCTCCCTTCTCTCACCCCTCCTCATAAAAGGACCACCAACTCATTTCAAGGAACAAACTACGCATGCTTAATTGCTTTTTTCCTAATTAGCATAGGAAGCAGAGTGTGGGCGGCAACGGGGTTATGAATATGCATTTGTGTTCCATATTTCTGGAAATAAAAAGCCTGTATTCACCAGTATTCGGGGCCGTGTGTATTAAGGGGTGATCTGACACATCGGCCCAGCGCTGCTAATAATCATACACTTTTTAACCCTAAACCAGTTCAAGAGTCTTTGTCTGTCTCAGTTGGATAGTGATACTAGATCATATCCATATTTTAGTAAATCAGTCTTAGAATGCAGCCAAAAATTGCATGTGGAAAAAGGAAAAGAACTTGTGGGTTTGGGAAGATGAGGATGGATTTTGTTAACAGCACATTGGAAACAGCACCAAGAGAAGGAACAATTGTTTTTGGAATGCTCCCATGTGAAGGTACAGCAGGTTTTAGTCTTGAGCTCAGGTTTGTTTGTGCAAGTGAAACAACAAAAACAACAATGATGATGATGATGATAATGATAATGATAATAATAATGATAATAATAGTAATAATTATAATAGTGATAATAATAATAATCAATAATATATATTTATATCCAAAATTAAAAATTGATAATGTGAAATAATGTTGACAATACTAATTTGTGAGCTTTGGTTGCTCACTGTAACACTAAATACCCTACAAAAAAGGACTAGCAAAGGCCCAAATGTCAATGGTAAACTTTGTGAATTGTATACAAGGAATAAAGGAGGAAGGGGTGAAGTTGGCTGTTTTTATATGGTTTGCTGATGCTGTGATGTGGAATGCTTTGTCTGTTCCTGTGAAAAATACAGAGATTAAAACTGCTGGGTTTTTCATGTACCACACTATCCACAAATGGCAGGATTGGTTCCATGGCTGAAGAGGCTCTTAAAAGAGCAGTTGATAAAATGAGGAGATGGGAACCTGTCCCGGTGGAGAACCCATCTCCCAGATGGGCTCCATGCCCTTAACAATGGGCCCACTGGGAAATGGAAACCCCTGGGTGTGCACAGCTGCACCCAATTTGCAAACACAGCCATGGACAGTGAGACTTGGACTGCCTGGGAAATTGTTCTGGCTGTGATGGCCCCTGCCAAGGCCACCCCAGAGGCTGCAGGGCTGGACCTTCATGCACTGGAATTCATTAGGAGAAATCAGAAGCAAATGAGAGTTTACAATACAGGAATAAGAACTCAGATTCCTCCAGGACACTTTGGTTTGATAACTGCTCATTGGAGCTTGGCCTTGCAAAGTGTTCATGTCATGGGAGGAGGAATTGATGCAGATTATCAAGGAGAAATTGAAGTAAGTCTGTTAAACAATAGTGAACAAGATTTGGTTTTCCACCACAATGCAGGGTAATACAGTTATCAATATTGCAGTTTTAAAAACAATTGTAAAAAAAGGACATCCACCTCAAATCACCTCCATTTGTGGAGATAAAAGGAATGGATCCAGCAGTCCGAATAAAGGAGCCAGAGTGTGGGTCCAGAGGCCAAATGGCCCTCCCAAGCCAGCTGAAGGAACAGCTCTGGGCAAAGACAACACTGTTGGAATCCTGAGACCTGGGCAGGAACAATGGGAATATGTCCCTGCAGCCAAGTGTTCTCTGCCAGAACAAGTCGATGGGATGGGATATTGTTTTACAGACCCTGCCAGACCAAATCTCCCTGTTTGCCCCAACGGCCCCTTTGGAGAATGCTCAGATCCACAGGGCTCCATGTGAAGGCTGATGTGACCCTGAGGGACTTCCACACCAATTCCAGCCAGGAGCCTGGCTGTCCCTCAGGGACTGGGACCCAGCACCTCTCCAGCCGAAGGGAAAAGGACCCCAGCAAGCCTTGTTAGCCACAGACAGCGCGGTAAAGCTGAACAGCAAAGGACCTTGGGGACATTATTCTGGAATTCAAAAGGTGCCAGCTCCATGGACAACAGAATTATTGTTCCTAACGTGAATGAGAGTGAGGAAAAAGAGTGAGTAAGCTTGTGATGGTAAAGCACAGAAATCCTTTCACATTGTGGCCTCCAGCTAGAACAGGGCTTGGTTTCTCCTGAAGGGAAAGCTCAGTCAATCCTGTAAAACTGATAATTGCATTCCTGTGTTCCACGGCACAGTTTTCTGTCAGTGTCCCTGCACTGGATCCGTTACGAGTCAGAGCCCATTGACAGAGTTTTGGCCACCCCACAGGGTGAGCCCTCCGAGGGAACCCCATTCCTCCCAACCTGAGCTGAGAACAAACCCAGCAATTAGTTACATTGAGTATTTTGGCTACTTTGATCTTTAAATTTTCAAAATAATTTTGATGACTAATGCCTTGATTAAACTTCAGAGGTGTTTCTGGCAAACAAAGATCCTGGCTGACTCTCAAGATACAACTTACAGGTGTTGGGGGTTAGGTGTCCTTTATTTTCTATTTAGTTCTGGCTTGCCTGTGGAATTTTTACTCATGACTTGCAGGGAAAACTTAACTGCGGGTACTTGGTGGGTGCTTGAGGAAAGATAAAGAGTTTGGCTGGGCCCAGGGGGGGAAGGGCGCAGGAAGAGGGGAGGGTGGGGACAGTTTGGTGGCTTCTTCAGCTTCGGAGAAGAACACTTTGGGTGCAGAGCTGTTGTGGTGGGGAGAAGGGAATTTCGCCATCACCCAGATGGAGCTGCTGCTCCTTCTTCTTCTTCCCTCTTCGTTGGTGGCCTCACACCCCCTGTCCTGCCAGGACGTGTGGCAGTGCCAGCCACCGCCACGGAGCTGCTGATCCACCTCAGCCACTGGCCCGGGATCTCAGCTCATCCCTGCTGTTCCAGCTGAGTGTTCCTCAGAGCCCTGCAGGAGCACCAGCACTGACTGCCAACCCAAGGGGGTTTGTGAAACAAAGCCTCTCCTCCATCCTTTCCCGTCTCAGCCCAGAAAGCTGTCACGGGGTCCCTGGCTCTGTTTTCTTGCTAACGCTGTAGTTATTGTTGTTTGTTTGCCTGGTTATAAATATTAGTAAAAAACTGTCATTCCTATCCCCAGATCTCTGCCTGAGAGCCCCTTGATTTCAAGATTATCATAATTCGGAGGGAGGGGGTCTACATTTTTCATTCCAAGGGAGGCTCCTGCCCTCCCTAGCAGACACCTGTCTCTCAACACTGAGACATTTCCATGAGTAAATTTTACAAAGTTTTCAATAAAATTCTTATTGATAAATTTGACTCCATTTCATTTCTAACAAGCTGTTCCTAAAGATCCCGTCAGGCTGTCTTAGACACTTTGGGCAAGGGATTCCTTCCAAGCTGGGCCACTTGGGGGGGGATGGGGGCGGCCCCAGGGCGGAGGGCAGGGTGTGCAAGGGCCCTTTGTGACATGCTGCAGCACGGTCACCGTGGGATGGTGGCAACGGGAGCAGATGTCAAAGGGCCCTTTGTGACACGTGCTGACATAGGAGCTGGCGGTGACAGGGCCACGCCACAGTGCTCGGTGCATGCGACGGGTCAGGACGCGCCAGAGCGGTGCTGTGAGGAGCCCCCGCACAGCGCACTCCTTAGTGTCGGACCTGGAGCTTTTCTGAAGCACTATTACTGCAGGTGACCTCGAGGCCAGACCACAGGTCTTGCTGACCTGTGGCCTTGCTGAGCCTTCCTTCTTAAGGTTCTCTTGAGGGCAGACCGTGGGACTTGGTGACCCGGAGCTTTTCCGACGTGTCGCCCATCCCTGCAGTCTCTGCCCTTGAGACCAGACCACAATCCCTGTCGAGGAGCCTCCTGTCCTTCTGGCACGAGCCCTCAAGACCCAAGTGCAGGACTCGCTGTCTTGCAGTCTTGCCAGGACTTGAGTCTTGCAGGTGCCTTCCAGGCACGACTGCAGGACTTGCTGACTCCGAGCTTTTCCGAGCCATCTCTCCTGCAAGTAGCCAGAAATCCAGTCACTGCCATGGAGCAGGGACCCCCAAGAGTGCCCAAGTTGGCCTGGCTTGAGGAGGAGGAAGAAGAAGGCTCTGGAGCTGTCCTGGCACAGGAGTCTGAAGAGGTGCAGAAGTTCCAGGCACCACAGGAGGGTGAGTTGCAGAGCTCGGCCTTAGGGCTAGTGCCTGTTGCCAGCCTGGCCCCATCCCATTCCATGCCATGCCATCCCCTGGTGCTGTTTCTATGGAAAGGATTGGAGAGTCTGGAAGAAGATACGGAGCAGCGACCACCAAGAGTGCCCAAACTGGCCTGGGTGGAGGAGGAAGAGGAAGAAGAGGAAGAAGGCCCTGGAGCTGCCCCAGCACCAGAGACCGAAGAGGTGCAGCAGTTGCAGCCGCTGGAGGAGGGTGAGTGGCAGAGCTGGGCCCCAGGGCTGGTGCCTGCGGCCATCTTGGCCCCATCCCATCCCATTGCATCCCATCTCATCCCATCCCACACTGTCCTGTGGACACACACCCATGGACAGCACAAAAAAGGGGCTGGGGCTGCCCCCGCAGCAGTGGCCGTGCTGCATCCCCTGGGGCATCCCGGGACTGTCCCTGCCTGGGGAACGCAGGGCTGGGCTGTGCTCTCCGGCCTCTCCCGCAGCCCCTCAGCTCTGGCTGCTCTTTGCCAGATGCAGCCATGGACGGCACACAAGAGCAGGACACCGCCCGTGGCCGCTTCCGCAGAGCAGCGCAGGTACCTGCAGCCATCCCCACCTGCGCTGGGCCTGCTGGCACTGCTCAGCCCAGCACTGCACTTGGAGCACTCCATGCAACTTCCCTGCCTTCCTGCCCTTCTCCTACAGTTTCTTTACCAATACATCAAGAGAATTGGCAAGGAAGACACCAGACCTATGGACACTGAGGTCAAGACATCCTCAGAGGTCTTGGTAGAACAGAGCAGCGCTGCCCAGCTGGATCTGCTTGTAGAGACGGCTCTTTTCAATCCAGAGCAAGTAAGCAGCCTGTGGCCAACCTTTGATCCTCCAGCAATTGCTTGGCTTTCCCAAGCCACACCTGCTGCTCACTTGGAGCTTTTGAGGCCATGGCAGCGTGCTGGAAGAGAAGCACTTGTCTGAGGAAGAAGCTGGGCACATTGCTGACTCCCTCTGCTAGCATTCCAAGTCTCCCTGTGCCTTCTCCAGGTGCCCGGCGTGGTGAGGTACATCCACCAGTGGCTCATGGCCAATGAGGCTGCTGAGCACAGGATGGACTGGGCCCTGATGCAAGTGGCCGAGGCAGAGCCCGATGATGTGGCCATCACTCTCCTGCGGGTGGCCCCAACGTGTGACAGGTATGGGGCCCAGCTGCCCCGAGGCCTCAGGGCTCCCCAGCCCATCACCCTGTACAGCCCGGCTCAGGGCTGTGAGCAACACAGACTTGCAGGGCCCTCTGGCTGCTCCCTTTGCCAGCCCTGCTACAAAGTCGGCCCCCGAGCCTGCTGCCGTGCTGCCAGCCTGCCCCTCAGGGGCCTGTCCCCACAGGGCTGGGCTGCCTGGCTGCTGCTGCCGCTCAGGGCCAGTGGGCACAGGCAGAGCTGGCGGCCAGCTCAGCTCCCCGCTGCTGCCCAGCCCACGGTGCTGTGTCTGACCCCGCAGAGCTGCTATGGCCATGTGGACGACCATCTTGCTCTCGCCCTGGATTTCAGAGGAAGTGACACCGCTCCTCATCAATGTGGTGGGGAGCTGGCCGCAGAAAAACCTGGGCACCTCTGATGGGGACAAGACGGCTGTCTTTTCCCTGACTGTGAGTTTCTGGAGCTGGCCTTTGCTCACCGCAAGGCCGGCCGCCTCTCCAGCAGCTCTGTTGCCTCCTTCCCCCACTGCATCTCCCTGCTTCAGGCACTGGCCACAAACCTGGCCTAGGGGCAGCTTCAGGGCCACCAGGCCCGCTGCTCCCCCTGCGTCTGCCCCGGCCTCTCCCTGCCACGCTCAGGCCCCACCACACGGATGCCCCGGCACTGAGGCTGTCTCAGGCTGCTTTGTCCTCTGCAGGCAACTCTGGTGATGTGGAAGATCCTCCAGGGGCCCTGTTGCCCACAGATCCTCACAGTCTATTTCCCCCGCCTCTTTGTGCATCTCCTCTTCCAAACGTACTTCAGTACTTTGTATATGACAGAGGACGTCCATACCTTCTGGAAGGAATGCCAGGAGCAACACGGCCTCTCCACCAGCCCCAACAGGTGCTCCATGCCACTCCTCCTGTCCCTGCCACTTCCCCAGCCTCGGAGCCAGCACTCCCAGCGTCACCTGGGCTTTGCTGTGCACACAGGTTTGCAGTGCAGACCCTGAAGGCCCTGCTCTGCAGTCTCCACTTGGAGCATGTGGTGGTGGCAATGGAACGCAAGCGTGGCTGGGACACGCTGCTCTGTGCTGACACCCACCACTATGCCATGGGTCTGCTGGCCAGGTGAGCCCCCCTTCTCCCCACTGCCTCTGGCATTTGTGCCCCCTGCCCGGGATGCCCCCCACAGTCCCCATGGCCATGGGCCTGAGGACCTCGTCACCGAGGGATGGCCAAGGAGACTGCAAAAGGCTGTGAGAGGAGGGTGCCCAGGAGCAGCCACATCTCACGGGCCCAAATACCCTCACAGGGCGCTGGGGCAATAGGACAACTGTGTCAGTCAGTCCTGGGAGAGGTTTTTCGCACCCTTGCTGAGACTCTTTCTGCCATTTTCTGCCTTCCAGGGTAATGCGCCGTGCATCCGCCCACTTGTGCAAAAGCATCTTAAGCTACCTGCTTGAGGTGCTCAGCAAACCGTTGCCACACTGGGATGTCTCTGCCATGGCATTCCTTGTGGAGGTGAGCCTGATGGCCAGCACTACCTCGCTCAGCTCCCTGCCAGCCCTGTCCCCTGGCATAGCCACAGCTGCCTGGGATGCCACCCGCGCCCTGTGCTCCTGCCTGGGCCCAGCCCTGCGCAATTCCAGGCTCCTGCCGGCCGGCTCCCCTCTCACTGCCCTGTGCCTTTCAGCTCCTAGATTGCCTGGACTTGAGTGACTGTGGTGACAGCTTAATGGAGATCTTGTATAAGTACCTGTGGTACAACTCCAGAGAGATGCATCACCAGGTTCTCAGGGCTCTCCTCCTGCTAAAGGACCATCCCTCCATGGTGAGAAGGGGGCAGCAGCTGAAGCCGTGTGGGCAGCATGAGGCTGGGCAATGCTGTCACTTGGCCTTGGCTGGCCTTTGCCTTGGGCGCTGAGGCAGCTCCTCGCAGCTCTCCTGCCTCCTGCTTCAGCTGCCCGAGTGCTTTGGGACAGCCCTTTGGCCTCTGGGCCCTGCGGCAGCTGCCCGGGCTTTCACACCCTTGTGTTCTGCACAGGCCGAAAGAATTCAGAGCCTGACAGGAAGACTAGTGCACCTCCTGTGGGACTTGGACAGTGACGTGGCCAGGATGAGCATTGCTCTCCTGAGCTATATTTTCCTGGATGAAGACACCCCAATATCCTGGCGCAGGGCCCTGCAGCTGGCTGAGCCGCTCCTGAAACTCCTGGACAATGTAAGGCTCTGTGCCCCAGCCACGGCCACTGCCTGCTGCCTGGACACTTTGTGCCCTGTGCATTTGCAGGCCTGCGCCAATGTGGGCCACAAGAAGCCAATGATGAGGTCATTTTTCCTTCCTTCCTTTCATACAGCCTGATAGCCAGGTGCAGCTGCTCTCCATGTCTCTCCTTCGAAGAATGATGTCGTCGGCAGAAGAAGAAGGAAGAAAGCCCCTGAAGGAACGAGTGTACCAGAGCCTGCTCCCACTCTTTTTCCACTGCCAAGATGAGAATCGGCATGTGGCAGAGGTGAGGACTCCTGGGCTGCTGCTGCGCCTTGGCAGGGGGCTCAGCTGCCTCCTGCCCTGACGCAGGCTTGCAGGCTGCAGCCTCCTCCAGCCCTTGGCACTGGGACACTCCTGTGCCCTGCCTTGTGGGGCCATTTGCGGCTCTCTGCTGCTCCCCAGGCCTCTCGGACAACGCTCCTTCGCGCGGCTGGCTTTCTGAAGAGGCCAGACCTGGAAAAAGCTGTGAGGAAGGAGAAGCTGTGGAAGTTTGCCAAGCTCGTGGTAAGGGCGGGCTGCAAGTGCCAGCCAAAGGCTAGAGAAGCCCCCTGGCCCCGGTGCTCAGTGTGTGGGGCTGGCAGCTGTGCCCCTGCCCACTGCTGCACCCGGGGGCCGCACGGCTTCTCAGGGTTGGCCGGGCACGGGAGGCCGGGGCTGGCCGCAGGCAGCAGCGCCCGGCCGAGGGGCAGAGCCCGCGCCAACCCTTCCCTCCTGCCGCTTTCTCCAGCTGGCCGACCACAGGATCCCCTTGGCCGAGCACCTGCGCCGGGCCCTGCAGTACCTGCAGGACCCACAGGAGACCCTGCGAGCGGCGGCCATCAGGGTCATCGGTGAGTCTCGAGCCCGGGCTCCCTCCCCGCCCCGCCGCAGCTCGGCCCCAGCCCCGGCTGCTGCCCCGGCAGCGGCACCCGGGCCCGGCGCCCTGGAGCCCCGGCTGCCCTCGGGGCTGCTGCTGCCGGCCTCTGGCAGCCGTGCCCTTGGGCTGGGTTAGGATGCGGTAAGGGCCCGGGCTGAGCCCTGCCGGGGCAGGAGGCCGTGTGGCCACAGGGCTGGCAGCGCCGCTGGCAGGGAGCTGTGCTGCTGGGACCCTGACAGGCTCTGTGTTCTCAGGGATGGCCGGGGAGCAGCTGAGGGGGCAGCACGCAGAGCTCCAGGTGTTGTGCAGAGGTGAGCCATGGCAGCGGGCTGACAGTGTTGGCTGTTGGGGGCAGCTGCAAGCCCGGGCCAGGCTGTGGAGGGCTCTGCTCCCTGTGCCGATGAGGGGCGGCGTGGGCAGAGCACAGCGAGATTTCAGGGCCACGTGGGGCATTTGTGGCCAGCAGCTTCGGGCTGACCCCCTTGGTCCCTGCTCCCTCCTGGCCAAGGCAAGAGCCGGCTGGCATGGCCCTGGCAGGGGGCTCTCGCTGGGCCCCCACAGCTCTGGGATCTGACCGTGTCTCTGTTCGTCTCTCTTGCAGCCCTCGAACGCCTGACGGAGGACAGAAGCGGTGCCGTGTCAGATCTGGCACTTGAAACGCTGTATGTCCTCCGGGCCATCCAGAGTGCCCGATACTCCATCCTGCAGAGGATGCAAGACCAAATCCTCAGGGCATGGAGGACACGGCCTCGTCTGTCGGGCCTGGGCTGGCTGCACTGCTGGAGGTGTACTCAGAGCTGACCTGAGAGGCTCTGTCTTCTGGGGCCACATGGGCCAGCCAGGATTTTTTATTTCATAAGGGTTGTTCTTTTCCTTTTTTCTCTTCTTTTTACTATGTAAATAATGTAGGATATGTTAGGGCTGAGAGGCTCTGTCTTCTGGGGCCACATGGGCCATCTGTTAGTTTTTGTTTCATAGAGATTGTTCTTTGTTTCGTTTCCATCTAGTATGTAAATAATATAGGATATGTTCTAAACCACAAGAGTCCCAAGACCTTTCTTTTGCTGCCCAGGGTGTGCGGGGCATAGGGGAAGAGAGGGAAAAGGGTTCTTGTGTTCAGCAACCTGCCGGGGCATGCAGTGGTGCAGGGGAAATGGCCAGAAGCCCCTTGGCCTTTGGTGGTTGTGCTGAAGCCACAAGCCCTGTGGCAGGCAGGAAGCGCCATCTGTGTCCTGCTGCCCGTGTGTTGGTGCCGTGATGGCTGAGGAGCTGCTGGAGCTCCTGTGGGGCTGCGGCGCTGCTGCCGGGCCAGGCTGGGGGAGCCCCTGAGGGCACAGGGTGCTGGGAGGCCGTGAAGGGATGAGGGGCTGCGGAGGCCCAGACAGGACAAGGCAGTGGGAAGGCACGAGGGGGATGTGTGAGGGAGTGGGTGGCAGGAGGTTCCAAGGGGACAGAAGGCCCTGGAGGAGCCGGGGTGGTGGGAAGCCCTGAGGAATTGGGTGTCAGAGGCCATAAGCAGCCCCCGGGCAGCCGCCTGGTCCCTGACACCCGGCTGCTCCGGTGCTGCCCCAAAATGTCCCCCAGGCCTGCAGCAGAAGGCCTGGAGGCTGGGACACCACCCCAGCGGGAGGGTGGGGACAGCCCGAGGTGCCCAGGCTGGGCTGGCTGGGGACATGGAGGGCAGGGGGTGCTGCCAGGCCACGGCCACTGGGTGCCTCCAGGAAGGGGCAGTGGGCAGAGGCAGGGCTGGCGGCCAGCCCGGGCCCTCGCGGCTGCCCAGGCCACGCTGCTGTGACTGAGGCCCCCCTGACACAGAGCTCGGGGCCCACAGAGCTGCTGCCACCATGGGGAGGGTGGCGATGTCTCCTCCAGCAGGGCTGCCCAGTGGCTGCTGCCCAAGCGGCTCTGGAGCCCACAGAAACAGCAGCAGAGTGTGCCCAGGAACAGCAGCAGCCCCAACGTCGGCACCTGCGCACTGAGGCGTCCGCAGCAGCCCGGTGCCAAACAGGGGGTGGCTTTGGGCACAATTGCCTTTGCTTTGGCAAAAGGCTTCAGCAGAGTTGGCCACAATGGCTTTCTCTTCACTTGCAGCCTCACAGCAACGCTTGCCAGCTTCAACTGCAGCCTGTGCCCGTGACTGACTTGGATGGCCGTGCTTGAGGGCGAGCTCGCCTTCCACACTCAGGTGTCCCAAGGCAGCGGCATTGGCACCATCCTGAGAAAGAGAGAGAGAGAGAGAGAGAGAGAGAGAGAGAGAGTCTGATGGGGCCGCTGCCCTCCCTCTCATCTGTCCAGGCACCTTAAAGACACATGAAACCAAATCCTGGACTTGCTTGGAACAAAGGAAGAAGCAGCATGTGCTGAAAAAAACCAGGGACTTACACAGCTCAGTTTTGCTCTCCACTTGGGCAATCCCAGAATGCCGGAGCACTTGGTGTTGCAAAGTATCATCAACATCATCCAGTCTCCAACCACCCTGCCATGGGCACAGGTGGTGTGCAGGCACAGGTGTCACTAGAATTGGGAGAACACTTTTCCATGTTGACCTTTTCCTCTCCTGGATTTCAAGCAGAGATGAAAACATCATCTGGTGAATGACAGGTGAATAGTGTAGCTCACAGAACTAGGAGTAGGAGTCTCCAGTGGCCCATGGTGTGTCCATTTAACCATTGTTAGATTGTCCAGTTGGAGCTCAGCGCGGTGCAGCCCGGGCAGAGGCACCAGGCTGGTCCATTTCAGCATCCCAAAGTTTTGGTGGCTCCCTGTGCACCCACTGTCTCCTGAATCCATTCTTGAATTCCCAGTTACTGCTGTGCAGGACATGAGAACACAGGAGCAGCTTGTTTGGCTCATTATTGCCTTTGCTGCTCCTGCCTAAAGGAATCATCAGGACTATATGCTGATGGAATGGGATCGCCGAACAGCAGGGACTTTGTCTCTAGAGTCTAAAACTAAAACCTTGTCTGACTGTTCAGACACTATAAAATCACGGGTGAGAATGACAGCTTTGGTATGGAAGAATCCTAGAAATCTTGACTTGTGATTTTTCTAGTCAAGGATTTGAATGCCAGTGTGGAAACTACCAAAATATTCAAACTTGTTTTCATTGGCAACCCTTTTGAAATGGCATCAGCACACCTCCAGGGGACAGGGTATGACAGTGGGGACAGTACTTGGCAGCTCATGGCTTCAGATGTGGGAGGTAAATATTTTCCCTAGGTACACATTGAAGTTCAAGTTTTCCCAGGGTTTGGATTGACTCGTCATTGCAGGTAACTTTAATCAATGCAAAAGGATGTAAAAGCAGAGTTTCTGGAGAATGTGCACTAGGGAGGGAATAGGGAGAAAATCTTGAACACAGCCAGCAGGCTCTGGAAAAATTTATAAAAATTAAAATTAAAAATAGATGTAGCACTGTGACTGTTCAGACAGGACTCTTTGTGTCTGGAGGTGATCGTAAAACATTTTAAAATCTTAGGAAATTCGGGAACTCAGAAAGAAAGTTAGGCTTGGCAAGCCCTGGGAAAAGTAGGCCCTGGAAATGTTAGGCCTTGTGCTTGCTAAAGATCACGTGAAACTGCACCTGTGTAATCAATATATGATAAATGATAGAATTGTTAGATGTGATTAGATATAATTATTGTTTAAAGAACATGAGGAACAATGTTAGGGGGCTGGGGTGGGATCACGAGAAATCCATGCTTGGGTAAAAACAATGCATACAATAGAACAATGTAAGTTTAATAATTAATATGTAAGTTATATAATGATAGAGTATCAAACATGTTCAGCACAAAAGCAAGATGGGTCAGATTTGGGTCTGTGTACCCCTGACACCCAGAGCTCTTCAATAAAGCACCTGCATATAATCATTGTGTGATGATGTGTGTTCCTGAACTCTAACATTTTGGTGACCCAGATGGGACCTTGTGAGTGCTGCTGAGCGAGCTGGCGACCCGATCCTGCTCCAGCCGGCACCGAGGGATTCTCGGGGAGCCCATTGGCCGCGACCGTCTGCGCTGCTCACAGCGTCCCCAGGAGAAGAGGTAAGGTGCTTTCACTTTGGTTTGGGTGCCTGCCAATAAGACGCAGCAAAAGCTGCGCTTGGTTGGGCTAAAGGAATTCCTGTTGGGATTGCCTGGGCGCCGTCCGTCAGACGACTGCGAAAGCGTCGCAGGTTCGGCATTTGTGGTGTATTGTAGTTGTGACATGGAGAAGCTTAAAGGGGTTTTGGGCAGCAATGCTCTCATAGCAGGTACTTCTCCTTTGGGGTGCTTCTTAGCACACTGGAAACAAGGTCACTTTGGGGAAGAATTACATAAGGCTAAATTAATTTTGGTGAGATCTCCCCACGGAAAAAGACCCCTGTGACACTGTCTCATCTGTTGGTAGCTATAACCTCTCTCTTTCTTTACTTTGTTTTCTTTCTCCCCTCTCTCTCTCTCTCTCTCTCCCCCTCTCCTCTATCACATAACCCTTGTTATCACTAAAATAAATGTACATTATTGCTGTTGTGATTTAAACTGAAATCCATTTGTGTCCTTTTTGCCCTCTGAGATCAAAGAAACTTCTCGCGACTCCCACTGGCGTTAGCGAATTGTGACATTTAAACTGGAGTCACGGAAAGGATTTCTGACAGACAGAAGGGGCTGCAGGTTTGTTGTGCAGTCTGTATTAGGGGAAAGATGTTTTGCTCCAGCCGCACCCAGCCCGACACTCCCAAGAGAGTGAGCGGTGTCTAGAAAGCAAGGGGGGCAACTCGAATTTCCCGCAAACTGCACACGCCGAGGTGAAAAGCACCCCACACTCACTTGAGGGCTCTGTCTGCAGAATTTCACAAAAGATCTCTTAGTGCAAAAGGGCGGGAATGTTTTTGTTGATGTTGTGTGTGTTAATTTTGAGTGTTTCGTGTAACGAAGAGACAATCAGAATTTTAAACTGAAAGAGTGCCTCCCGAGCAGATTTGGTCTTTTTACCCACACAGGGAAGCAAAAAGCAGTGTGTGTGTGTGTGTGTGTGTGTGTATAATTGAAGTTTATACCTCCCTGTAGTGGTTTTAAACCAGTAACTAAAAAATTACTTATTTCTTGTTGTGAGATATGGATTAGAACAAGAGCAAAACAGGCTAAAAACTTAAAAGGAATAAAGACAGTTTATTAACAAATTACAAGAATAAGAATACCAGAATAAACTTTCAGAAAACTCCCTTATCTTCTACATCTTAACTATTTCTCTGTACACATGACAACATAGAGACAAATAACTTTAGGACTCTGGTGGTTAAAAACAGTCTTAATTCTTGCTACAGTCTTTTCATCAGTCTTTGTAGAGAAACAGAAGTCTCTTTCTGTTAGCTTACAGAGTTTCTCACAAGAAAACTATTTTTCATCATAGTTTTTTATTTCTCTAATGCCAGCTGCTCGGAAATCTGTCATTAGATCTTCTCCTCCCATTTCACATCTCCGAGGTGTGTATGGGTCACAGAGTTTAGGAATTTTATTTTTAAGGATAAGTTATTCAAAGGCAGAAGTCTTCTTTATTTGTCTCTGTGAGCCTTCCTGGAAAACAGTTTTCTCTTTGCCCCCCAAAGCTTCAAAATCTTCACTCAACTCAACTCCAGCAACTCACAGTATCACAAGTACTCTCTCTCTCTTCTGCTCAAAAGTTACACTTTGAATATCTCATTCCTCCTAATACTCTTATCATGAATTAAAGGAGTCTTTTTATACTATTACTGTCCATCTCCATAGCTTTAATAGAAAGATATTTCAGCTGTAAAGCATCTCCTTATTCTCTCTTTCTTATTTAAACTTAACTCTTTTCTTCACTGTTTTTGGTGGTTCTATGATGTCTTCTCTATGTTGATTGTCTCTCTCTGTTTTTCTGAGAAAAGGAGTAATCTGTATGTTTATCCAGGTAGTAAAAGAATTAAAAGCTTTAGGAAAACTGCAAGAGTTCATGGTGTTAAGTTTCAGTCTAGCAGCTAAAACTGAAAACCAAGCTTGGCTGACGAGCGCTGCTTCTCTTCCCCCTCCCCACTTCCACCCCGAGGCCTTGTCGGCCTGGAGAGGGGGGGAGGAGGCTGAGACAGAGCCTTGTTACCTCCTCAGAAGCCGGAAACCAAAGAGAATAAGAGAATTCTGTCTGTACTTCTTAAGGGAGTGTTTACAAGTTGAATTCACTTTTTAATAGTCAGATCTGCTGTCAATTCTTGGAAATGACCGATAATTGGTCAGGAGGAAAAACTCCCATCAGCCACCAGCAGCTTCAACTTCCGCTCTTACTAAGCTGTCTTAAAGGTAAAGCTACTCCATGACACCCCATTTGGCTGATGTTAGGCCAAACCATGCGGATTTAGCGCGCAGTTTAGGTCCCTTGGGATGATTTTGCTTTTCTCCTTTGTTTATTGAAATTTCAGCAGTTTTAACACTTTTTTCCCCAGCTTTTTTATCAAAATCTTCATAAAAATTGCCCCAAATGTTCTCAAAATCCTACAAAATTCCAGAAAAACTCCACAAAATTCCACAAAAATCACACAAAACCTCCTGAAATTCCCACAAAATTCCAGAAAAATACCACCAAATTCACCAAACAGACTCAAAATCCTGAAAATTCCAGAATTATCTCACAAAATTATAGAAATATCCCACAAAAATCCCTAAAGCTTTTAAATATCCCACAAAATTCTTTAACAAATTCACAAAATTCCACAAAACCCCCAGAAATTACAGAAAAATCTGATGCAATTGCACAAAATTCCACTAAATTCCAAAAATATCCCAAAAATCTACTCTAATTTTTAAAAACTCCAGAAATATTCCAGAAAAAAATCCAGTGAAACACCACAAAATTCTTCACGTTTTCTCAACATCCACAAAATTCAAGAAAAATCCCAGGAAATTGCAGAAAAATACTAAAAAATTCCCTGAAACTTCTCAAACCCCAACCAAATTCCAGAAACATTTGATAAAATCTCCACAAATTCCCACAATATTTAATAAAAAACCCACAAAATCCCCTAAATTTTTTCAAAACCCAACCAAATTCCTGCAACATCTCACAAAATCTCCACCAATTTCCACAAAATCCAGGAAAAATCCCTCACAATCCTCAAACTCTCCTCTAAATCCCAGAAAAATCCCACAAAATTCCTGAAACATCCCACAAAATCTCCTCAATATCACAGAAAATTCTAGAGAAATTCCAGAAAATTGCAGAAAAATGCCACAAAATTCCCTAAATCTTCTCAAAACATTACAAAATTCCAGAGACATCTCACAAAACCTCCACAAATTTCCAAAAAATCTAAGGAAATTCCCTCAAAATTCTTCAAGTCTCCTCCAAATCATACAAAATTCTGAAAAGCCCCACACAATTCCCTCAATCTTCTCAAATTTCTACCAAATTCCTGCAACATCTCAAAAAATCTCCACAAATGTCCACAAAATTCAAGAAAAATCCCTCAAAATTCATTAAATTTCCTCAATATCCCACAAAATTCGAGAACCATCTCACAAAATCTCAACAAATTTCCACAAACTTCAAGAAAACTCCCACAAAATTCTTGAAAACCCCTCAAAATTCCAGAAAAAAATCCCACACAATTCCCACAACCTTCTCAAAACATTACAAAATTCCACAGACATCTCAAAAAATCTCCACACATTTCCACAAAATCTACGAAAATTCCATCAAAATTCTTCAGGCCTCCACCAAATCCCAAAATATTCTAGAAAAGCCACACACAATTCCCTAAATTTTCTCAAAACCCAACCAAATTCCTGCAGCATCTCACAAAATCTCCAACAATTTCCAAAAAAAACTAAGAAAAATCCCGCAAAATTCTTCAAGTCTCCTCAAAATCCCACAAACTTCCCACACAATTCCAGAAAAATCCCACAAAATTCTCTAAATTTTCTCAAAACCCTACCAAATTCCTGCAAGATGTCACAAAATCTCCACCAATTTCCACAAAATTCAAGAAAAATCCCTCAAAATTCCTCAAGTCTCCTCCAAATCCCACAAAAATCCCACAAAATTCCAGAAACATCCCACAAAATCTCCTCAATATCACAGAAAATTCTAGAGAAAGTCCACAAAATTGCAGAAAAATGCTACAAAATACCCCAAATCTTCTCCAAACATTACAAAATTCCAGAGACGTCTCACAAAATCTCTACCAATTTCATCAAATCTAAGAAAAATCCCTCAAAATTCGTCAAGTCTCCTCCAAATCCCAAAAAATTCAAGAGAAATCCTCAAAATTCCAGGAATTGCCACAAAATTCCCTAAATCTTCTCAAAACCCAACCAAATTCCTGCAACATCCCACAAAATCTACACAAATGTCCACAGAAATGCCAAAAAAATCCCCAAATTTCTTCAATATCCCACAAATTTCCAGAACCATCTCACAAAATCTCAACAAATTCCCACAAAATTCAAGAAAACTCTCACAAAATTCTTCAAGTCTTCTCAAAATCCCACAAACATCCCACAAATTCTCCTCAATATCCCACAAAATTCTAGAGAAATTCCACAAAATTCCACGAAAATCCCACAAAATTCCATCCATCTTCTCAAAACCCAACCAGATTCCTGCAACATCTCACAAAATATCCACCACTTTCCAAAAAATCTAGGAAAAATCCCGTAAATTCTTCAACTCTCCACCAAATCCCACAAAAATCCCACAAAATTCCAGAAACATCCCACAAAATCTCCTCAATAGCAAAGAAAATTATGGAAAAGCCCCACACAATTACAGAAAAATGCCACAAACTTCCCTAAATCTCAAAACATTACAAAATTCCAGAGACGTCCCACAAACTCTCCACCAATTTCCATATTATCTAAGAAAAATCCCTCAAAATTCTTCAAGTCTCCTCCAAATCCCACAAAATTCTGGAAAAGCCCCTCACAATTCCCTCAATCTTCTCAAATTTCTACCAAATTCCTGCAACATCTCACAAAATCTCCACAAATGTCCACAAAATTCAAGAAAAATCCCACTAAAATCACTAAATTTCCTCAATATCCCACAAAATTCCAGAACCATCTCACAAAAATCTCAAAAATTTTCCACAAAATTCAAGAAAACTCCCACAAAATTCTTGAAAGCCTCTCAAAATTCCAGAAAAATCCCACAAAATTCCCACAATCTTCTCAAAACATTACAAAATACCAGACATCTCAAAAAATCTCCACACATTTCCACAAAATCTACGAAAATTCCCTCAAAATTCTTCAGGTCTCCACCAATTTCCACAAAATTCAAGAAAATTGCCACAAAATTCTTGAAAAGCTCCTCAAAATTCTAAAAAAATCCCACAAAATTCCCTAAACCTTCTCCAAACATTACAAAATTCCACAGACATCTCACAAAATGTCTACAAATTTCCACCAAATCTAAGAAAATTCCCTCAGAATTCTTCAAGTCTCCTCGAAATCCCACAAAATTCAAGAGAAATCCTCAAAATTCCAGGAAAATGTTACAAAATTCCTTCAATCTTCTCAAAACCCTTCCAAACTCCAGCTACATCCCACAAAATGTCCACAAATGTCCACAAAATTCAAGAAAAATCCCACAAAATTCTTCAAGTCTCCTCAAAATCCCACAAACATCCCACAAAATCCCACAAAATTGCAGAAAAATCTCAAAAGTTCCCCAAATTTACTCAAAACACAACCATATTCCTGCAATATCCCACAAAATCTCCACAAATGTCCAGAAAATCTAAAAAAATTCCCCCATAATTCTTCAAGTCTCCTCAAAATCCCACAAACATCCCACAAAATCCTACAAAATCTCCTCAATATCCCACAAAATTCTAGAGAAATTCCACAAAATTCGAGCAACATCCCACAAAATTCCCTACATCTTCTCAAAACCAAACCAAATTCCTGCAACATCTCACAAAATCTCCAACAATTTCCACAAGATCTAGGAAAAATCCCACAAAATTCTTCAAGTCTCCTCCTAATCGTAGAAAAATCCCACAAAATTCCAGAAACATCCCACAAAATCTCCTCAATATCACAGAAAATTCTAGAGAAATTCCACAAAATAGCAGAAAAATGCCACAAAATTCCCTAAATCTTATCCAAACATTTCAAAATTCCACAGACGTCTCACAAAATCTCCACCAATTTTCACATTATCAAAGAAAAATCTCACAAAATTCTGGAAGAGCCCCACACAATTCCCTAAATCTTCTCAAAACCCTAACAAATTCCTGTAACATCCCACAAAATGTCCACGAATGTCCACATAATTCAAGAAAAATCCCACAAAATTCATTAAATTTCCTCAATATCCCACAAAATTCTATAACCATCTCACAAAATATCAACAAATTTCCACAAAATTCAGGAAAACTCCCACAAAATTCTTAAAAGTCCCTCAAAATTCTGGAAAATCCCCACAAAATTCCCTAAATCTTCTCAAAACATTACAAAATTCCAAAGACATCTCACAAAATCCCCACAAATTTCCACCAAATCTAAGAAAATTCCCTCAAAATTCTTCAAGTCTCCTCCAAATTCCAAGAAATTCAAGAGAAATCCTCAAAATTCCCGGAAAATGTTACCAAATTCCTTCCATCTTCTCAAGACCCTACCAAACTCCAGCAACATCCCACAAAATCTCCAACAATTTCCACAAAATCTAGGAAAAATCCCTCAAAATTCTTCAAGTCTCCTCAAAATTCCACAAACATCCCACAAACATCCCACAAAATCTCCTCAATATCACAAAATATTCTAGAGAATTTCCACAAAATTCCAGAAAAATCCCACAAAATTCCCTAAATCTTCTCAAAACACAACTAAATTCCTGCACCATCCCAGAAAATCTCCACAAATGTCCACAAAATTCAAGAAAAATCCCCCAAAAATCACTAAATTTCCTCAATATCCCACAAAATTCCAGAACCATCTCACAAAATCTCCACAAATGTCCCACAAAATCTAAGAAAATTCCCTCAAAATTCTTCAAGTCTCCTCCAAATCTCACAAAATTCAAGAGAAATCCTCAAAATTCCAGGAAAAAGCTACAAAATTCCTTGAATCTTCTCAAAACTCGACCAAACTCCAGCCACATCCCACAAAATGTCCACAAATTGCCACAAAATTCAAGAAAAATCCCACAAAATTCTTCAAGTCTCCTCAAAATGCCACAAACATCTCATAAAATCTCCTCAATATCCCACAAAATTCTAGAGAAATTCCACAAAATTCCAGGAAAATCCCACAAAATTCCCTCAATCTTCTCAAAACACAACCAAATTCCTGCAACATCTCACAAAATCTCCAACAATTTCCAAAAAAATCTAAGAAAAATCCCCAAAAATTCTTCATGTCTCGTACAAATCCCACAAAAATCCCACAAAATTCCAGAAACATCCCACAAAGTCTCCTCAATATCGCAAAAAATTCTGGAAAAGACCCACAAAATTGCAGAAAAATGCCACAAACTTCCCTAAATCTTCTCAAAACATTACAAAATTCCAGAGACGTCGCAAAAAAATCTCCACAAACTTCCACATTATCTAGGAAAAATCCCTCAAAATTCTTCAAGTCTCCTCCAAATCCCACAAAATTCTGGAAAAGCCCCACACAATTCCCTAAATCTTCTCAAATTTCTACCAAATTCCTGCAACATCCCACAAAATCTACACGAATGTCCACAATATTCAAGAAGAATTTCTCAAAAATCACTAAATTTCCTCAATATCCCACAAAATTCCAGGACCAGCTCACAAAATCTCCACAAATGTCCACACAATTTAAGAAAAATCCCACAAAATTTATAAGCCCCACAAATTTCGAGAGAAATCTCACAAATCCCCTGAATCTTCTCAAAACCCAACCAAATTCCTGAAACATACCACGAAATCTACATCAATTCACAGAAAATCTAAGAAAAATCCCTCAAAATTCTTCAAGTTACCTCAAAATCCCAGAAAATCTCACAAAAATCCCGAACTTTTTTCAAAACCCTACCAAATTCCACAAACATCCTACAAAATGTCCTCAAATATAAAAAAAATTCATGAAAAATCCCACAAAATTCCCTAAATCTCCTCAAAACCTTAACAAATTCCAGAAACACCCAACAAAATCTACACAAAGGTCCAAAAATTCCAGAAAAATCACACGAAATTCCCTAAATCTCCTCAATTTCTCACAAAATTCCATGAAAATCCCGCAAAATTCCCTAAATTGTCTCAAAACTCAAAACATTTAGCAAATGCCCCAATTTCTCATCTCCTATTGAATATATTTGTTTTGGAGGCAAATTAAATTGAGATACATTAACTTTTAAAGATATCAATGCCATTGTTCTTTGCACTTCTCGAGCAATCTGTCGAGCTGTCCAGTCTGCCTTTCAATTCCCTTCACAAATTTTGGAGTTTCCTGATTGGTGTCCTTTGCAGTGCATAATTGCTACTTGTTCAGGTTTTTGTATTGCTTTTATCAATTGCAGGACTGCATCTTGATGTTTAATGTGTGTGCCTTGAGCAGACAGCAGTCTTCTTTCCTTCCACAGCACTCTATGGACATGCACTACTCCAAAGCACACTCTGAGCCAGTCCAGATGTTTCCCCTTTTCCCTTTACTCAATTCTAGTGCTCTGCTTAAGGCAACCAGTTCTGCCCTCTGGGCAGATGGATTTGCTGATAATGCTTTTGCCTCCACCATTGCACTGACTGTTGTTACCGCATATCCAGCGTATCTGGTCCCGTTCTCCACCAAGCTGCTTCCATCTGTGAATAGCTCTCACTCTGCTTGCTCCAGTGGGATGTCTTTCAGGTCTTCTCTTGCCAAATAGGTGTCCTCTATTACTTCTACACAGTCATGCTCTAATGGGCCTTCTTCAGTTGTGGTACCCAGGAACAGAGCTGCATTCAAGAGGTCAGTTGTCTTTAGTGTGACATCATCCTGCTCAGTCAGGATTACCTGGAATTTCATCATCCTGCTTGGAGATAGCCAATGGCCCCTCTTTTGTTCTAAAACAGTGCTCACCATGTGTGGCACACAGACATCTATGTGTCTACCCATGGTGAGTTTCCTGGCTTCTTGTGGCAGCATCACGCTGGCTGCAACTGCCCGCAGGCATGAAGGCCATCCAGCACTCCCCTTGTCAAGCTGTTTGGAAAAGCAGCCTACCGGCCTTTCCCAGCTTCCCAAACCTTGGCTCAGCACTCCCAGTGCTAGGTGTAGTCTTTCATGCACAAAGAGCTGGAAATCTTTGGACAAATCTGGCAATCCGAACGCCGGAGCAGTTGTCAATGCCTCCTTCAGTTTGAGGAAGGCCTCCTTCTGTGCTCTGCCCCAGGTAAACGGCTGCGTCTTCTGGGCCTCATCCAGGGCTTTTGCAATTAGTCCATAGTCCATGATCCACAGGCAGCACCACCCTGTCATCCCAAGGAAGACTCGCAGCTCATGCACGTTCTGGGGTTCTGCAATAGCACAAATAGCTTGAATACAATTAGTACCCAGCTTACATTGCCTGTGTGAGATTTCACATCCCAGGGAAATCACAGTCTGCCAGGCAATTTGTGCCTTTTCTTTAGACTCCTTATATCCTCCCATTCCCAGCTGATTTCAAATTTCAATTGGTACCTTTATGCAGGTTGTTTTCTCTTCTGTAGCTATCAGTACACCATCAATATACTGTAACAGCAGGTATTGTTTTCTCACTACTTGCCCGTTCTTGGTCCAAATCTCCAGCTCCTTCCCCAGCTGGCTTCCAAATAGGGTTGGACTGTTCTTGTATCCTTGTCAGAGTCATGTTCAGGTGAGCTGAGTTTTCCTTCCTATTTCTGGATTTTCCCACTCAAAGACAAACAGTTACCTACTTTTTTTGTCAAGGGGTATGAAGAAAAAGGCATCTTTTAAATCAAGTACAGTAAACCATTTCTCTTTCTCTTTTATAGATGTTAACAAAGTGCAAGGATTAGCTACCACTGGGTAAATATCTTTAGTTATTCCATTTGTTACTCTCAAATCCTGCACTAGTCCTTATTGGTCAACACAGAAATTTGGCCTCCAGTGTTAACTACAAAAGTAAAAAGTGGATGTATAGGACCCACTATTATTGAGAAACAGCTCAGACTATTCAGCCTAGTCTTCACAGAAGTATGGAGAACATCGATTATTTCTATCTTCAGCACACTTTTATAGGGTTTTACAGGGTCCCCGGGCTAAGCAAGTTACTCTTGGTTAATCCACACAGGTTTACATTTTTTCTCTTATACACAAGGATGTTGTTTTGCTTCATTCTCTCTGCTTCAGGAAAGTTTCAAGGACATGAGCCTTTAATATCACAACTTATACCAAAGGCTGGTTTGTGCAGACAGGCCTTTACTAAAATATCATGCCCACCTTCTGTTCAAATATTCTCTACACACTATTGCTGTAATCAGTATGTCTCCAGTTTTGTTATCTCTAGTGAGCATTTGAAATAAAAGCAACCTCTGCCTCTCTGCTCACCCAGGAGAGGCAGAGTTCCCAGTTTCCCTGATTCTGAGGCTCTTTGGGCTCCATTCCCAGAAGCTGAGAAGGAGACGGCTTTGGCTCACAGCCCAGAGCCTGTGGAGCTGTGCTGGGTTATCCAATGGGGCATTCCATACAATGAACTTGGGACAGTGCCAATTAGAAACAACTTCACTCAACTTTGAAGTGAGAAGCCATCTATTACCTTGCTGGGGACCCCCTTCTTTATCTCCAGTGACCACCAATACCGGCAGTGAGAGATTTCTTTTCTCTTGTCTGGGTTTTCCTTAAGAGAACCAATGCATCTAACACCTTTGCTTTCTCTGATTTTTCTTCTGCCATTTTTACAGGTCCATCATTTCTACTGGAATGAATTAGCTCTTTTGGAGGGTAAATTTGATTCAGGAGAGGGGTTTCCCCCTCTTCTGTTTCTTTTAGCGAGTCAGCATTTTTGAATTTTCATCCTGGAGGGCTGCTCGCAACAGATGGATCTTACTCTTTTCTTCATTGAATTGTTTTTGCAAAATTTCAATTAGGTTTTAGAAGAAGTCTATTCTAGTTCTTTCCTCACTTCTTTCCTTAAAGCCAGTTTTTGGAGCTGCTGTAAAACAAGCTCCCAAAACTGAGCAGAGTAGAGTTTGATTTTTGACCAATTTAAATTTTCTTTCACCTTGTAAAGAACATACTCTATCAATCACATTTTCCAAATTAAACCAGTAACTAAGCGCCCACTTTTTCCCTCTTGGAGAAGGTCTGGCATTGTGTTTTGCTAACAGAGCATAAAATGCAGCTTTAACTTCTGCACTGCCCTTTTCAGTCATTTTTACAAAGGGAAAACCACTACAGGGAGGTATAAACTTCAATTATACACACCCACCCACCCACACACACACACACACACACACACACTGCTTTTTGCTTCCCTGTGTGGGTAAAAAGACCAAATCTGCTCAGGAGGCACTCTTTCAGTTTAAAATTCTGATTGTCTCTTCACTACACCAAGCACTCAAAATTCACACACACAACAACAACAAAAACATTCCCACCCTTTTGCACTAAGAGATCTTTTGTGAAATTCTGCAGACAGAGCCCTCAAGTGAGTGTGGGGTGCTTTTCACCTCAGCGTGTGCAGTTTGTGGGAAATTCGAGTTGCCCCCCTTGCTTTCTAGACACCGCTCACTCTCTTGGGAGTGTCGGGCTGGGTGCGGCTGGAGCAAAACATCTTTCCCCTAATACAGACTGCACAACAAACCTGCAGCCCCTTCTGTCTGTCAGAAATCCTGTCTGTGACTCCAGTTTAAATGTCATGATTCGCTAACGCCAGTGGGAGTCGCGAGAAGTTTCTTTGATCTCAGAGGACAAAAAGAACACAAAAAGATTTCAGTTTAAATCACAACAGCAATAATGTACATTTATTTTAGTGACAACAAGTGTTATGTGATAGAGGAGGGGGAGAGAGAGAGAGAGAGAGAGAGAGAGAGATAAAGAAAACAAAGTAAAGAAAGAGAGCAGAGGAGGTTATCACTACCAACAGATGAGATGGGGGGGACGCTGGAGTGTTTTTCCATGGGGAGATCTCGCCAAAATCAATTTAGCCTTATGTAATTCTTCCCCAAAGTGACCTTGTTTCCAATGTGCTAAGAAGCACCC
Source organism: Cyanistes caeruleus (assembly GCF_971803275.1). Classification (NCBI taxonomy): domain Eukaryota; kingdom Metazoa; phylum Chordata; class Aves; order Passeriformes; family Paridae; genus Cyanistes; species Cyanistes caeruleus. The sequence goes on along the minus strand of NW_028255895.1, from coordinate 1,598,177 downwards.
CAAAGGAGAAGTTCCTGCTATGAGAGCATTGCTGCCCAAAACCCCTTTAAGCTTCTCCATGTCACAACTACAATACACCACAAATGCCGAACCTGCAACGCTTTCGCAGTCGTCTGACGGACGGTGCCCAGGCAATCCCAACAGGAATTCCTTTAGCCCAACCAAGCGCAGCTTTTGCTGCGTCTTATTGGCAGGCACCCAAACCAAAGTGAAAGCACCTTACCTCTTCTCCTGGGGACGCTGTGAGCAGCGCAGACGGTCGCGGCCGATGGGCTCCCCGAGAATCCCTCGGTGCCGGCTGGAGCAGGATCAGGTCGCGAGCTCGCTCAGCAGCACTCACAAGGTCCCATCTGGGGCACCAAAATGTTAGAGTTCAGGAACACACATCATCACACAATGATTATATGAAGGTGCTTTATTGAAGAGCTCTGGGTGTCAGGGGTACACAGACCCAAATCTGACCCATCTTGCTTTTGAGTTGAACATGTTTTATACTCTATCGTTATACAACTTAGATATTAATTATTAAACTTACATTGTTCTATTGTATGCATTGTTTTTACCCAAGCATGGATTTCTCGTGATCCCACCTCAGCCCCCTAACAATGTTCCTCATGTTCTTTAAACAATAATTATATCTAATCACATCTAACAATTGTATCATTTATCATATATTGATTACACAGATGCAGTTTCACATGATCTTTAGCAAGCACAAGGCCTAACATTTCCCCGGGCCTACTTTTCCCAGGGCTTGCCAAGCCTAAATTCTTTCTGAGTTCCTGAATTTCCTAAGATTTTAAAGCATCTTACGATCAACTCCAGACACAAAGAGTCTTGCCTGAACAGTCAGAGAGCTACATCTATTTTTAATTTTAACTTTTATAAATTTTTCCAGAGCCTGCTGGCTGTGTTCAAGGTTTTCTCCCTATTTCCTCCCTAGTGCACATTCTCCAGAAACTCTGCTTTTACATCCTTTTGCATTGATTAAAGTTACCTGCAACGACCAGTCAATCCAAACCCTGGGAAAACTCGAACTTAAATGTGTACCTAGGCAAAATATTTACCTCCCACATCTGAAGCCATGAGCTGCCAAGTACTGTCCCCACTGTCATACCCTGTCCCCTGGAGGTGTGCTGATGCCATTTCAAAGCGGTTGCCAATGAAAACAAGTTTGAATATTTTGGTAATTTCCACACTGGCATTCAAATCCTTGACTAGAAAAATCACAAGTCAAGATTTCTAGGATTCTTCCATACCAAAGCTGTCATTCTCACCCTGGATTTTAGAGTGTCTGAGCAGTCAGACAAGGTTTTAGTTTTAGACCCTACAGACAAAGTCCCTGCTGTTTGGCGATCCCATTCCATCAGCATATAGTCCTGATGATTCCTTTAGGCAGGAGCAGCAAAGGCAAGAATGAGCCAAACAAGCTGCTCCTGTGTTCTCATGTCCTGCACAGCAGTAACTGGGAGTTCAAGAATGGATTCAGGAGACAACGGGTGCACAGGGAGCCACCAAGACTTTGGGATGCTGAAATGGACCAGCCTGGTGCCTCTGCCCGGGCTGCACCGCGCTGAGCTCCAACTGGACAATCTAACAATGGTTGAATGGACACACCATGGGCCACTGGAGACTCCTACTCCTAGTTCTGTGAGCTACACTATTCACCTGTCATTCACCAGATGATATTTTCATCTTTGCTTGAAATCCAGGAGAGGAAAAGGTCAACATGGAAAAGTGTTCTCCCAATTCTAGTGACACCTTCTGCCTGCACACCACCTGTGCCCATGGCAGTGTGCTTGGAGACTGGATGATGTTGATGATACTTTGCAACACCAAGTGCTCAGGGATTCTGGGATTGCCCAAGTGGAGAGCAAAACTGAGCCGTGTAAGTCCCTGCTTTTTTTCAGCACATGCTGCTTCTTCCATTGTTCCAAGCAAGTCCAGGATTTGGTTTCATGTGTCTTTAAGGTGCCTGGACAGAAGAGAGGGAGGGCAGCTGCAGCACAGGCCTCCTGCCCCATCAGACTCTCTCTCTCTCTCTCTCTCTCTTTCTCAGGATGGTGCCAGTGCCTCTGCCTTGGGACACCTGAGTGTGGAAGGCGAGCTCGCCCTCAAGCACGGCCATCCAAGTCAGTCACGGGCACAGGCTGCAGCTGAAGCTGGCAAGCGTTGTTGTAAGGCTGCAAGTGAAGAGAAAGCCATTGTGGCCAACTCTGCTGAAGCCTTTTGCCAAAGCAAAGGCAATTGTGCCCACAGCCTCCCCCTGTTTGGCACCCGGCTGCTGCGGACGCCGCAGTGCGCAGGTGCCGACGTTGGGGCTGCTGCTGTTCCTGGGCACACTCTGCTGCTGTTTCTGTGGGCTCCAGAGCTGCTTGGGCAGCAGCCACTGGGCAGCCCTGCTGGAGGAGACATCGCCACCCTCCCCATGGTGGCAGCAGCTCTGTGGGCCCCGAGCTCTGCGTCAGGGGGGCCTCGGTCACAGCAGCGTGGCCTGGGCAGCCGCGAGGGCCCGGGCTGGCCGCCAGCCCTGCCTCTGCCCACTGCCCCTTCCTGGAGGCACCCAGTGGCCGTGGCCTGGCAGCACTCCCTGCCCTCCATGTCCCCAGCCAGCCCAGCCTGGGCACCTCGGGCTGTCCCCACCCTCCCGCTGGGGTGGTGTCCCAGCCTCCAGGCCTTCTGCTGCAGGCCTGGGAGACATTTTGGGGAAGCACCGGAGCAGCCGGGTGTCAGGGAAGAGGCGGCTGCCCGGGGGCTGCTTATGGCCTCTGACACCCAATTCCTCAGGGCTTTCCACCACCCCGGCTCCTCCAGGGCCTTCTGTCCCCTTGGAACCTCCTGCCACCCACTCCCTCACACATCCCCCTCGTGCCTTCCCACTGCCTTGTCCCGTCTGGGCCTCCGCAGCCCCTCATCCCTTCACAGCCTCCCAGCACCCCGTGCCCTCAGGGGCTCCCCCAGCCTGGCCCGGCAGCAGCGCCGCAGCCCCACAGGAGCTCCAGCAGCTCCTCAGCCATCACGGCAGCAACACACGGGCAGCAGGACACAGATGGCGCTTCCTGCCTGCCACAGGGCTTGTGGCTTCAGCACAACCACCAAAGGCCAAGGGGCTTCTGGCCATTTCCCCTGCACCACTGCACGCCCCGGCAGGTTGCTGAGCACAAGAACCCTTTTCCCTCTCTTCCCCTATGCCCCACACAACCTGGGCAGCAAAAGAAAGGTCTTGGGACTCTTGTGGTTTATAACATATCCTATATTATTTACATACTAGATGGAAACGAAACGAAGAAAAGAATAATCTCTATGAAAAAAAAAATAACAGATGGCCCATGTGGCCCCAGAAGATAGAGCCTCTCAGCCCTAACATATCCTATATTATGTACATACTAAAAAGAAAAAAATAGAAGAAAACAATCCTTATGAAATAAAAACTCCCGGCTGGCCCAGGTGGCCCCAGCAAACAGAACGTCCCAGATCAGCGCTGAGCACATCTCCAGCAGCGCAGCCAGCCCAGGCCCGACAGACGAGGCCGTGTCCTCCATGCCCTGAGGAATTGATCGTGCACCCTCTGGAGGATGGAATATCGGGCACTCTGGATGGCCCGGAGGACATACAGCGTCTCAAGTGCCAGGTCTGACACGGCACCGCTTCTGTCCTCCGTCAGGCGTTCGAGGGCTGCAAGAGAGACAAACAGAGCCACGCTCAGACCCCAGAGCTGCGGGGGCCCAGCGAGAGCCCCCTGCCAGGGCCATGCCAGCCAGCTCTTGCCTTGGCCAGGAGGGAGCAGGGACCAAGGGGGTCAGCCCGAAGCTGCTGGCCACAAATGCCCCACGTGGTCCTGAAATCTCACTGTGCTATGCCCACGCCGCCCCTCATCGGCACAGGGAGCAGAGCCCTCCACAGCCTGGCCAGGGCTTGCAGCTGCCCCCGACAGCCACTGCTGTCAGCCCGCTGCCCTGGCTCACCTCTGCACAACACCTGGAGCTCTGCGTGCTGCCCCCTCAGCTGCTCCCCGGCCATCCCTGAGAACACAGAGCCTGTCAGGGTCCCAGCAGCACAGCTCCCTGCCAGCGGCGCTGCCAGCCCTGTGGCCACAGGGCCTCTTGCCCCGGCAGGGCTCAGCCCGGGCCCTTGCCGCATCCTGACTCAGCCCAAGGGCACGGCTGCCAGAGGCCGGCAGCAGCAGCCCCGAGGGCAGCCGGGGCTCCAGGGCGCCGGGCCCGGGTGCCGCTGCCGGGGCAGCAGCCGGGGCTGGGGCCGAGCTGCGGCGGGGCGGGGAGGGAGCCCGGGCTCGGGACTCACCGATGACCCTGATGGCCGTCGCTCGCAGGGTCTCCTGTGGGTCCTGCAGGTACTGCAGGGCCCGGCGCAGGTGCTCGGCCAAGGGGATCCTGTGGTCTGCCAGCTGGAGAGAGCGGCAGGAGGGAAGGGTTGGCGCGGGCTCTGCCCCTCGGCCGGGCGCTGCTGCCTGCGGCCAGTCCCGGCCTCCCGTGCCCGGCCAGCCCTGAGGCCCGGCCAGCAGCTGCTGGCGCCGGGCTCTGGAGGGGGCAGAGGGCCGGCTGCTGCCCGGGGAGCCGCGGTGCCGGCCCGGCCCGCAGCCCCGCTGGGCTGGGGCTCCATCGGCACCCGGTTCGGGGCCACAGGCGGCTGGAGAAGAAGCCGTGCGGCCCCCGGCTGCAGCAGTGGGCAGGGGCACAGCTGCCAGCCCCACACACCGACCACCGGGGCCAGGGGGCTTCTGTAGCTTGAGGCTGGGACTTCCAGGCTGTCCTTACCACGAGCTTGGCAAACTTCCACAGCTTCTCCTTCCTCACAGCTTTCTCCAGGTCTGGCCTCTTCAGGAAGTCAGCCGCGCGAAGGAGCGTTGTCCGAGAGGCCTGGGGAGCAGCAGAGAGCCGCAAATGGCCCCACAAGGCAGGGCACAGGAGTGTCCCAGTGCCAAGGGCTGGAGGAGGCTGCAGCCTGCAAGCCTGCGTCAGGGCAGGAGGCAGCTGAGCCCCCTGCCAAGGCGCAGCAGCAGCCCAGGAGTCCTCACCTCTGCCACATGCCGATTCTCATCTTGGCAGTGGAAAAAGAGTGGGAGCAGGCTCTGGTACACTCGTTCCTTCAGGGGCTTTCTTCCTTCTTCTTTTGCCGAAGACATCACTCTTTGAAGGAGAGACATGGAGAGCAGCTGCACGTGGCTATCAGGCTGTATGAAAGGAAGGAAGGAAAAATGACCTTATCATTGGCTTCTTATGGCCCACATCGGCACAGGTCTGCAAATGCACAGGGCACAAAGTGTCCGGGCAGCAGGCAGTGGCCGTGGCTGGGGCACAGAGCCTTACATTGTCCAGGAGTTTCAGGAGCGGCTCAGCCAGCTGCAGGGCCCTGCGCCAGGATATTGGGGTGTCTTCTTTCAGGAAAATATGGCTCAGAAGAGCAGTGCTCATCCTGGCCACGTCACTGTCCAAGTCCCACAGGAGGTGCACTAGTCTTCCTGTCAGGCTCTGAATTCTTTCGGCCTGTGCAGAACACAAGGGTGTGAAAGCCCGGGCAGCTGCCGCAGGGCCCAGAGGCCAAAGGGCTGTCCCAAAGCACTCGGGCAGCTGAAGCAGGAGGCAGGAGAGCTGCGAGGAGCTGCCTCAGCGCGCAAGGCAAAGGCCAGCCAAGGCCAAGTGACAGCATTGCCCAGCCTCATGCTGCCCACACGGCTTCAGCTGCTGCCCCCTTCTCACCATGGAGGGACGGTCCTTTAGCAGGAGGAGAGCCCTGAGCACCTGGTGATGCATCTCTGTGGAATTGTACCACAGGTACTTATACAAGATGTCCATTAGGCTGTCACCACAGTCACTCAAGTCCAGGCAATCTAGGAGCTGAAAGGCACAGGGCAGTGAGAGGGGAGCCGGCCGGCAGGAGCCTGGAAGTGCGCAGGGCTGGGTTCAGGCAGCAGCACAGGGCGCAGGTGCCGTCCCAGGCAGCTGTGGCTTTGCCAGGGGACAGGGCTGGCAGGGAGCTGAGCGAGGTAGTGCTGGCCATCAGGCTCACCTCCACAAGGAATGCCATGGCAGAGACATCCCAGAGTGGCAACGGTTTGCTGAGCACCTCAAGCAGGTAGCTTAAGATGCTTTTGCACAAGTGGATGGATGCACGGCGCATTACCCTGGAAGGCGGAAAATGGCAGAAAGAGTCTCAGCAAGGGTGCGGAGGACTGATGGACACAGTTGTCCTATTGCCCCAGCACCCTGTGAGGCGATTAGGGCCCTTGAGATGTGGCTGCTCCAGGACAGGTTCCTCTCGCAGCCTTTTGCAGTCTCCTTGGCCATCCCTCGCTGACGAGGCCCTCAGGCCCATGGCCACGGGGACTGTGGGGGGCATCCCGGGCAGGGGGCACAAATGCCAGAGGCAGTGGGGAGAAGGGGGGCTCACCTGGCCAGCAGACCCACGGCATAGTGGTGGGTGTCAGCACAGAGCAGCGTGTCCCAGCCACGCTTGCGTTCCATTGCCACCACCACATGCTCCAAGTGGAGACTGCAGAGCAGGGCCTTCAGGGTCTGCACTGCAAACCTGTGTGCACAGCAAAGCCCAGGTGACGCTGGGAGCGCTGGCTCCGAGGCTGGGGAAGTGGCAGGGACAGGAGGAGTGGCATGGAGCACCTGTTGGGGCTGGTGGAGAGGCCGTGTTGCTCCTGGCATTCCTTCCAGAAGGTATGGACGTCCTCTGTCATATACAAAGTACTGAAGTACGTTTGGAAGAGCAGATGCACGAAGAGGCGGGGGAAATAGACTGTGAGGATCTGTGGGCAACAGGGCCCCTGGAGGATCTTCCACATCACCAGAGTTGCCTGCAGAGGACAAAGCAGCCCGAGACAGCGCTCAGTGCCGGGGCGTCCGTGTGGCAGGGCCTGAGCGTGGCAGGGAGAGGCCGGGGCAGACGCAGGGGGAGCAGCGGGCCTGGTGGCCCTGAAGCTGCCCCTAGGCCAGGTTTGTGGCCAGTGCCTGAAGCAGGGAGATGCAGTGGGGGAAGGAGGCAACAGAGCTGCTGGAGAGGCGGCCGGCCTTGCAGTGAGCAAAGGCCAGCTCCAGAAACTCACAGTCAGGGAAAAGACAGCCGTCTTGTCCCCATCAGAGGTGCCCAGGTTTTTCTGCGGCCAGCTCCCCACCACATTGATGAGGAGCGGTGTCACTTCCTCTGAAATCCAGGGCGAGAGCAAGATGGTCGTCCACATGGCCATAGCAGCTCTGCGGGGTCAGACACAGCACCGTGGGCTGGGCAGCAGCGGGGAGCTGAGCTGGCCGCCAGCTCTGCCTGTGCCCACTGCCCCTGAGCAGCAGCAGCAGCCAGGCAGCCCAGCCCTGTGGGGACAGGCCCCTGAGGGGCAGGCTGGCAGCACGGCAGCGGGCTCGGGGGCCGACTTTGTAGCAGGGCTGGCAAAGGGAGCAGCCAGAGGGCCCTGCAAGTCTGTGTTGCTCACAGCCCTGGGCCGGGCTGTACAGGGTGATGGGCTGGGGAGCCCTGAGGCCTTGGGCCAGCTGGGCCCCATACCTGTCACACGTTGGGGCCACCCGCAGGAGAGTGATGGCCACATCATCGGGCTCTGCCTCGGCCACTTGCATCAGGGCCCAGTCCATCCTGTGCTCAGCAGCCTCATTGGCCATGAGCCACTGGTGGATGTACCTCACCACGCCGGGCACCTGGAGAAGGCACAGGGAGACTTGGAATGCTAGCAGAGGGAGTCAGCAATGTGCCCAGCTTCTTCCCCAGACAAGTGCTTCTCTTCCAGCCCACTGCCATGGCCTCAAAAGCTTCAAGTGAGCAGCAGGCGTGGCTTGGGAAAGCCAAGCAATTGCTGGAGGATCAAAGGCTGGCCACAGGCTGCTTACTTGCTCTGGATTGAAAAGAGCTGACTCTACAAGCAGATCCAGCTGGGCAGCGCTGCTCTGTTCTGCCAAGACCTCTGAGGATGCTTTGACCTCAGTGTCCATGGGACTGGTCTCTTCCTTGCCAATTCTCGTGATGAATTGGTAAAGAAACTGTAGGAGAAGGGCAGGAAGGCAGGGAAGTTGCATGGAGTGCTCCAAGTGCAGTGCTGGGCTGAGCAGTGCCAGCAGGCCCAGCACAGGTGGGGATGGCTGCAGGTACCTGCGCTGCTCTGCGGAAGCGGCCACGGGCGGTGTCCTGCTCTTGTGTGCCGTCCATGGCTGCATCTGGCAAAGAGCAGCCAGAGCTGAGGGGCTGCGGGAGAGGCCGGAGAGCACAGCCCAGCCCTGCGTTCCCCAGGCAGGGACAGTCCCGCGGATACCCCAGGGGATGCAGCACGGCCACTGCTGCGGGGGCAGCCCCAGCCCCTTTTTTGTGCTGTCCATGGGTGTGTGTCCACAGGACAGTGTGGGATGGGATGAGATGGGATGCAATGGGATGGGATGGGGCCAAGATGGCCGCAGGCACCAGCCCTGTGGCCCAGCTCTGCCACTCACCCTCCTCCAGCGGCTGCAACTGCTGCACCTCTTCGGTCTCTGGTGCTGGGGCAGCTCCAGGGCCTTCTTCCTCGACCTCCTCCGCCTCCTCCTCCACCCAGGCCAGCTTGGGCACTCTTGGGGGTCGCTGCTCCCTATCTTCTTTCGGACTCTCCCATCCTTTCCATAGGAACAGCAACAGGGGATGGCATGGCATGGAATGGGATGGGGCCAAGCTGGCAACAGGCACTAGCCCTAAGGCCGAGCTCTGCAACTCACCCTCCTGTGGTGCCTGGAACTCCTGCACCTCTTCAGACTCCTGTGCCAGGACAGCTCCAGAGCCTTCTTCTTCCTCCTCCTCAAGCCAGGCCAACTTGGGCACTCTTGGGGGTCGCTGCTCCATGGCAGTGACTGGATTTATGGCTGCTTGCAGGAGAGATGGCTCAGAAAAGCTCGGAGTCAGCAAGTCCTGCAGTCGTGCCTGGAAGGCACCTGCAAGACTCAAGTCCTGGCAAGATTGCAAGACAGCGAGTCCTGCACTTGGGTCTTGAGGGCTCCTGCCACAAGGACAGGAGGCTCCTCAACAGGGATTGTGGTCTGGTCTCAAGGGCAGAGACTGCAGGGATTGGCGACACGTCGGCAAAGCTCCGGGTCACCAAGTCCCACGGTCTGCCCTCAAGAGAACCTTAAGAAGGAAGCCTCGGGAAGGCCACAAGTCAGCAAGACCTGTGGTCTGGCCTCGAGGTCACCTGTAGGAACAGTGCTTCAGAAAAGCTCCAGGTCCGACACAAAGGAGTGCGCTGTGCGGGGGCTCCTCACAGCACCGCTCTGGCGCGTCCTGACCCGTCGCGTGCACCGAGCACTGTGGCGTGGCCCTGTCACCGCCAGCTCCTATGTCAGCATGTGTCACAAAGGGCCCATTGACATCTGCTCCCGTTGCCACCATCCCACGGTGACCGTGCTGCAGCGTGTCACAAAGGGGCCTTGCACACCCTGCCCTCCGCCCTGGGGCCGCCCCCATCCCCCCCCCAAGTGGCACAGCTTGGAAGGAATCCCTTGCCCAAAGTGTCTAAGACAGCGTGACGGGATCTTTAGGAACAGCTTGTTAGAAATGAAATGGAGTCAAATTTATCAATAAGAATTTTATTGAAAACTTTGCAAAATTTACTCATGGAAATGTCTCAGTGTTGAGAGACAGGTGTCTGCTAGGGAGGGCAGGAGCCTCCCTTGGAATGAAAAATGTAGACCCCCTCCCTCCGAATTATGATAATCCTGAAATCAAGGGGCTCTCAGGCAGAGATCTGGGGATAGGAATAACAGTTCTTTACTAGTATTTATAACCAGGCAAACAAACAACAATAACTACAGCGTTAGCAAGAAAACAGAACCAGGAATCCCGTGACAGCTTTCTGGGCTGAGACGGGAAAGGATGGAGGAGAGGCTTTGTTTCACAAACCGCCTCGGGTTGACAGTCAGTGCTGGTGCTCCTGCAGGGCTCTGAGGAACACTCAGCTGGAACAGCAGGGATGAGCTGAGATCCCGGGCCAGTGGCTGAGGTGGATCAGCAGCTCCGTGGCGGTGGCTGGCACTGCCACACGTCCCGGCAGGACAGGGGGTGTGAGGCCACCAACGAAGAGGGAAGAAGGAGAAGAAGCAGCAGCTCCATCTGGGTGATGGCGAAATTCCCTTCTCCCCACCACAACAGCTCTGTACCCAAAGTGTTCTTCTCCGAAACTGAAGAAGCCACCAAACTGTCCCCACCCTCCCCTTTTCCTGCCCCCTTCCCCCCCTGGGCCCAGCCAAACTCTTTGTTTTTCCTCAAGCACCCACCAGGTACCCGCAGTTAAGTTTTCCCTGCAAGTCATGAGTAAAAATTCCACAGGCAAGCCAGAACTAAATAGAAAATAAATAACACCTAACCCCCAACACCTGTAAGTTGTATCTTGAGAGTCAGCCAGGATCTTTGTTTGCCAGAAACACCTCTGAAGTTTAATCAAGGCATTAGTCATCAAAATTATTTTGAAAATTTAAAGATCAAAGTAGCCAAAATACTCAATGTAACTAATTGCTGGGTATGTTCTCAGCTCAGGTTGGGAGGAATGGGGTTCCCTCGGAGGGCTCACCCTGTGGGGTGGCCAAAACTCTGTCAATGGGCTCTGACTCGTAACGGATCCAGTGCAGGGACACTCAGAGAAAACTGTGCTGTGGAACACAGGAATGCAATTATCAGTTTTACAGGATTGACTGAGATTTCCCTTCCGGAGAAACCAAGCCCTGTTCTAGTTGGAGGCCACAATGTGAAAGGATTTCTGTGCTTTACCATCACAAGCTTACTCATTCTTTTTCCTCACTCTCATTCATGTTAGGAACAATAATTCTGTTGTCCATGGAGCTGGCACCTTTTGAATTCCAGAATAATGTCCCCAAGGTCCTTTGCTGTTCAGCTTTACCGCGCTGTCTGTGGCTAACAAGGCTTGCTGGGGTCCTTTTCCCTTCGGCTGGAGAGGTGCTGGGTCCCAGTCCCTGAGGGACAGCCAGGCTCCTGGTTGGAATTGGTGTGGAAGTCCCTCAGGGTCACATCAGCCTTCACATGGAGCCCCGTGGATCTGAGCATTTTCCAAAGGGGCCGTTGGGGCAAACAGGGAGATTTGGTCTGGCAGGGTCTGTAAAACAATATCCCATCCCATCGACTTGTTCTGGCAGAGAACACTTGGCTGCAGGGACATATTCCCATTGTTCCTGCCCAGGTCTCAGGATTCCAACAGTGTTGTCTTTGTCCAGAGATGTTCCTTCAGCTGGCTTGGGAGGGCCATTTGGCCTCTGGACCCACACTCTGGCTCCTTTATTAGGACTGCTGGATTCATATCTTTTATCTCCTCAAATGGAGGTGATTTGAGGTGGATGTCCTTTTTTTACAATTGTTTTTAAAACTGCAATATTGATAACTGTATTACCCTGCATTGTGGTGGAAAACCAAATCTTGTTCATTATTGTTTAACAGACTTACTTCAATTTCTCCTTGATAATCTGCATCAATTCCTCCTCCCATGACATGAACCCTTTGCAACGCCAAGCTCCAGTGAGCAGTTATCAAACCAAAGTGTCCTGGAGGAATCTGAATTCTTATTCCTGCATTGTAAACTCTCATTTGCTTCTGATTTCTCCTAATGAATTCCAGTGCATGAAGGTCCAGCCCTGCAGCCTCTGGGCTGGCCCTGGCAGGGGCCATCACAGCCAGAACAATTTCCCAGGCAGTCCAAGTCTCACTGTCCATGGCTGTGTTTGCAAATTGGGTGCAGCCGTGCACACCCAGGGGTTTCCATTTCCCAGTGGGCCCATTGTTAAGGGCATGGAGCCCATCTGGGAGATGGGTTCTCCACCGGGACAGGTTCCCATCTCCTCATTTTATCAACTGCTCTATTAACAGCCTCTTCAGCCATGGAACCAATCCTGCCATTTGTGGATAGTGTGGTACATGAAAAACCCAGCAGTTTTAATCTCTGTATTTTTCCCAGGAACAGACAAAGCATTCCACATCACAGCATCAGCAAACCATATAAAAACAGCCAACTTCACCCCTTCCTCCTTTATTCTGTGTATACAATTCACAAAGTTTACCATTGACATTTGGGCCTTTGCTAGTCCTTTTTTGTAGGGTATTTAGTGTTACAGTGAGCAACCAAAGCTCACAAATTAGTATTGTCAACATTATTTCACATTATCAATTTTTAATTTTGGATATAAATATATATTATTGATTATTATTATTATCATTATTATAATTATTACTATTATTATCATTATTGCTATCATTATCATCATCATCATTGTTGTTTTTGTTGTTTCACTTGCACAAACAAACCTGAGCTCAAGACTAAAACCTGCTGTACCTTCACATGGGAGCATTCCAAAAACAATTGTTCCTTCTCTTGGTGCTGTTTCCAATGTGCTGTTAACAAAATCCATCCTCATCTTCCCAAACCCACAAGTTCTTTTCCTTTTTCCACATGCAATTTTTGGCTGCATTCTAAGACTGATTTACTAAAATATGGATATGGTCTAGTATCACTATCCAACTGAGACAGACAAAGACTCTTGAACTGGTTTAGGGTTAAAAAGTGTATGATTATTAGCAGCGCTGGGCCCATGTGTCAGATCACCCCTTAATACACACGGCCCCGAATACTGGTGAATACAGGCTTTTTATTTCCAGAAATATGGAACACAAATGCATATTCATAACCCCGTTGCCACCCACACTCTGCTTCCTATGCTAATTAGGAAAAAAGCAATTAAGCATGCGTAGTTTGTTCCTTGAAATGGGTTGGTGGTCCTTTTATGAGGAGGGGTGAGAGAAGGGAGGGAAGGGATATGGCTCTTCCTCCTTCTGACCTTTCTACCTTTTCAATGCAAAGTGACAAATGGACCCTTGGCTGGGCTCCTAGTTTCATGTCTTCCAGGAGTTTCTGATTTGCAATTCTCTTCTGTTCTTCAAGTTCCTTACCAGATTCATTGCTTCTCATTATAAGCCCAGCTGAACAAGCATAGAGTTGACAGACAATTAGTTATTAGCCAATGATTAACCTCTAATTTTAGCAAAGCTTCTCTAGCTCCCTTTAATTTTAGCAAGGCACATCTATTTATTTTATTTAGATTTAGCAAGGCTTCTTTCTAATTAAGGCCTCAGCTTCTCTAAAATCTTAAATTCTTCAAAGTTTATGTCTCAGAGTTTTGACTGCTTTAAGGATCCAATGGAACCTCCATAGCCCCTGGCACCCCCAGAGTTCTGGCTGAGATGAAAAGATGAATGGGGAAATAAAGAAACACCTTCTGAAGCTGGTGATAGAAACTAAGATGCCGGCTCTTGCCACTGGCTTGGGCAAGAAGAAGGGCCAGACCCAGTGGGGATACTCAATTATCTCCCTTTGAACTGATGTTTAGAATTCCTTATCCTGGTAATCCTCAGCCTTGAGAATTACCTGGGGGTAGGGATAAAGGATATCTATTGGAAACAATATGTAGCCTGGATAGTGTCTCTTGTAAAAGCTCTTTGACAAGAAGCTCAGCTAGCACAGAGCCTGCCTTTAGACTTTGCTGTTCACAACATCCAGCCAGGAGATTGAGTCCTAGTGAAGGAGTAGAGAGAAGCAGCAGCAGCAGCAGCAGCAAAGTAGTGTAGACCTGTGCAAGTGTTGCTGAGCACAGAAACAGCCGTCAGGAGAGCTGAACACGGGTAGAGCCATCCCTCTCGAGTCAAGGTCTCTAAGGCCCCAGAAATTCAGACATCTCAGCTAGAGGAGAAGCTCGGCAGGCTGCCACTGATGCTCCACAAGAGGGGACTGGAGCAGTAGCCAGGCCATCAACATCAGGGGAAGCCCCATGTGCCTCCCACAGCCTGGCTGCTGAAATAGTTTGTGTGGGCATCCCTTCTTGCAAATCTCCAGTCATTAGAGGCCAATCCTCACTGTCATTGTTTTCTTTATGTTAAAGCTCTTTCTGTGCCTTCACTCGCCTCTACAGGTCGTGTAAAGACAACATGAAAGTAAAAGTTAAGTTAGGAAATTAAATTACACCATTAAAATGTCTGCCTTAATAATCTTACCTTGATATTGTCAGCCACTTGAAGTTGAAACCAAAAGTAGAAAAGTAATTTTTAACCATAAGAGAAGAAGTAGCAAATCCTTTTACCTGAAAAATTGTGAAGTCTGTGGAAGGCCAGGAAGATCTGAAGACTGGCCGTGGCTGCCCAGCACAGTCAAACCTAAACAACGAGTTAAGTCCATAATAAACAAGATTTTGAGATGAAGAACGAAGTCTATGGTGGCTTCATTCTTCTGAAAAAAGCATTTATTGTCTAAATAGAACAAGAAGCACATACGTGGGAAAAAGCATTTCTGACCAGACTTTAGGTTCAGAGTGTTAGACCCCCAGCTTCCCTCCTTATAATTGTTTCAGATATCAAGGCAAATAGAATCAAATGTTTGTTAAGTTCACTACCAGCAGCTAAGCAAGGTGTTCCTTCCATAATTACCAAAAAGATTTTGAAGGCTATAAAGCAGAGGGGAAAGAGAAGGTTTTTTGGAGCCCTTATTTTTAAGCTGCCCCCAAAACAATTCCACAAGCAGGACACGTGTTGTCCACGACAATCAGTAGAAGTAGCAACACTGAAACAAAACTCAAATCCTTTGTAATAGGTTCTGGTCCAGATCCAACAAAACAGATTTAAATGGAACTGCAGGTAGAAGCTTCGTGTGAGAGCTTAGAAATGCAAACACTGTCAGCAGAAGAAGGGAGAGTGGGGCAAATTAAATGATAGCTAAAAGGTGGTGAAACAAATTACAAAAGCAATGGGAAAGTTAACTCATGTATCAGTCCAAACATGGAAAGAATGAGAATAAGATATGTTTTCGTGGTTATCTAGTAAACTGTGGGTTTAAGAAATGCTTTTCTTGTGCTGTAGCAACTCTTATCTTTTAGCATGCATGATCCCTTGCTTAGTACAATTTCTTAAACGTGTGCTAAAAAGGATGCAGGTAGTAGCCATAGCTACTAATCCAGGAATAGCTACAAAAGGACAGAAATTGATGTCACTGCAAATAATTGCAAAACAAAAAAAAAAATCGAGG
Source organism: Cyanistes caeruleus (assembly GCF_971803275.1). Taxonomy (NCBI): domain Eukaryota; kingdom Metazoa; phylum Chordata; class Aves; order Passeriformes; family Paridae; genus Cyanistes; species Cyanistes caeruleus. The sequence goes on along the minus strand of NW_028255895.1, from coordinate 1,583,116 downwards.
AATAGGAAATAAAGTCAATGATAACTAAAGTTTGTAAAGACAATTAGTAAGAAATTTTTTTTAAAAAGAGAGGTTGAGAGGAATGAGAGATTTGTCTTTAGAAACAAGCTGTGGGTCTGCTGGTAAATAAAACTAGCACTGAGAGATAAAAGAAACAATGGGAAGGATTCCTCTGATTGATGAATGGAAGAAAGATATTTGCCTTTACAAACAAACTGTAAGTTCGCTGATAAATGAAATTTGATATTGAAAGATGAAAGAAACAATGGGGGAAAACCATAAATTCCATAAGAATTAAAAATGAAGAAGGAGGGTTATACATTAGAGGGGAATCTTAGGTATCAGGCAGTCCGGGGAGTCTGGACCTCTCAAGTACCTCAGCCAGTGGGGAAAGAGACAGGGACGTGGCTGGGAAATTCGGATAAAAAGGAGGCTGTGTCCTCCAAAAATTTGAGAGACCCCAGGAGAATGGCCCATGGCCTCTCCCTTTATTCAAATCAAGTAAAAGGACTCCTCTGTCTCCTTTTTAGACATAAACCTCTGGTGTTTGTAGATGAATTTTCCTGACAAGGCCAACAACAGACTGGAATGGAAAAATCAGCATCAGAAACCTGTGAGATGGAAAACTTTTGGATGTTTGAGATAAAAAATGTGGACTAAAAATCTCTATGGCAAAGAACAACCTTTCTCACAAGGATTACTGTAGAAAAAGTGATGCAGGTTTTGGAATGACAGCCAGTGCCCTCAGCAAAGACAATTCCCTGTCCTGTGGGCTCCATAAACCACACGTGAACGTGGCACTCATCCTGATTAATCCCAAAGCACTTCTCTGCAAGAAGCACTAGAGAAGTGCATGGGGCAAGAGTTCTGCAAGTGCCAGGTTCTCGTGCAGCAGAAAAGTTGTAAAATCTGAAAGATTCTAGCAACCACAAAAAATCCATCATTTATGGCTTGTAAATATTTCAGTGAATCTCAGTTACTTCTGGGTAAAATCAAACACCAAGTAAGTTTCATAACAAAATCCCAGTTTGTCTGTTCCTGTTTGTGGCAGAGGATGAGGTTACAAGCTGGCCAGCTGAAGAAGCCAAGGAAAATCTCCACTTCCCTGTCATATTTTCCTACTGACACAGGAATGAAGACCAAGAATTTGGCTCAATGGAGGGGTAAAACCAGAGGATGGGTGAGGTTTTGCATCCTAAGACTTCCTTTGCTAGAGTACAAAGAGTTTAGCTGTGCGTGGATCTCCTTGCTAAACCTCTTTGTTTCCAAACTCCATTCCTCCATGGCAGAACTGAACAAGCTCCGTATGTCAGAGCTTCAAGTTCCAAGCTGTGTGCTGAGTTAATTGTAATGGATCCATTAGCAGTGCGTGGGGTTGCTGCCATGAGGAGCTCAGGTGGCTTCTTGAGATGAGAATCAATGTGCCCTTTGTCCCAGCTCCATGTGTCCTGGGACAGCCCTGGCTCCACGGGAGCACACGGAGTGTTCTCGTGCCATTTCTAAATGAAAATTGAACCTCCTCAAGAAGCCAGGCCAAAGTCTCTAGACAGCAGTCACAAAAAGGAATTTAGGCAGTTTGCTGGGTGTTGATCTAACAGTTACCACCTTCCCAAAGTCCAGGCTCCACTAAACAAGGCTCTTTCCTCTGTCAGCAGCCTTGCACTTGGTTGTGTTTGATACACGTACAGAAGAAGAAAAAGCCACTTGCACTGTGGAAACTTGAGCTGCAGCTGTGCAGTAAGTTGTGCTCAGTAGCTGACCAGCTGATTTAATTCTGAGTGGGTATTAGACAGAAGATACTACAATAAAATTTCACAGGACAGCTATCAAGTATCCAAAAAATGCAGTATTCTGTTGTTTTCTACTTCCAATATTGCCAGCAAAGAGCTTAAGGAAGAAAGGTATTTACCAACCAGCACAAAAGAAAAAAAATAAAAATGAAAAAAGGATTTTAAAGGATATCACAGCAATGGCAACCAGGCATTTTCCAGCTTTGCAGGATATCAGTTCATAGTCAATCTAAACGAGCCAGCATATGTCTAGCAAGAAAGAAATCACACTTCATGTGTGTTCCTAAACCCAAGCTTTGCTATATCAAACATGGATGGTATCATCTTCCAGCTCTCAATAGATGTGTCATAATTTATATATAAACAAAATCTCGTGCATAAAAATATTTCATAGATTAGTAAAGTAGATAGATAGATAGATAGATAGATAGATAGATAGATAGATAGATAGATAGATAGGTAGAGAAAGAAAAATAGTTTGACATGGCAGATAGAGATATTTGAATGCACTTGCCTGTATAACTTTGTACATAAAGGGATGGGGAAGTGAGAGGTTATTCTTTTCCACACATGGAAAACCCTCTTTTTTCCAGTAGAATCAGCTTCCTCCCTCAATGACCACCAGGCTCCCTGAAGACCCCACCAAGAAGGCCCTGTGATCCCCATGGCCTGTGCATGCAGCACTTCAAGAAAGCAATGCCTGTCTCTTAATATTACAGGGGTGTTCAAGAGATTTATTCCCAACCTTTGGTGACAAGGTGAACAAACTGAAGTCAGTTACTGTAAAAGGCCTGCACAAGCACCACCACAAATCACAGCCAAAAGTAGCAGGTCCCACACAGTGTCCCACAATCATGGCCCAAGCGGCCACAGATCCTCCTTCAACCCCGGCTGCATTGCAGTCCCACTGAGCACCAAGAAGAAAAGGGCCTTTGTGAGAGCAAGCAAACTTAACCCTCTTCCAGGACACAAATTCAGAGGGCAAAAAATTGAAAAACCCCACAGCATCAGCCACACTTCCCAATGAGAAGGGTTGGAACTCTCTGCCCCTCCAGACTTCCCCAGCAGGTTTACAAAGGGAACTGGGATCTAAGCTGTGCCCTCCAAACCAAGAGAGCCAGCCTCCCTTCAGGGTGAGAAGCCATGGCCTCAGTTCCAGCCCCGGGTGCCTCCTGTGCCCCAGAGAATGGCTGTGGCTGTAAATGTGTGTTTGGCCGCAGCACAGGGCCAGGGTGAAGCTCGGCAGCCTCATCAGAGCCCACGGCCACAGCCCTTCCCTGCCGGGGCCCTCACCTGGCCCGGCCCGGCCCGGCCCGAGCAGCCCGGACTGGCCTCAAGGGATGGGCTCTGCCTGCCCGCTGTGCCCACAGGCGGGGCCCAAGGGCTCGCAAGAGGCTTCCTCCCAGCTCTGCAAAACCTCAGCCAAGAGTGTCCCCTTTGCTGTGCTGAGAAGAGGAAAAAACCCTCTCAATTTAACCCCGCTGCACACCTCATGGGGGATCCCTGCACACCTTAGCAGAGAGCCCAAATTAGCCCTGGGTGCCTCATGAGGTGCAGGCCCAGGTGATGCCACTGAAGGAAATGTGCCCTCACAACCCAGGGACGCTCAGCATGGGCTCCCCCAGCCCCTCGTGGCCCCACCACTGGTCATGGCAGCCCCTGCCTGGCTCCTGCCTGCCCACACTGTGGGCACCCCTGGCTGCTCCTGGACATGGAGCTCAGCCAGGGCTGGTGCCATGAGGGCTTTGCTGGTGGTACCAGCCAGACACTGAGGTGAAAGCTCCATCTCTTTATTTGAACAAAAACCATAGGCCAAGCCCTGCTCTGGTGGACAGGGGCTGCCCAATTTCAGTCCTGGCCAGGGACCAGGGCCAGGGGGCTCAGGGGCAGAGGCTCTCACTTTGCAGGTGTGGGTCTTGGGACGCCCTCAAGACGGGGATGGAGCCGCAGCAGAGCAGAGGAAGACAGAGGTGAAGAGTGGGGATGAGAGGTCAGCTTCTCGGTGATTAAAGTCTTTGGCTGCTCTTCTGAAGGTGCAGAGGTGCTCCTGTGGAGAGAGGAGGTGGCTGAGGCCCCCAGCTGCCGCTGGCACGCAGGGACCCTCCTGCACAGCAGGGCCCAGAGCGGCCAAGGCTCCCCAGCACGGCTGGAGCTGCTGGCACAGCTTGGCCCAGCTGGACAGCTGCCCCTCAAGGCCCCGGCGAGCAGGGGATGGCTCTGGGCAGGGTCCCTGGCCAGGAGCGGGCCCCAGAGCGCCTCTGCCTTTCAAGGGCAATCTCATTCCCGCTCTTTCTCCTGCCCACCTTGCTTTGCCTCTGCCCGCTGCTCCTGGGGCTGCTCTTGGCCAGGCAGCCTCAGTGGGAGCCAGCACTGGCTGCAGCCCCAGCGGGCTCCCCAGGACAAGGCCCAGCAATTAAGAGGCCAATGAAAGCCCTGGGCAGCAGCAGAACTCTTGGCAGAGTTATTTGGGCAACTAAGGACTAGCCACAAGTGCACAGCAGCCTCACTGGGAGTGCTTCCCGACTGCTTGAGGCCGAGATCAGCAAAATACTCACCGTTTTCTCTTCCAGCAATACCAGATTCCAGCATAGCACATCATCAGGAAAAGTGCTCCACCAGCCACAATGGCCATTAACTTAGTCAAACCATGTGTTCCCTGGTAGAAAACTCTTCTCATGCTCTCCCAGATCTTCTGAGCATGTCTTGTGGTGCCGGCTGCATCTGTGGGAGCAATGGGCAGCGTGAGCCTGTGCTGTGCTCCACTGCTGAGCTGGCAGCACGCTGGATACGGCCAGGACGTTCTCTGTTTCCCCCAGAGCTGGGGCCTGCAGGCACCTTGCCACCCCTTGGCACAAGACTGCTCAAGCCCTTGAGCTTGCATGGCACAATTTCTCTGTGCTGTGCTGGTCTTGTCCAGGCAATACTTTGCAAAAACATGGATAAGGATCAGGAAAATGCCCAGGCTTTTGAAGCTGCTCCATGGCCCTCCATCCTCCAAACAGCCCCTACACCTGACCTACCCTGAGACCGGGAAATTGCAGGGGATCTCAGGGTGTGCATGGCCTGTGCTGCTGTTTGGGCTCCCTGTCAGCTGATGCCAAACGCCTTCCTGCAGAGGCTGGGGAGAAGCTGCAGCCAGGCCAGGCTGGGAAAAAGCCTTGCAGGCCAGGAAAGCAGCAGTGGAGCAGCGAGGCTGCCATGGATCCCTTCCCGCTGTGCTGGGCATGGCGTGTCCAGATGTGCAGAGAAAGCCCCCGGCTGCTGAGTCTCAGGAGAAGGCTGAGGGACATGGACCCACCACGGCATCTCTCCAGATCACTCAGGATTATGTCCAGATGTTTGAATTCCTCCATTGGTCTCCCAGAAGGAAAGGCTTTGACCTACCCTCATCATCTTCCTCATTATCAGGCTCAGTAACTGATACGGACTGGGAATCCAGATCATCTTCATCATCAAGTTCATCTGCAAAGAAAGGCAGGGCAGAACAGCTCCCGTGACACTGCTGAAAATTCTCCTTCAGGCTGGAGTGGCAGTGAGTGCACCTGGGTGACTGGTGCCCTCCAAGGCACTCCCTCATCTCTGCCTTGCACTCCGGAGCAGGAGCAGGGGGACCACGTGCCTGCAGTGGGCCCACACTGGGATGGAAAGAGCCCCTTGCATGGCAGTCAGGAGAGAAAGGACTCCCTGGAGCTGCCAGCAGCTCTGAACTGAGCCCCAGGCAGGGCCAGGGCTTGGCAGCAGCAGTGGGAGCAGCTCAGGCTCCCTGGGGCTGGCAAAGGAGCCACACAAGGCACAGCCCTGGGGCACAGCCCTGGGCCTGGCCCCTTCCCTCTCTGCTCCTCTCCGTGGCTGCACAGAGCACATGGAAGGAGACACTGGCATTGCACACGGGAAGAAAATTGACAGCTAAATGCTCCTTCCTCCCACTGACAGCAATGCTGTGGGATCACTCAGGGCTCCAGAAGGGAGCAGGGCGACATTTCCAGAATCCATCAACCTTCAGACTCTTAAGGGAAATGGAACGTGAGAGTGCTCTTGCCACATTGACACTGATTATTCTGTGTGGAAAGGGACATAGAGAACTTGCCTCCAGCGTCTGGCAAGGTCTTCAAACCACCATTAACCAGCACTTTCAGATAATCCATGTCATGGTCCCAGTCTAGAAGGCAGCACACATCAGAACCATTCCATGGTGTGCTGAGATCCCCTTCTGCCTTAGGGAACTGGGCACTGCGAGGGGTTTGGGTAAGGCTGTGGGAGCCAGATGTCAATGGACATGGCCAAAGCTGCAGAGGGGCCTGGGGAGCTCTGGGCTGGCTCTGGTTACTCTCAATACCCTTTCCATGCTCTGTGCAACATCCCTGAAGGGCAGGCACAGCCAAGCAGCAGAGATGGCAGCTCAAGCCTCAGCAGGGCTCAGGCCCAGAGGCACAGCAATTACCTCCTGTGACTGTGCCTGGCATGGCCTCCCTTCCTGCAGCAGAGGCTGCCCATGGGCCACTGCTTCCTCCGGGAAACGCCGCCTTCAGCAGAGCTTTTTGATCGTTCTCTGGAGAAAGGAAAAGGCACAGGTGGATCAGATGGAACTGAGAGTAAAAGGTCTTAAAATCTTAGAAAATCTGGGGACTTAGAAAGTTGGGTTTGGAAAGACGTGGGACAAGTAGGCCCTGGAAATGTTAGGCCTTGTGCTTGCTAAAGATCATGTGAAACTGCACCTGTGGAATCAATATATGATAAATGATAGAATTGTTAGATGTGATTAGATATAATTATTGTTTAAAGAACATGAGGAACAATGTTAGGAAGCTGGGGGGGATCACGAGAAATCCATGCTTGGGCAAAAACAATGCATACAATAGAACAATGTAAGTTTAATTGTTAATATCTAAGTTGTATAACGATAGAGTATAAAACATGTTCAGCTCAAAAGCAAGATGGGTCAGATTTGGGTCTGTGTACCCCTGACACCCAGAGCTCTTCAATAAAGCACCTTCATATAATCATTCTGTGATGATGTGTGTTCCTGAGCACTAATTTCATCAGATTTTACTGGAATTTTGTGGATTTCTCTTGAATTTTGTGGACATTTGTGGACATTGTGTGGGATATTTCCAGAATTTGGTAGAGTTTTGAGAAGATTTAGGGAATTTTGTGGGATTTTTTTCTGGAATTTTGAGGGGCTTTTCAAAAATTTTTTGGGGTATTGAGGAGATTTATGGAATTTTGTGGGATTTTTCTGGAATTTTGAGGGGCTTTTCAGGAGTTTTGTGGGATATTGAAGAGATTTTTTGGGATGTTTCTGGAAATTTGTGGGATTTTTGTAAGATTTTGAGGAGACTGGAAGAATTTTGAAGGATTTTTCTTAGATTTTGAGGGAATTGGTGAAGATTTTGTGGCATGTTTCTGGAATTTGGCAGGGTTTTGAGAAGATTTAGGGAATTTTGTGGGATTTTTCATGAATTTTGTGGACATTTGTGGACATTTTGTGGGATGTTCCTGGAATTTTGAAGGGTTTTGAGAAGATTTAGGGATATTTTTTTATTCCTCTGTAATTTTTGGGATTTTGCTGGAATGTTGTGGAATTTTATGGAATGTTTTAGAATTTTCTGGAATTTTGTGGGATTTTGAAAAGAGTTGAAGAATTTTGAGGTATTTTTCTTAGATTTTGTGTTAATTTGTAAAGATTTTGTGGGATGTTTCCTGACTTTCGTGAAGTTTTGAGAAAATTTAAAAAATTTTTTGGGATTTTTCTGGTATTGTGTGGGGCTTTTTTTGAATTTTGTGGAAATTTGTGGACACTTTGTGGGATGTTTGTGGAATTTTGTGGGATATTGAGAAGATTTAGGGAATTTTGTGGCATTTTCCTGGAATTTTGAGGATTTCTCTTGAATTTTGTGGGATTTGGAAGAGACTTAAAGAATTTTGAGGAATTTTTCTTAGATTTTGTGGAAATTGGTAGAGATTTTGTAAGATGTTGCAGGAATTTGGTTGGGTTTTGAGAAGATTTAGGGAATTTTGTGGGATTTTTCTGGAATTTTGTGGAAATTTGTGGACATTTTGTTGGATGTTTCTGAAATTTTGTGGGATATTGAGGTGATTTATTGAATTTTTTTGGATTATATTGGAATTTTGTGGAATTTATCTGGAATTTTGTGGGATATTGAGGAGATTTTGTGGGATGTTTCTGGAATTTTATGGGATTTTTGTGTGATTTTTGTGGATTTTGAAGAGACTTGAAGAATTTTGAGGAATTTTTCTTAGATTTTGTGGGAATTAGAGATTTTGTTGGATGTTTCAGAAATTTGGTAGGGTTTTGAGAAGCCTTCGGGAATTTTGTGGGATTTTTCTTGAATTTTGCAGAAATTTGTGGGATGTTTCTGGTATTTTGTGGGATATTTGTTGTCTTTTAAGCAAGGCAGACACCCTGGTTCCAGGAACAGCACGGTGGCCAGCATCTTTGGCCACTCGGTCCATTACCCACGACACCAATGTGATGGATGGCAGAATGGCGTTTATTGCTGGAGAATTTGACATTTTATAACCGAGGGTCACTATGTCAGTCCCATCTGCTTTCATCACAGCCAGGTGCTGTTGGCCAATTGCAGGGAGCATTACCATACTCTGTGGAGGAGGGGGGGTTACTATCTTTCCGTTACATCCCGATATCTTCCGAGCGCTGGGCCTTAGCTTCCACACAACATCCCACAAAATATCCACAAATGTCCACCAAATTCAAGAAAAATCCCACAAAATTCACTAAATCTCCTCAATATCCCACAAAGTTCCGGAAACATACCACAAAATTCAACAGAAATTCTACAAAATTCAAAAAACATCATACAAAATTCTGGAAAAGCCCCACAAAATTCCAGAAAAATCCAACAAAAATCCCTAAATCCCCTCAAAACCCAACCAAACTCCTGCAACATCTCACGAAATCTCCACCAATTCCCACAAAATCTAAGAAAAATCCCACAAAATTCTTCAAGTCTCCTCTAAATGCCACAAAATTCTAGAGAAACTCCACAAAATTCCAGGAAAATCCCACAAATTTCCAAGAAAATGTCAAAATATTCCTTAAACCTTCTCAAAATTCTTTCAAATTCATGAAACATCCGACAAAATCTCCAATTCCCACAAAATCTAAGAAATATTCCGCAAAATTCTAGAGAAATTCCACAAAATTGCAGAAGAATCCCACAAAATTCCTTAAATCTCCGCAAAATATTACCAAATTCCAGAGACATTCCATAAAATGTCCACAAATGTCCACAAACTTCAAGAAAAATCCCACAAAATTCCATAAATCTACCCAATATCCAATAAAACTTCAGAAACATCCCACAAAATCTCCACAAATTTCCACAAAATTCAAGAAAAATTCCACAAAATTCAAGAAAAGCCCCACAGAATTCCAGAAAAATGCCACAAAATTCCCTAAATTTTCTCAAAACCCTTCCAAATTCCAGAAATGTCCAACAAAATCTCTAATTCATATAAAATTCAAAAGAAAAAAAAATAAACTTTTGAAAATCCTACAAAATTCCACAAAAATCTCACAAAAATCCCTAAATCTCCTAAAGACCCAACCAAATTCCTGCAACATCTCACAAAATATCCACAAATTTTCACAAAATCTAATAAAAATCCCTCAAAATTCTTCAAGTATCCTCCAAATATGAAAAAATTCAAGAGAAAATTCCTCAAAATTCTACAACAATCCCACAAAATTCCCTAAATCTTCTCAAAACCCAACAAATTCCAGAAACATCCCACAAAATATCCACAAATTTCCACAAAATTCAAGAAAAATGCCACAAAATTCTTGAAAAGCCCCACAAAATTCCCGAAAAATTGCCTCAAAATTCCCTATATCTCCTCAATATCACACAAAATTCCAGAAACCTCCCACAAAATCAGTACAAATTTCCACAAAATTCAAGAAAAATCACACAAAATTCCCTAAATATCCTCAAAACCAGACCAAATTCTAGAATCCTCCCACAAAATCTCCATAAAATCTAAGGAAAGTCCCTCAAAAGTCATTAAAAGCCCCACAAAATTCCAAAAAAAATCCCACAAAATCTCCTAAATCTTCTCAAAACCCTACCAAATTTCAGAGACATCCCATAATATCTAAACCAACTCCCACAAAATCTAAGAAATGTCCTTCAAAATTTTTCAAGTCTCCTCTAAATCCCACAAAATTCTTAAAAGCCCCACAAAATTCCATGAAAATCCCACAAAATTCCCTAAATCTTCTCAAAAACTTTCCAAATTCCAGAAATATCCCTCAAAATCCACAAAAATTTCCATAAAATCTAAGAAAAATCCTTCAAAATGCTTCCACTCTTTTCAAAATCCCTCAAAATTCTTGAAAAGCCTCACAAAATCTCCAGAAAAATCCCACAAAATTCCCTAAATCTTCTCAAAACCTGACCAAATTCCAGAAACATCCCACAAAATCTCTACAAATTTCCACAAAATCTAAGAAAAATCCCTCAATATTCTTCAAGTCTTTCAAAATCCCACACAAAATCCCCCAAAATTTCAGAGACATCCCACTGAATTCTTAAAATTTTCTCAAAATATCAAAAAATTCCAGACAAATCCCACAAAATTCACTAAATCTTCTCAAAATCCCACAAAATTCCAGAAACACCCACAAAATTCTGAAAATCCCTCAAAATCTCGCAAATTTCTTGAAAAAACCCGTAGAATTCCCTAAATCTTCTCGAATACCTGTCAAATTTTAGAAACATCTCACAAAATCTCCATCAATTCCTACAAAATTCCAGAAAAATCCCTCAAAATTCTTCAAGTCTCCTCAAAATCCCACAAATCTTAGAAAAATCTCACAAAATTCCGTAAATATCACACAAAATCTACTCAGTATCCCACAAAATTCCAGAAACATCAAACAAAATTCCAGAAACATCTCACAAAATCTCCAATTCTTTCAAAATCTAAGAAAAATCTCTTAAAACTCTTCAAATTTCCTCAAAATCCTACAAAATTTCAGAAAATTTCACAAAATTCCAAAAAATCCCACAAAATTCCAGAAGCATCCCAGAAAATTCTTTAAATTTTCTCCAAGTCCCACAAATCTCCAGAATAATCCCACAAAATTCCTGAAATCTTCTCAAAACCCTACCAAATTCTAGAAGCATCCCACAAAAGCCCAACAAATTTCCACAAAATCTTAGAAAAATCTCATAAAATTCTTTAAGTCTCCTCCAAATCCCACAAAATTCCAGTGAAATCTGATGAAATTGTTGGCATTCAGGAACACAGATGATTTTTCCCCATGGCTGCTGTGGGGAGTGTGGCCATTATCTGAGCACAAAGCTGCAAGCTGCTATCTTTCCCTGCCTTTAGTGGCAGCCTGTGGTGAAACTGAGCAGCGGCACAAAGTGCAGGCCAGGCAGGGAGCGGCCTGGCCCGGCAGCCCCGCTGTGCAAGGCCCAGCCAAGCCTCTGAGAAGGGGCTCCTGGCACTTGCCAGTCTCCATCCTCCCCGGGAAGCGCAGAGCTGCGGCCAGCCCCGCTCCCCTCCCGTGGCCTTGGCTGGCCTGGGGGGAAGGAGGCTGAAGCCGAGCCCTGCTACCTCTTCAAAAGGCGCAAAGCAAAGAGAGCCAAGAGAAATTGCCGGCCTTAGGGCTTCAAGTGCTGTTCCCAGCTTGATGGCACTTTGCAATGGGCAAAACTGCTGGCACTTCTCAGCAATGGCCTCTTATGGGCCAGGAGAAAAACTCCTCTCAGCCTCCAGCAGCTTCAACTTCCTTAGGTGTTTGTTTTTTGAAATGTCAATCCATAAGACGTGGGATTTTGAGAAAATGTAGGAAATTTTGTGGGAATTTTGTGGAAGTTTCTGGAATTTCTCTGGAATTTTGTGGGATTTTTGTGGAATTTGGTGTATTTTTTGTGGAATTTTGTGGGATATTGCAGAGATTTATGGAATTTTGTGGAAGTTTTGTGGAATTTTGTGGGATATTGCAGAGATTTATGGAATTTTGTGGAAGTTTTGTGGAATTTTGTGGGATTTTGAGGTGATTTAGGGAATTTTGTGGAGTTTTTCTGGAATTTTGTTGGACTTTGAGATAATTTACAGAATTTAGTTAAGGTTTTTTGTAGGGTGCATTTTATGGACTATTTGTGGAATTTTTCAAAGTTTTCAGGAATTTTGTGGAATTTTCTGAAATTTTTGGGATTTTGAGGAGAATTCAAGAATTTTGAGGGATTTTTGTTGGATGTTGTGGGAATTTGAAGAGATTCAGGGAATTTTGTTGGGTTTTTTGTGGAATTTTGTGCATTTTTTCAAGAATTTTGTGGGATTTAAGGAAAAATTAAAGCATTATGGGGTTTTTCCAGTACTTTTTGTGGAATTCTTCTGCAATTTCGTGGATTTTTTCGGCAATTTGTGAGATTTAAACAAAGTTTAGGGAATTTTGTGGAATTTTTCTGCCATTTTATGGGATTTTTGTGGGAATTTTGTCAGATTTTACTGGAATTTTTTGGGATTTTTTTATTAATGGAGAAGACAATGGATATTTTGCCAAACCTCCTTTCAAACAACAATACATCGATCAGCACGACAGAAAAGAGGAAAAGAAAATCTTCCCCAGTTAGAACAGAGCCAGAGTCCCACCATTTTCCCCTCCACTTTCATTTCTTTTCTCCATTTAGAGGCAAACCTTCCATCTCCAAAAGCTTCCATCTCTCACTTCCTGATGCCGTTTGCCACCCTTTAGCCTCGACCCCCACGGATCTGAGTGCTGTCCATGTGGGGCTGGGGATGCTCAGCCTGGAAAGAGAAGGGGCTGGGGAGGCCTCCCTGCAGCTCTAGGAAAGATGGGCACAGAGAGGAGAAGGCTTTCAACTGCAGGAGTGAGATTGAAGTTGGATCTAATGCAGCTGCTCTTTTCCACTCAGGCTGCTGGGCCACTGGCCCAGGCTGGGCACAGAGGCTGGGGATGCTCCATCCTTGGCAACATCCAAGGCCAGCTGGGAGCAGGGCTCTGAGCAACCTGTTCTGGGGGAAGACTGCTCAGCTTGGAACAAGATGGTCTTTAGGGTCCCTTCCAAGCCCAAGCACCCAGGGATTCCATCATTCTAGCATCTCCCTTGTCCACTTCAGCCTGGGCCTGGGCTCCTGGCACTGATGTCACAGTGCACGCTCCAGCTAGAACTTCCAGCATCCAGCAACGGCCACAACACAACCCTTGGCTCCTTGTGTCAGCACGCTCTTCACCCTGCTCCAGGCCTACCCCTGTCACCTTGCTGTCACCTGCTCCCTCATACCCCCAGCAGTCCCCAAAGCTCCCCGTTGTGTGCATTTTGCTCTCCATCCCTGCAGGATGTCTGCATTTGCTCCAAAGAAGGTATGGTACTATTCCATGGAGGTGGACACCCCGCAGCTGCATGGCTGGGCTGGAGCTCTGTGGGATAGTGTGAGAAAGGGACCCCACTGGGAGATTTTGCTACCTCTACAGGCTGGCACAGACACAGAGGAGGAGATGGAGGTGGATACACAGATGGATACGGACGAGAAAATGGAAGTGGATGGAGAGGAGACGGGAGAGGAAGAGATGGATGTGGATGTGGATGAGACAGAGGAAGAAATGGAGGTGGACATGGAAGAGCACATTGAGGAGATGGAGATTGATATGGAAGACGAGGAGGAGGACATGGTGTTGGGATGAAGAGCGATGCCAGCAGTAGAACAGGCAGGTGCTCCCCACAGGCAGAGTGGGTCCCCTGCTGCCAGCCTGGGGCTGGGCTGGGCACTCCCTGCTCAGGGACACGCTAGCCCATGCACTGGATTCTGCTGGCCATCCCTGGCCTGGCCTGGGCTTGCTTTGGGCCACACAAGCCCTGTTCCAGTGCCTGGGCCACAGCCCCCAGCCCCAGCCAGCCTCACTTCTGGCAGCAGAGTCCCACTGTGCCAGTGTCCCAGCCTGGCAGCACATGGAACACCCCTCCATGCCTGACTGCACTGACCGTGCTACTTGTTTTTCTTCTGAGGCACATCCCGGACACAGATGCCACCCTGCTGTATATACGTTTTACAGTTGTTGTGTTCCAAAACACGTTCTGGAGTTTGCTGTAGTGTTCTGCAAATGCGTTTCATGTAGTTTTGTTAGATATGTTCTTAGGTAAATAGGTTCTATAGGTTCTTGTTGTTGTTACCAATATTCTTACAATGTAAATATGTTGTGTAGTTCATTCTTGTTCCTTTTCTTCTACAAATAAACATTCTTTGTTTTTCACTCCCCAGGTCTCTTTGCATTTCCTTCGGGCACATTTGCAAAGTTGTGGATTGTTCTGGGAACAATGCTTTCAGGACTCTAAAGAGAATATCAAAACCGCTCTGCCACACTCTCAGGTGCTGCAGCTCCAAAAAGCACTGGCTCTCTTTGCTCACAGAGTCACAATTGTGCTGGCATTTCTACCACAACACAGGACAGTGATTTTTTTCTTTTTCTCCTGGAAATACCTACAGCACTTCAGGGTAGCAAGGCAAACATGAGCCTCTTTTATTGGCCCTTGAAATTGGACATGTGAAATGAGGTACACAAAGCCACAGGCCAGCTGAACCTGGCATCTCTGAATGGGTCTTCACATTCTTCCCAGGAAGATGAATGGCAATCACGATTTTGGCAGGGAAACTGCATCAGCTGGCAATTTGCTGTAGAAAATGTGCTTTCTGCTCCTCTCACAGCCACAACTCCTACCCATTTCTTGGAAGTCCTTCTTAGATAAGGACCATGTTCAACTGAGTGGCAGTGAAGCCAAATGGCAATCCAGCAATCAATTGTCCTGTCCACAATCTCCTCCATCCACGTGGAAGGTTACTCACGGGCACACAGGAGTAAGTGTAGTGGTTTAGATTTGCTAATTTCATTTTCCCAGGTGGAGCACCAAAGTTATGTCGTGGTTTTAAAGCAGTAACTGAAAAATTACTAGAAAACTTACTTATTTCTTGCTGTGAGATATGGATTAGAACAAGAGCAAAACAGGCTTAAAACTTAAAAGGAATAAAGAAAATTTATTAACAAAACTACAAGAATAAGAAAACCAGAATAAACTTCCAGAACAACCCTTTTAACCCCCACTACCTAACCATTCTCTTGTTCACATGACAACATAGAGACAAAAATCTTTGGAACTTTGGTGTTTAAAACATTCCTAATTCCTGCTAGAGTCTTTTCATCACCGTTTGTAGAGAAACAGAAGTCTTCTGCTAATCTATGGAGTTGTTCATGAGAAAATTATTTCTGTTATAGTTTTCTATTTCTGCCATGCCAGCTGCCCAGAAATCCTGTCAGCAGTTCACTCCTCCCATTTCACATCACTCTGAGGTGTGTATGGGTCAATGAGTCTAGGGATGTCATTTTAAGGATGAGTTATTCAAAGGCAAAAGTTCTCTTCATCTGTCTCTGTGAGCTTCTCTGGAAACAGAAGTTTTCTCTTTGCCTCTCAAGGCTGCAAATCTTCAACTATTACTTGTCCCCCCTCTGTTCCAGGACTTCACTGTATCACAATTACTCCACCTTTTGCTCAAAATCCGCACTTTGAACACTCCATTCCTCCCAATATACTCTATCATGAATTAAAGGAGTTTTTTTCAGATCACTATTGTCCATCTCCATAGCTTTAACAGAAAAATATTTCAGCTTAATTAAAGCATCTCCTTATTCTCCACCTCTTCTGAAGCTTAATTCTTTCCTTTACTGTCTCTTATAGTTTATAAAGTCTCTTTACATGTTGATTCCTCTCTTTTTCTCTCTCTGGGTAAAAGGATTAATCTGCAAGTCTCATCTGGGTAATGAAAAGGTTAAAATCTTGCCCAGGCTTTGTAGATGGTTCTGTGATCTCTGCCGGAGCAGCGGCTGGAGCTGTGTGCGCTGGAAGATTCTTCATGGCTGCTCTGGAGAGTGTGGTCACTGTCTCAGCCCGCCGCAGCTCAAGAGCTTTTTCTTTCTTTCCTGGGCAGTCTGTGGTGAATTCAGTCGCAGCAAAAAGTGCAGCCGAGCCAGGGAGCGGCCTGGCCCGGCCAGAGCCCGGGGCAAGCCCCGCAGGCCCCATCTCCCGGCCGGGAGCCGCGGCAGGCCCAGCCCAGCCCCTGCCCGGGCCGCATGGGCTGGGCCGGGGCCGGGAAGCCAGCTGGAGCTCAGTTACCTTTCACAGCCAGCAAACCAAGAGACAAAGAAATTCCCAGCCTTAGGGCTTAAGCTGCTCTTCACAGCTTGATCTCACTTTGCAGTGCTTAAAACTGCTGTCAATTCTTAGACATGGCCAGCTGTTGGCGAGGAGACAAACTCCCATCAGCCGCCAGCAGTTTGAACTTCCTTAGGTGTTTCTCTTTGTTTTCTTCAATGCCTTCAAAATGCCTTTTCCTCAAAACCCTACCGAATTCCAGAAACATCCCATAAAATTCCCTACATCTTCTCAAAACCCTACCAAATTCCAGAAACATCCAACTAAATGTCCTCAAATGCCCACAAAATTCAAGAAAAATGCCCTAAAATTCCCTAAATATCCTCATTAATCCACAAAACTCCTGAAACATCTCACAAAATCTCCACAATTTTCCATAAAATTCCAGAAAAATCTCATAAAATTCTTGAAACATCCCACAAAATTCCCAAAGAATTCTAAAAAATTACCTAAATCTTCTCAAAATCTTTCCAAATTCCAGGGACATCCCACAAAAGCTACACAAAGATCCACAAAATTTCAGAAAATTCCCACAAAATTCCCCAAATCTCCTCAAAATCTTACAAAATTCTTGAAAAGCCTTAGACTATTCCAGAAAAAAATCCCTCAACATTCTTCAAATCTCCTCAAACTCTCCCAAAATCTGATAAAAATACCACAAAATTCCAGAAACATCCCACAAAATGTCTTCCAATTTCCACAAAATCTAAGAAAATACCTCAAAATTCTTCATGTCTCCTCAAAATCCCAGAAAATTACAGAAACATCCCAAGAAATCTCCTCCAATTTCCACAAAATTCCAGAATATCCCACAAAATTGAAGAAAAATCCCACACTATTCCCTAAATGTTCTGAAAACCCTACCAAATTCCAGAAACATCCCACAAAATCTCCACAAATGTTCACAAAAACTAAGAAAAATCCCTCAAAATTCTTCCTGTCTCCTCAAAATCCAAAACAATTCTTAAAAAATCCCTCAAAATTCAAGTCTCTTTAATATCCCACAAAATTATGAAAAAATCCCCCATAATTCCCTAAATCTTCTCAATATCCCACAAAATTTCAGAAAAATCCCACAAAATTTGAGAAAAGTCCCACAAAATTATTTAACCTACATTTGTCTTGGCAGTTTTAGATCCCGGCTGCTCTTGCCCCTCTTCTGCTTGCCACCTGAATTTTAGCAGTACAGCTGCAATTGCCTCTTCCAATCACTGCTACCCACTGTGCTTTTGTGATGGGGAACTCAGGATTTTTGTTTCAGGCATCATGAGTAGCAGACATTAAAATGCTCCCAAGTCCCTGAGCACTAAGTCGAGGGGAATTAAAGCCACAAAGGTCACATTTGCAGTGCTCAAACACAGCCCTGTTGCTGCTGCTGCTGCTGAAATAGAATCAACTGACAGAGGCCATCACAGAAATTGCCTCTGCAGTGGCAAATAAAATGAAAAAATCCACCAGGAGAAAGAAAAACCAGAACTTCCCAATTCACTTCATTGTTTCTTCTGAGCAGCAGAAGAAAAAGGAACAGGGCACCTTTCAGGCAGCTCCACAAGCTCAGGGTTCTCATTTCCTGGGGAATCGGAGATGCAATTGGTCTTGTTAAAAGGATAAAAGCAAAGGGAATGAATTGGGAATTATTAGGAAAAATTACCCTTCTTACACACAAAGTTCACCAAGTCATTCCCTGCATTTCTCCTTTTCACTGTCTTTCTTTCATCCACTGGGAGGTCCAGCTTATCATGTTCTGGTGCTTATCATCCACTGATTGTGCTCTTGATTTCTACCACTGCAAAAGACATAGAATCATCTCAACTGAACACAGAAACAAACTCTCTCTGTCAGCCCATCTTCATGTTCCAGATCACTTTCAACATGTCCATGGGGCTGTTGGAATGATGAGCTCTCCACTGCTGGCTGCAGGCTCTGGAGATTCTTTCTCCACATTCAGCCAGGCTTGTATTCCCTCACAATTCCTGGTACCTCATCATGTTTTCTTTGGCTAGAAGAGTAACGATGAAAACCTTAGCAATGGCACAACTCCCCAGTGCACAAGGAAAAGAAAGAACAAGTTGTCAGGTTCTTCAACCATTTGTCCTGCTTTGCTGCAAGAGTTGTGCTGCACTCACAGTGTGGGGAGCCAAGAGAAGCTGCAGCTGGGGGCACATCTTGTGACAGGAGCTGCGCCTCGTTCTCCAGGACAGGTTTTTGGAAAGAACAGACAGGACTGTGGAGAAAATTCTGGGAAAATTGAAACAGCTTTTTAAAGAAATGAAAATAAAATCAAAAGAAACAACCAAAATGTTTTTCTCTATTTTTCTCTATTTATTTTTATGTTCCCCTTTTCCATCTTGCACTGTTTCTCCATCCCATTCATTCCAAATGGATCTCACCTCTAAGATTTGAGACTCGGCAAGTTTTAGACACTGTAAAATACCATGAGCTATACCCAGTTTGCCTTGCCCTGTTTTACTTGGAAAGCAATGCTGGAGACACAAGTGCAGTGCTTGGATCAGGTACAAATTCTGCATTCAGGGAATGTGCTCAGACAGTGTTTGACGCTCAGCAGGGACAAGGCACAGCAGCAGCCAAGGGCATTGCTGTGTCCCTGTGCAGGAGTCCAGACTCTGGCTCTTGGCTCACCAGGGCAAAGTTCCCGTGTTTGGCCAGGCTCAGGGGCTGCCCGGGGAGCGCGGGGCTCGGCGCGGGGCCGAGCGGGCAACGGACAAACGGACACGGGGACAAACGGCCCCGGTGCTTCAGTTGCAGCGGCAGCAGCGGCAGCAGCGACAGCAGCGGCAGCAGCGGCAGCAGCGGCAGCAGCGGCAGCCGCGGCAAGAAGAGAATTTAGCAATTTTCTGTCTCTCCTCTCCCTCTCCCGCAGTCCCGCATCCTCTCCCGGTCTCCCTTTCCCGGTGCCCCCTCCTCTCCAAGCCTCCCTCTCCCTGTGCCCGGCTGGGCCATGCCCCCGGCCCACCCCCGGCCGCAGGTGGGGCTGCCCCGTCCCCGTCCCTGTCCCTGTCCTGTCCCCGTCCCCGTCCCCACCCGTCCCGTGGAGGTCTCCTCTTTGCCTGGGTCTCTGGCTGTGCTGGGCGGGCATCAGTGCCTGGGGCTGGGGCAGCATTGCCACCCTTTGGCTCCACCTGCCCTGCCCTGGGCCCCAGCCCCGATGCAGGCTCCGGTTCCGGTTCTGGTTCGGGCCCCGGCTCCGGCTCCTCCCAGGACGCGCGGAGGACACAGGCGGCGCGGCCGCTGTCGCCGCCTCCGCTGCGGCTTCCCGGGCCTGAGCTCCGCCACTGTCGCGTTCCAATGAGGGAACGCCTGCGAATGCCCTGCCCGGGGAGGTCGGGGAGCGCTCGGGGGCCGTTCCTGGCCCCAGGCCGAGCGCTGACGGCAGCGTCTCTTCCCCAGGGAAGGAGCAGCAGGCCCTGCAGCAGCACTACAGGATCAACTCGCTGCTGGGCCACGGTGTCACTTTGACAGTGACGTGGCCAGGATGAGCATTGCTCTCCTGAGCCATATTTTCACGGATGAAGACACCCCAATATCCTGGCGCAGGGCCCTGCAGCTGGCTGAGCCGCTCCTGAAACTCCTGGACAATGTAAGGTTCTGTGCCCCAGCCACGGCCACTGCCTCCTGCCCGGACACTTTGTGTCCTGTGCATTTGCAGGCCTGCGCCAATGTGGGCCACAAGAAGCCAATGAAGAGGTCATTTTTCCTTCCATTCTTTCATACAGCCCGATAGCCAGGTGCAGCTGCTCTCCATGTTTCTCCTTCGAAGAGTGATGTCTTCGGCAGAAGAAGAAGGAAGAAAGCCCCTGAAGGAACGAGTGTACCAGAGCCTGCTCCCACTCTTTTTCCACTGCCAAGATGAGAATCGGCATGTGGCAGAGGTGAGGACTCCTGGGCTGCTGCTGCGCCTTGGCAGGGGGCTCAGCTGCCTCCTGCCCTGACGCAGGCTTGCAGGCTGCAGCCTCCTCCATCCCTTGGCACTGGGACACTCCTGTGCCCTGCCTTGTGGGGCCATTTGCGGCTCTCTGCTGCTCCCCAGGCCTCTCGGACAACGCTCCTTCGCGCGGCTGGCTTTCTGAAGAGGCCAGACCTGGAAAAAGCTGTGAGGAAGGAGAAGCTGTGGAAGTTTGCCAGGCTCGTGGTAAGGACGGCCTGGAAGTGCCAGCCTCAGGCTAGAGAAGCCCCCTGGCCCCGGTGCTCAGTGTGTGGGGCTGGCAGCTGTGCCCGTGTCCCCTGCTGCAGCCGGGGGCCGCACGGCTTCTTCTCCAGCCCCCTGTGGCCCCGAGCCGGGTGCCGATGGAGCCCCGGCCCAGCGGGGCTGCGGGCCGGGCCAGCACCGCGGCTCCTCGGACAGCAGCCGGCCCTCTGCCCCCTCCAGAGCCCGGCGCCAGCGGCTGCTGGCCGGGCCTCAGGGCTGGCCGGTCACGGGAGGCCGGGGCCGGCCGCAGGCAGCAGCACCCGGCCGAGGGGCAGAGCCCGCGCCAACCCTTCCCTCCTGCCGCTCTCTCCAGCTGGCAGACCACAGGATCCCCTTGGCCGAGCACCTGCGCCGGGCCCTGCAGTACCTGCAGGACCCACAGGAGACCCTGAGAGCGGCGGCCATCAGGGTCATCGGTGAGTCCCGAGCCCGGGCTCCCTCCCCGCCCCTCCGCAGCTCGGCCCCAGCCCCGGCTGCTGCCCCGGCAGCGGCACCCGGGCCCGGCGCCCTGGAGCCCCGGCTGTCCTCGGGGCTGCTGCTGCCGGCCTCTGGCAGCCGTGCCCTTGGGCTGGGTCAGGATGCGGCAAGGGCCCGGGCTGAGCCCTGCCGGGGCAGGAGGCCGTGTGGCCACAGGGCTGGCAGCGTCGCTGGCAGGGAGCTGTGCTGCTGGGACCCTGACAGGCTCTGTGTTCTCAGGGATGGCCGGGGAGCAGCTGAGGGGGCAGCAGGCAGAGCTCCAGGTCTTGTGCAGAGGTGAGCCACGGCAGCAGGCTGACAGTGTTGGCTATCGGGGGCAGCTGCAAGCCCTGGCCAGGCTGTGGAGGGCTCTGCTCCCTGTGCCGATGAGGGGCGGCGTGGGCAGAGCACAGTGAGATTTCAGGGCCACGTGGGGCATTTGTGGCCAGCAGCTTCGGGCTGACCCCCTTGGTCCCTGCTCCCTCCTGGCCAAGGCAAGAGCCGGCTGGCATGGCCCTGGCAGGGGGCTCTCGCTGGGCCCCCACAGCTCTGGGATCTGACCGTGGCTCTGTTTGTCTCTCTTGCAGCCCTCGAACGCCTGACGGAGGACAGAAGCGGTGCCGTGTCAGATCTGGCACTTGAAACGCTGTATGTCCTCCGGGCCATCCAGAGTGCCCGTTACTCCATTCTCCAGAGGATGCAAGACCAAATCCTCAGGGCATGGAGGACACGGCCTCGTCTGTCGGGCCTGGGCTGGCTGCGCTGCTGGAGGTGTACTCAAAGCTGACCTGAGACATTTTGTCTTCAGGGGCGACACAGGCAAGACAGGATTTTTTATTTCATAACGGTTGTTCTTTTCCTTTTTTCTCTTCTTTTTAGTATGTAAATAATATAGATAATGTTAGGGCTGAGAGGCTCTGTCTTCTGGGGCCACATGGGCCATCTTTAATTTTTGTTTCATAGAGATTGTTCTTTTCTTCGTTTCGTTTCCATCTAGTATGTAAATAATATAGGATATGTTATAAACCACAAGAGTCCCAAGACCTTTCTTTTGCTGCCCAGGGTGTGCGGGGCATAGGGGAAGAGAGGGAAAAGGGTTCTTGTGTTCAGCAACCTGCCGGGGCATGCAGTGGTGCAGGGGAAATGGCCAGAAGCCCCTTGGCCTTTGGTGGTTGTGCTGAAGCCACAAGCCCTGTGGCAGGCAGGAAGCGCCATCTGTGTCCTGCTGCCCGTGTGTTGGTGCCGTGATGGCTGAGGAGCTGCTGGAGCTCCTGTGGGGCTGCGGCGCTGCTGCCGGGCCAGGCTGGGGGAGCCCCTGAGGGCACGGGGTGCTGGGAGGCCGTGAAGGGATGAGGGGCTGCGGAGGCCCAGACGGGACAAGGCAGTGGGAAGGCACGAGGGGCATGTGTGAGGGAGTGGGTGGCAGGAGGTTCCAAGGGGACAGAAGGCCCTGGAGGAGCCGGGGGGTGGGAAGCCCTGAGGAATTGGGTGTCAGAGGCCATAAGCAGCCCCCGGGCTGCCGCCTGGTCCCTGACACCCAGCTGCTCTGGTGCTTCTGCAAAATGTCCCCCAGGCCTGCAGCAGAAGGCCTGGAGGCTGGGACATCACCCCAGCGGGAGGGTGGGGACAGCCCGAGGTGCCCAGGCTGGGCTGGCTGGGGACATGGAGGGCAGGGGGTGCTGCCAGGCCACGGCCACTGGGTGCCTCCAGGAAGGGGCAGTGGGCAGAGGCAGGGCTGGCGGCCAGCCCGGGCCCTCGCGGCTGCCCAGGCCACGCTGCTGTGACCGAGGCCCCCCTGACTCAGAGCTCGGGGCCCACAGAGCTGCTGCCACCATGGGGAGGGTGGCGATGTCTCCTCCAGCAGGGCTGCCCAGTGGCTGCTGCCCAAGCGGCTCTGGAGCCCACAGAAACAGCAGCAGAGTGTGCCCAGGAACAGCAGCAGCCCCAACGTCGGCACCTGCGCACTGAGGCGTCCACAGCAGCCGGGTGCCAAACAGGGGGAGGCTGTGGGCACAATTGCCTTTGCTTTGGCAAAAGGCTTCAGCAGAGTTGGCCACAATGGCTTTCTCTTCACTTGCAGCCTCACAGCAACGCTTGCCAGCTTCAACTGCAGCCTGTGCCTGTGACTGACTTGGATGGCCGTGCTTGAGGGCGAGCTCGCCTTCCACACTCAGGTGTCCCAAGGCAGCGGCATTGGCACCATCCTGAGTGAGAGAGAGAGAGAGAGTCTGATGGGGCAGGAGCCCTGTGCTGCAGCTGCCCTCCCTCTCTTCTGTCCAGGCACCTTAAAGACACATGAAACAAAATCCTGGACTTGCTTGGAAGCAAAGGAAGAAGCAGCATGCACTGAAAAAAAGCAGGGACTTACACGGCTCAGTTTTGCTCTCCACTTGGGCAATCCCAGAATCCCTTAGCACTTGGTGTTGCAAAGTATCATCAACATCATCCAGTCTCCAACCACCCTGCCATGGGCACAGGTGGTGTGCAGGCACAGGTGTCACTAGAACTGGGAGAACACTTCTCCATGTTGACCATTTCCTCTCCTAGATTTCAAGCAGAGATGAAAAAATCATCTGGTGAATGACAGGTGAATAGTGTAGCTCACAGAACTAGGAGTAGGAGTCTCCAGTGGCCCATGGTGTGTCCATTCAACCATTGTTAGATTGTCCAGTTGGAGCTCAGCGCGGTGCAGCCCGGGCACAGGCACCAGGCTGGTCCATTTCAGCATCCCAAAGTCTTGGTGGCTCCCTGTGCACCCATTGTCTCCTGCATCCATTCTTGATCTCCCAGTTACTGCTGTGCAGGACATGAGAACAGAGGAGCAGCTTGTTTGGCTCATTCTTGCCTTTGCTGCTCCTGCCTTATGGATGCTAAATCTGAGCCACAGTGCCTGTACAGATTACAGGCCGCCTGGCTCCTCGGGCTGCCTGAGAAAATAGCCTGGGAAAAATATGAGAAGGAATTAAAACAATTCTCAGAGATACTAAACAGCCTTGCAGGTGTTGTTTTGCAACCTGCTGTTTCTCCTTGCAAGAGAGAGTCAAGGGGGGCAGAGTGCCCCTGACCAATGATAGTGACGTAGTACTTTGTTAACCAATAAGAGTTTCCTTTCTGTACTTTTCCACGTATATGTCTAGAGACAGAGCTGAAGCAATAAACTGGGAATTCTCCTGTCGTGTCTCCCTTGAGAGTCCATGGTCGTTCCTTAAAGCCGTTCCCAATCGGAGCGACATGCCTAAAGGAATCATCAGGACTATATGCTGATGGAATGGGATCGCCAAACAGCAGGGACTTTGTCTGTAGAGTCTAAAACTAAAACCTTGTCTGACTGTTCAGACACTCTAAAATCCAGGGTGAGAATGACAGCTTTGGTATGGAAGAATCCTAGAAATCTTGACTTGTGATTTTTCTAGTCAAGGATTTTAATACTAATGTGGAACCTACAAAAATATTCAAACTTGTTTTCATTGGCAACCCCTTTGAAATGGCATCAGCAGAGCTCCAGGGGACAGGGTATGACAGTGGGGACAGTACTTGGCAGCTCATGGCTTCAGATGTGGGAGGCAGATATTTTGCGTGGGTACACATTGAAGTTCAAGTTTTCCCAGGGTTTGGATTGACTCGTCATTGCAGGTAACTTTAATCAATGCAAAAGGATGTAAAAGCACAATTTCTGGAGAATGTGCACTAGGGAGGAAATAGGGAGAAAACCTTGAACACAGCCAGCAGGCTCTGGAAAAATCTAAAAAATTAAAACTAAAAATAGATGTAGCTCTTTGACTGTCCAGGCAGGACTATTTCTGTCTGGAGGTGATTGTAAAACATTTTAAAATCTTAGGAAATTCGGGAACTCAGGAAGAAAGTTAGGCTTGCTAAAGATTATGTGAAACCGTACCTGTGTAATCAAAATATGATAAATGATAGAATTGTTAGATGTGATTAGATATAATTATTGTTTAAAGAACATGAGGAACAATGTTAGGGGGCTGGGGTGGGATAACGAGAAATCCATGCTTGGGTAAAAACAATGCATACAATAGAACAATGTAAGTTTAATAATTAATATCTAAGTTGTATAACGATAGAGTATAAAACATGTTCAACTCAAAAACAAATCGGGTCAGATTTGGGTCTGTGTACCCCTGACACCCAGAGCTCTTCAATAAAACACCTTCATATAATCATTCTGTGATGATGTGTGTTCCAGATCTCTAACAATTTCATCAGATTTTACTGGAATTGTGTGGGACATTTCTGGAATTTTGTGGATTTTTTTTGTAGAATTTTGTGGGATATTGATGAGATTCAGGGAAATCTGGGATTTTTCTTGAACGTTGTGGACATTTGTAGACATTTTGTGAGATGTCGCTGGAATTTTGTAATGTTTTGAGAAGATTTAAGGAATTTTGTGTCATTTTTCTGGAATTTTGTGGAATTTCTCTAGAATTTTATGGGGTATTGAGGAGATTTTGTGAGATGGTTCTGGAATTTTGTGGGATATTGAGTTGATTTAGGGAAATTTGTGGGACTTTTCCTGAATTTTGTGGACATTTGAGGAGATTTTGAGGGATGTTGCTGTAATTGTGTAGGTTTTGAGAAAATTTAGGGAATTTTGCGAGGTATTTTCTGGAATTTTGAAGATTTCTCTGGAATTTTGTGAGATTTGGAGGAGGCCTGAGGAATTTTGAGGAGTTTTTCTTAGATTTTGTGGAAATGGATCGAGTTTTTTTGAGATGTTGCAGGAATTTAGATGAGTTTTGAGAAGATTTAGGGAATTTTGTGATATTTTTCTCGAATTTCAATGGGCTTTCAAGAATTTTGTGGGATTTTTCTTGAATTTTGTGGAAATCTGTGGAGATTTTCTGAGATACTGGAGAAAATTGGTTCGGTCTTGGAAAGTTTAAGGAATTTTGTGGGTTGTTTCTGGAATTATATGGAATATTGTAAAGATTTAGGGGAATCTGTGGGATTTGTCTTGAATTTTGTGGACGCTTGTGGACATTTTGTGGGATGTTGCAGGAATTTGGTTGGGTTTTGAGAAGATTTAAGGAATTTTATGGAATTTCCTGGAATTTTGAGGATTTCTCTAGAATTTTGTGGGATTTGGAGGAGATTTGAAGAATTCTGAGGGATTTTTCTAAGATTTTGTGGGAATCTGTGAAGATTTTGTGAGACGTTGAAGGAATCTGGTTGGGTTTTGAGAAGTTTTTAGGAATTCTGTGGTATTTTTCTGTAATTCTGAAGGGCTTTTCCAGAATTTTGTGAGGTTTTTCTGGAGTTTTGTGGAAAATTGTGAAGATTTTGCGGGATGTTTCAGGAATGTTGTGGGAATGTGTGGGATTTGGAGACTTGAAGAGTTTTGAGGAATTTTTCTTAGATTTTGTGGAAATTAGTGGAGATTTTGTGAGAAGTTTCAGGAATTTGGTTGGATTTTGAGAAGATTTAGGGAATTTTGTGGGATGTTTCTTGAATTTGCTGGACATTTGTGGCAATTTTGTGAGATATTTCTTGAATTTGGTAAGGTTTTGAGAAGATTAAGGGAATTTTGTGGAATTTTTCTGGAATTTTGTGGAGCTTTTCCAGAATTTTGTGGGACTTGTAGGAGACCTGAAGTATTTTGAGGGACTTTTCTTAGATTTTCTGGAAATTTGTGGAGATTTTGTGAGATGTTTCAGGTATTTGGTTGGGTTTTGGGATGATTTAGGGAATTTTGTGTGGTTTTTCCTGTATTTTGTGAACATTTTCTGGGATTTTTCTGGAATATGGTAGAATTTCTCTAAAATTTAGTGAAAATTTGTGGAAATTTTGAGGAATTTTGCTTAGATTTTGGGGAAATCAGTGGAGATTTTGTGAGATGTTTCTGGAATTTGGTAGGGTTTTGAGAAGATTTAAGGAATTTTGTGGTGCTTTTCAAGAATTTTGTGGGATTTTTCTTGAATTTTGTGGATATTTGTGGTCATTTTGTGAGATGTCTCTGGAATTTGGTAATGTTTTGAGAAGATTTAAGGAATTTTTTGGCATTTTCCTGGAATTTTGAGGAGTTTCTTTTGTATTGGTTTAGATTTGCTAATTTCATTTTTCCGGCTAATGCACCCAATAAATGTCGTGTTTTTGAGGCAGTAACTAAAAAATTACTAGAAAACTCACTTATTTTTTGCTGTGAGATATGGATTAGAGCAGGAGAAATACAGGCTTAAAACTTAAAAGGAATAAAGAAATTTTATTAACAAACTACAAGAATAAGAACACCAGAATAAACCTCCAGAAAACCCTTTTTTCCCCCACTACCGAACCATTCCCTTGTTCACATGGCAACATAGAGACAAAAAACCTTGGAACTTTGGTGTTTAAAATGTCCTAATTCCTGCTAGAGTCTTTTCATCAGTCTTTGCAGAGAAACAGAAGTCTTCTTCTGCTGATTTGTGGAGTTTTTCACAGGAAAATTATTTCTGTTATAGTTTTCTACTTCTCTGATGCCAGCTGCCCAGAAATCCTGTCACCAGTTCACTCCTCCGATTTCACATCACTCTGAGGTGTGTATGGGTCAATAGGGGTGTCATTTTAAGGATGAGTTATTCAAAGGCAAAAGTTCTCTGCATCTGTCTCTGTGAGCTTCCCTGGAAACAGAAGTTTTCTCTTTGCCTCTCAAGGCCGCAAATCTTCAACTATTACTTCTCCCCGCTCTGTTCCAGCACCTCACTGTATCACAATTACTCCACCTCTTGCTGAAAATCCACACTTTGAACACTCCATTCCTCCCGATATACTCTGTCATGAATTAAAGGAGTTTTTTTTCAGATCACTATTGTCCATCTCCATAGCTTTAACAGAAAAATATTTCAGCTTAATTAAACCATCTCCTTATTCTCTACCTCTTCTGAAGCTTAATTCTTTCCTTTACTGTCTCTGATAGTTTATAGTCTTTTTATATGTTGATTCCTCTCTTTTTCTCTCTCTGGGTAAAAGGATTAATCTGCAAGTCTCATCTGGGTAATGAAAAGGTTAAAATCTTGCCCAGGCTTTGTAGATGGTTCTGTGATCTCTGCCGGAGCAGCGGCTGGAGCTGTGTGCGCTGGAAGATTCTTCATGGCTGCTCTGGAGAGTGTGGTCACTGTCTCAGCCCGCCGCAGCTCAAGAGCTTTTTCTTTCTTTCCTGGGCAGTCTGTGGTGAATTCAGTCCCAGCAAAAAGTGCAGCCGAGCCAGGGAGCGGCCTGGCCCGGCCAGAGCCCGGGGCAAGCCCCGCAGGCCCCATCTCCCGGCCGGGAGCCGCGGCAGGCCCAGCCCAGCCCCTGCCCGGGCCGCATGGGCTGGGCCGGGGACGGGAAGCCAGCTGGAGCTCAGTTACCTTTCACAGCCAGCAAACCAAGAGACAAAGAAATTCCCAGCCTTAGGGCTTAAGTGCTGTTCACAGCTTGATCTCACTTTGCAGTGCTTAAAACTGCTGTCAATTCTTAGAAATGGCCAGCTGTTGGTGAGGAGACAAACTCCCATCAGCCGCCAGCAGTTTGAACTTCCTTAGGTGTTTCTCTTTGTTTTCTTCAATGCCAATCTATCACAAAACCCTACCAAATTCCAGAAACATCCCACAAAATCTCCACAAATGCCACAAAATGCCAGAAAAATCCCTCAGAATTCTTCAGCTCTCCTCAAAATCCCACAAAATCCCATAAAAATCCCACAAAATTCCCTAAATCTTCTCAAAAGTCTACCAAATTCCAGCAACATCCACCAAAATGTCCTCAAATGTCAAAAAAATTCAACAAAAATGCCCTAAAATTCCCTAAATATCCTCCTTATCTCACAAAATTCATGAAACATCTCACAAAAACTCCTCAATTTTCCACAAAATTCCAGAAAAATCCCACAAAATTCTTGAAACATCCCACAAGATTCCCAAAGAATCCCAAAAAATTACCTAAATCTTTTCAAAACCCTTCCACATTCCAGAGACATCCCACAAAACCTACACAAAAATCCACAAAATTTCAGAAAAATCCTGCAAAATTCCCTAAATTTTCCCAATACCCTAACAAATTCAAAAAACATCCCATAAAATCTATACAAATGCCAACATATTTGAATAATCCTAAAAAATTCCCAGAGCTCCTCAAAATCCCAAGAAATTCTTGAAAAGCCTTAGAATATTCCAGAAAAAATCCTACAAAATTCCCTAAATCATCTCAATATCCCAGAAAATTCCAGAAACAACCCAGAAAATCTCCACAAATGTGAAAAAAATTCAAGAAAAATCCCACAAAATTCCCTAAATCTTCCCAGAACCATACCAAACTCCAGAAACATCCCACAAAATCTAAACCAACTCCCACCAAATCTAAGAAAAAATGGCTCGAAAATCTTCAAGTCTCCTCAAAATCCCACAAAATTCTTGAAAATCCTTAGAATATTCCAGAAAAAATTCACAAAATTCCCTAAATTTTCTCAAAACCCTACAAAAATCTGGAACCATCCCACCAAATCTCCACAACTGCCCACAAAATCTAAGAAAAATCCCTCAAAATTTTCATCTCTTTTCAAAATCCCTCAAAATCTCTTAAAGATCCCCAAAAATTCCAGAAACATCCCACAAATACCCTAAATCTTCTCAAAATTCTACCAAATTCCAGCAACATCCCACAAAATGTCCTCAAAAGTCCACAAAATTCAAGAAAAATCCCACAAACTTCCATAAATCTCCTCAATATGCCAAAAATTCTTGAAACATCCCACAAAATCTCCACAAATGCCCCCAAAATCCAAGAAAAATCCCTCAAAATTCTTCAAGTCTCCTCAAAATCCCACAAAATTTTGGAAAAGTCCCACAAAATTCCAGAAACATCCCACCCAATCTCCACAAATTTCCACAAAATCTAAGAAAATACCTCAAAATTCTTCATGTCTCCTCAAAATCCCTCAAGATTCCAGAAAAAGTCCCACAAAATTCCCTAAATCTTCTCAAAACCCTACCAAATTCCAGAAACATCCCACAAAATCCCCACAAATTTCCACAAAATCGGAGAAAAATCCCTCAAATTTTTTCAAGTCTCCTCAAAATCCCACAAAATAGCAGAAAATTCCACAACATTACAAAAAAAATCCCACAAAATTCCTGCAACATCTCACAAAATCTCCACCAATTTCCACAAAATTCAAGAAAAATCCCTCAAATTCTTCAAGTCTCCTCAAAATCCTACAAAATTTTGGAAAAGCACCACAAAATTCCAGAAACATCCCACAAAACTCTCGAAATCTTCTCAAAACCCAACCAAATTCCAGAACCATCATACCCAATCTCCACAAATTTCCACAAAATCTAAGAAAATACCTCAAAATTCTTCATGTCTCTCCAAAATCCCTGAAAATTGCAGAAACTTTCCACAAAATCTCCACACATTTCCAAAAAATCTAAGAAAATCCTACAAAATTGAAGAAAAATCCCACACTATTCTCTAAATGTTCTGAAGTCCCTACCAAATTCCAGAGACATCCCACAAAATCCCCACAAATTTCCACCAAATCTAAGAAAAATCCCACAAAATGCTTCAAGTCTCCTCAAAATGTTTCAAGATTCCAGAAAAAGTCCCACAAAATTCCCTAAATCTTCTCAAAACCCTACCAAATTGCAAAAACATCCCACAAAATCTCCACAAATCTCCAGAAAATTCAAGGTAATCCATCAAAAATCTTAACGTCTCCTCAAAATCCCACAAACATCCCACCAAAATCCCACAAAATCTCCTCAGTATCCCACAAAATTTTAGAAAAATTCCACAAAATTCCAGAAAAATCCCACAAAATTCCCTCAATCTTCTCAAAACCCAACCAAATTCCTGCAACATCTCACAAAATCTCCACCAGTTTCCACAAAATTCAAGAAAAATCAATCAAAATTCTTCACATCTCCTCCAAATTCCACAAAATTAAAAAGAAATTCTGCAAAATCTAAGAAAAATCCCACAGAATTCTTCAAGTCTCCTCAAAATCTCACAAAATAGCAGAAAATTCCACAACATTAGAATAAAATATCACACAAAATTCAAGAAACATCCCACCAGCACTCCACAAAATTCCACAAAATCTAAGAAAAATCCCACAAAATTCTTCGTCTCCACAAAATCCTTCAAGATTCCAGAAAATTCACACAAAATTTTCTAAATCTTCTCAAAACCCTTCCAAATTTTAGGAACATCCCACAAAATCCCCAAAAATTTCCACAAAATTCAAGGAAAATTCATCAAAATTCTTAAAGTCTCCTCAAAATCCCACAAACATCCCAAAAACATCCTACCAAAATCTGACAAAATATATCCAATAACCCACAAAATTTTTTCCTGCAATCTTCTCAAAACCCTACCAAATTCCAGAAACGTCCCACAAAATTTCCTCCAATTTCCAAAAAATCTAAGAAAATTCCAGAAAATTGAAGAAAAACCCCACACTATTCCCTAAATGTTCTGAAGTCCCTACCAAATTCCAGAAACATCCCACAAAATCTCCACAAATCTCCACAAATCTCCACAAAATTCATGGAAAATCCATCAAAATTCTTCACGTCTCCTCCAAATCCCACAAAATAGCAGAAAATTGCACAGCATTACAAAAAAAACCCCCACAAAATTCCAGAGGCATCCCACAAAATCTCCACAAAATCTAAGAAAATAGCACAAAATTCTTCATGACTCCCCAAAATCCCCACAAAATTCCAGAAACATCCCACAAAATCTCCTCCAATTTCCAAAAAATCTAAGAAAATTCCAGAAAATTGAAGAAAAATCCCACACTATTCCCTAAATGTTCTGAAGTCCCTACCAAATTCCAGAGACATCCCACCAAATCTCCACCAAGTCCTACAAAATTCCAGAAAAATCCCACAAAATTCACTAATTCTTCTCAAAATTCCACAAAATGTCCACAAATTTCCACAAAATCTAAGAAAAATCCCTCAAAATTTTTCAAGTCTCCTCCAAATCCCACAGAATCCCAGAGAATCCCACAAAATTCCAGTGAAATCGGATGAAATTGTTGGCATTCAGGAACACAGATGATTTTTCCCCATGGCTGCTGTGGGGAGTGTGGCCATTATCTGAGCACAAAGCTGCAAGCTGCTATCTTTCCCTGCCTTTAGTGGCAGCCTGTGGTGAAACTGAGCAGCGGCACAAAGTGCAGGCCAGGCAGGGAGCGGCCTGGCCCGGCAGCCCCGCTGTGCAAGGCCCAGCCAAGCCTCTGAGAAGGGGCTCCTGGCACTTGCCAGTCTCCATCCTCCCCGGGAAGCGCAGAGCTGCGGCCAGCCCCGCTCCCCTCCCGTGGCCTTGGCTGGCCTGGGGGGAAGGAGGCTGAAGCCGAGCCCTGCTACCTCTTCAAAAGGCGCAAAGCAAAGAGAGCCAAGAGAAATTGCCGGCCTTAGGGCTTCAAGTGCTGTTCCCAGCTTGATGGCACTTTGCAATGGGCAAAACTGCTGGCACTTCTCAGCAATGGCCTCTTATGGGCCAGGAGAAAAACTCCTCTCAGCCTCCAGCAGCTTCAACTTCCTTAGGTGCTTCTCTTTCTTGTCTGAAACGTCAACCCATCAGACGTGGCATTTTGGGAAAATGTAGGGAATTTTGTGGGATTTTGGTGGAATTTTGTGGATTTTTTCTGGAATTTTGTGGGATTTTGATGAGATTTAGGTAATTTTGTAGAATTTTTCTGGAATTCTAGAGGATTTTGAGGAGATTTCAATCATTTTGTGGGATTATTCTGTAATTTTCTGGAATTTTGAGGAGATGTATGGAATTTTTTAGAAGTTTTGTGGAATTTTGTGGGATCCATCGGGAATTTTGCAGGATTTTGGGGTGATTAAAAAAATTTTGTGGGATTTTGAAGAGATTTAGGGAATTTTATAAGATTTTTGTGGAATCTTATGGGATTTTTACTGGATTTTTTTTTTATTTTTGTGGGATTTTGTGGATTTTTTCTGGAATTTTGTGGGATTTTGAGAAAATGTAAAGTATTTTGTGGGATTTTTTCTGGATTTTTGTAGATTTTATGAAAATTTGAAGAATTCTGTGGGATTTTTGTAGAATTACATGGGATTTTGTGGAATTCTTGGGATTTTTGTGTCATTTTATCAGATTTTACTGCAATTTTGTGGAATTTTTCTTGAATTCTGTGAGATTTTTGTAGAATTTTATCAGATTTTACTGGAGTTTTGTGAATTTTGGTGGAATTTTGAACATTTTTTGTGGAATTTTGTGGGATTTTGAAGAGACTTAAAGAATTCTGTGAGATTTTCCTGGATTTTTGTGGACTTTTGTGGGATTTTTGTGGAATTTTTCTGGAATTTTGAGAAAATTTAAATATTTTTGTGGAGTTCTTGTGGAATTTTGTAGGGTTTTTTTGAATTTTATGCAATTTTGAGAAAATTTAGGGAATTTTGAGGAATTTTGAAGTGATTTGGGAAATCGTGGGATTTTTCTGAAATTTTGTGGATTTTTTCTGGAATTTTGAGGGTTATTTCTGGCTGTCTTTGAAAACTGGAGAAGATTTTGTGGTATAGTTCTGGAATTTGGTGGAATTTTGAGTAGATTTAGGGAATTTTGTGGAGCTTTTCTGCAATTTTGTGGGAATTTGAGGTAATTTAGAAAATTTAGTTACTTTTTGTAGAATTTTGTGGATTATTTGTGGAATTTTTTGAAAGTTTTCAGAAAATTTGTGGAATTTTCTGAAATTTTGTGGGATTTTCAGGAGATATCAAGAATTTTGAGGGATTTTTGTTGGATGGAGTTTGGAGTTTAGTTGTGGGAATTTGAGGAGATTCAGGGAATTTTGTTGGGGTTTTTTGTGGAATTTTGTGCATTTTTTCTAGAATGTTGTGGGATTTAAAGAAAAATTAAAGAATTATGAGATTTTTCATTAATTTTTGTGGAATTCTTCTGGAATTTTGTGAATTTTTTCTGCAGTTTTGTAGAATTTTTTCTGCAATTTGTGGGATTAAAACATTTAATAATAATAAAAAATTTAGGGAATTTTGTGGTGGTTTTCTGCCATTTTGTGGGATTTTTGTAGATATTTTGTCAGATTTTACTGGAATTCTGTGGTATTTTTTTATTAATGGAGAAGACAATGGATATTTTGCCAAACCTCCTTTCAAACAACAAAACTTGGGGCAGCACGACAGAAAAGAGGAAAAGAAAATCTTCCCCAGTTAGAACAGTGCCAGAGTCCCACCATTTTCCCCTCCACTTTCATTTCTTTTCTACATTTAGAGGCAAACCTTCCATCTCCAAAAGCTTCCATCTCTCACTTCCTGATGCCGTTTGCCACCCTTTAGCCTCGACCCCCACGGATCTGAGTGCTGTCCATGTGGGGCTGGGGATGCTCAGCCTGGAAAGAGAAGGGGCTGGGGAGGCCTCCCTGCAGCTCTAGGAAAGATGGGCACAGAGAGGAGAAGGCTTTCAACTGCAGGAGTGAGATTGAAGTTGGATCTAATGCAGCTGCTCTTTTCCACTCAGGCTGCTGGGCCACTGGCCCAGGCTGGGCACAGAGGCTGGGGATGCTCCATCCTTGGCAACATCCAAGGCCAGCTGGGAGCAGGGCTCTGAGCAACCTGTTCTGGGGGAAGACTGCTCAGCTTGGAACAAGATGGTCTTTAGGGTCCCTTCCAAGCCCAAGCACCCAGGGATTCCATCATTCTAGCATCTCCCTTGTCCACTTCAGCCTGGGCCTGGGCTCCTGGCACTGATGTCACAGTGCACGCTCCAGCTAGAACTTCCAGCATCCAGCAACGGCCACAACACAACCCTTGGCTCCTTGTGTCAGCACGCTCTTCACCCTGCTCCAGGCCTACCCCTGTCACCTTGCTGTCACCTGCTCCCTCATACCCCCAGCAGTCCCCAAAGCTCCCCGTTGTGTGCATTTTGCTCTCCATCCCTGCAGGATGTCTGCATTTGCTCCAAAGAAGGTATGGTACTATTCCATGGAGGTGGACACCCCGCAGCTGCATGGCTGGGCTGGAGCTCTGTGGGATAGTGTGGGAAAGGGACCCCACTGGGAGATTTTGCTACCTCTGCAGGCTGGCACAGACACAGAAGAGGAGATGGAGGTGGATACACAGATGGATACCGAAGAGAAAATGGAAGTGGATGGAGAGGAGACGGGAGAGGAAGAGATGGATGTGGATGTGACAGAGGAAGAAATGGAGGTGGACATGGAAGAGCACATTGAGGAGATGGATATTGATATGGAAGATGAGGAGGAGGACATGGTGTTGGGATGAAGACCCATGCCAGCAGCAGAACAGGCAGGTGCTCCCCACAGGCAGAGTGGGTCCCCTGCTGCCAGCCTGGGGCTGGGCTGGGCACTCCCTGCTCAGGGACACGCTAGCCCATGCACTGGATTCTGGTGGCCATCCCTGGCCTGGCCTGGGCTTGCTTTGGGCCACACAAGCCCTGTTCCCGTGCCTGGGCCACAGCCCCCAGCCCCAGCCAGCCTCACTTCTGGCAGCAGAGTCCCACTGTGCCAGTGTCCCAGCCTGGCAGCACATGGAACACCCCTCCATGCCTGACTGCACTGACTGTGCTACTTGTTTTTCTTCCAGGACTGAGGCACATCCCGGACACAGATGCCACCCTGCTGTATATACATTTTACAGTTGTTGTGTTCTGATAGACATTTTGGAGTTTGCTTAAGTGTTCTGTAAATACGTTTCATGTAGTTTTGTTAGATATGTTCTTAGGTAAATAGGTTCTATAGTTTGTTGTTGTTGTTACCAATATTCTTACAATGTAAATATGTTGTTCATTCTTTTTCCTTTTCTTCTACAAATAAATATTCTTTGTTTTTCACACCCCAGGTCTCTTTGCATTTCCTTCGGGCACATTTGCAAAGTTGTGGATTGTTTTGGGAACAATGTTTTCAGGACTCTAAAGAGAATATCAAAACCGCTCTGCCACACTCTCAGCTGCTGCAGCCCCAAAAAGCACTGGCTCTCTTTGCTCACAGAGTCACAATTGTGCTGGCATTTCTACCACACCACAGGACAGCAATTTTTTTCTTTTTCTCCTGGAAATACCTTCAGCACTTCTGGGTAGCAAGGCAAACATGAGCCTCTTTTAGTGGCCCTTGAAATTGGACATGTGAAATGAGGTACACAAAGCCACAGGCCAGCTGAACCTGGCATCTCTGAATGGGTCTTCACATTCTCCCCAGGAAGATGAATGGCAATCACTATTTTGGCAGGGAAACTGCATCAGCTGGCAATTTGCTGTAGAAAATGTGCTTTCTGCTCCTCTCACAGCCACAACTCCTACCCATTTCTTGGAAGTCCTTCTTAGATAAGGACCATGTTCAACTGAGTGGCAGTGAAGCCAAATGGCAATCCAGCAATCAATTGTCCTGTCCACAATCTCCTCCATGCACGTGGAAGGTTACTCACGGGCACACAGGAGTAAGTGTAGTGGTTTAGATTTGCTAATTTCATTTTCCCAGGTGGAGCACCAAAGTTATGTCGTGGTTTTAAAGCAGTAACTAAAAAATTACTAGAAAACTCACTTATTTCTTGCTGTGAGATATGGATTAGAGCAAGAGCAAAACAGGCTTAAAACTTCAAAGGAATAAAGAAAAATTATTAACAAAACTACAAGAATGAGAACACCAGAATAAACTTCCAGAACAACCCTTTTAACCCCCACTACCCACAATTCTTTTGTTCACATGACAACATAGAGACAAAAACTTTGGAACTTTGGTGTTTAAAATGTCCTAATTTTTGCTAGAGTCTTTTCATCAGTCTTTGTAAAGAAACAGAAGTCTTCTTCTGCTAATCTATGGAGTTTCTCACGAGAAAACCATTTCTGTTACAGCTTTCTATTTCTGCCATGCCAGCTGCCCAGAAATCCTGTCAGCAGTTCACTCCTCCCATTTCACATCACTCTGAGGTGTGTATGGGTCAATGAGTCTAGGGGTGTCATTTTAAGGATGAGTTATTCAAAGGCAAAAGTTCTCTTCATCTGTCTCTGTGAGCTTCCCTGGAAACAGAAGTTTTCTCTTTGCCTCTCAAGGCCTCAAATCTTCAACTATTACTTCTCCCCGCTCTGTTCCAGCACCTCACTGTATCACAATTACTCCACCTCTTGCTGAAAATCCACCCTTTGAACACTCCATTCCTCCCAATATACTCTGTCATGAATTAAAGGAGTTTTTTTTCAGATCACTATTGTCCATCTCCATTGCTTTAACAGAAAAATATTTCAGTTTAATTAAAGCATCTCGTTATTCTCCACCTCTTCTGAAGCTTAATTCTTTCCTTTACTGTCTCTGATAGTTTATAAAGTCTCTTTACATGTTGATTCCTCTCTTTTTCTCTCTCTGGGTAAAAGGATTAATCTGCAAGTCTCATCTGGGTAATGAAAAGGTTAAAATCTTGCCCAGGCTTTGTAGATGGTTCTGTGATCTCTGCCGGAGCAGCGGCTGGAGCTGTGTGCGCTGGAAGATTCTTCATGGCTGCTCTGGAGAGTGTGGTCACTGTCTCAGCCCGCCGCAGCTCAAGAGCTTTTTCTTTCTTTCCTGGGCAGTCTGTGGTGAATTCAGTCGCAGCAAAAAGTGCAGCCGAGCCAGGGAGCGGCCTGGCCCGGCCAGAGCCCGGGGCAAGCCCCGCAGGCCCCATCTCCCGGCCGGGAGCCGCAGCAGGCCCAGCCCAGCCCCTGCCCGGGCCGCATGGGCTGGGCCGGGGACGGGAAGCCAGCTGGAGCTCAGTTACCTTTCACAGCCAGCAAACCAAGAGACAAAGAAATTCCCAGCCTTAGGGCTTAAGCTGCTCTTCACAGCTTGATCTCACTTTGCAGTGCTTGAAACTGCTGTCAATTCTTAGAAATGGCCAGCTGTTGGCGAGGAGACAAACTCCCATCAGCCACCAGCAGTTTGAACTTCCTTAGGTGTTTCTCTTTGTTTTCTTCAATGCCAATCAATCACAAAACCCTACCAAGTTCCAGAAACATCCCGCAAAATCTCCACAAATGCCACAAAATTCAAGGAAAATCCATCAAAATTATTCACGTCGCCTCAAAATCCCACAAAATAGCAGAAAATTCCACAACATTAGAATAAAATATCCCACAAAATTCGAGAAACATCCCACCAGCACTCCACAAAATTCCACAAAATCTAACAAAAATCCCTCAAAATTCTTCGTCTCCACAAAATCCCTCAAGATTCCAGAAAATTCACACAAAATTTTCTAAATCTTCTCAAAACCCTACTAAATTTTAGAAACATCCCACAAAATCCCCACAAATCTCCACAATATTCAAGGAAAATTCATCAAAACTCTTAAAGTCTCCTCAAAATCCCACTAACATCCCAAAAACATCCCACCAAAATCCCACAAAATATATCCAATAACCCACAAAATTTTAGAAAAATTCCACAAAATTCCAGAAAAATCCCACAAAATTCTGTCAATCTTCTCAAAACCCTTCCAAATTCCAGAAACATCCCACAAAATTTCCTCCAATTTCCAAAAAATCTAAGAAAATTCCAGAAAATCGAAAAAAAACACCACACTATTCACTAAATGTTCTGAAGTCCCTACCAAATTCCAGAAAAAGTCCCACAAAATCTCCACAAATCTCCACAAAATTCAAGGAAAATCCATCAAAATTCTTCACGTCTCCTCAAAATCCCACAAACATCCCAAAAACATCCCACAAAATCTCTTCAATATTCCACAAAATTGCAGAAAAATCCCACAAAATTCCCTAAATCTTCTCAAAACCCAACCAAATTCCTGCAACATCTCAAAAAATCTCCACCAATTTCCACAAAATCTAACGAAAAATCCCAAAAATTCTTCAAGTCTCTCCAAAATCCCTCCAGATTCCAGAAAAAGTCCCACAAAATTCCTTCAATCTTCTCAAAACCCTACCAAATTCCAGAAACATCCCACAAAATCTCCTCCAATTTCCAAAAAATCGAAGAAAATTCCAGAAAATTAAAGAAAAACCCCACACTATTCCCTAAATGTTCTAAAGTCCCACAAAATTCCAGAAACATCCCACCAAATCTCCACAAATCTCCACAAAATTCAAGGAAAATCCATCAAAATTCTTCACGTCTCCTCAAAATCCCACAAACATCCCAAAAACATCCCACAAAATCTCCTCAATATCCCACAAAATTCTAGAAAAATTCCACAAAATTCTGGAAAAATCCCACAAAATTCCCTAAATCTTCTCAAAACCCTACCAAATTCCAGAAACATCTCACAAAATCCCCACAAATTTCCACAAACTCTAACAAAAATCACTCAAAATTCTTCAAATCTCCTCAAAATCCCTCAAGATTGCAGAAAGAGTTCCACAAAATTCCCTAAATCTTCTCAAAACCCAACCAAATTCCAGAAACATCCCACAAAATGTCCACAAATCTCCACAAAATTCAAGGAAAATCC
The DNA here is from genome assembly GCF_971803275.1 of Cyanistes caeruleus. Lineage (NCBI taxonomy): Eukaryota > Metazoa > Chordata > Aves > Passeriformes > Paridae > Cyanistes > Cyanistes caeruleus. Next base: position 1,544,022 of record NW_028255895.1, on the reverse strand, counting down.
ATCAAAATTATTCACGTCGCCTCAAAATCCCACAAAATAGCAGAAAATTGCACAGCATTACAAAAAAAATCCCACAAAATTCAAGAGGCATCCCAAAAAATCTCCACAAAATCTAAGAAAATAGCACAAAATTCTTCATGTCTCCCCAAAATCCCAGAAAATTCCAGGAACATCCCACAAAATCTCCTCCAATTTCCAAAAAATCTAAGAAAATTCCAGAAAATTGAAGAAAAATCCCACACTATTCCCTAAATGTTCTGAAGTCCCTACCAAATTCCAGAGACATCCCACCAAATCTCCACCAATTCCTACAAAATTCCAGAAAAATCCCACAAAATTCACTAATTCTCAAAATTCCACAAAATGTCCACAAATTTCCACAAAATCTAAGAAAAATCCCTCAAAATTTTTCAAGTCTCCTCAAAATCCCAGAAATCCCACAGAAATTTCCACAAAATTCCATAAATATCCCACAAAATCTACTCAATATCCTACAAAATTTCAGAAAACATCAAACAAATTCCAGAAACATCTCACAAAATCTCAACAAATTTCCACAAAATCTAAGTCTGTCAAAATTCTTCAAGTCTCCTCAAAATCCCACAAAATTCCCTAAATCTTCTCACAACACTACCAAATTCCAGAAACATTCCACAAAATCTACACAAATCTCCACAAAATTCAAAAAACATCCCACAAAATTCCCTAAATTTTCTCACTATCCCACAAAATTCCAGAAACATGCCACAATATTCCTTAAATCTTTTCAAAATTCTACCAAATTCCAGAAATATCCCGCAAAATCTCCAGAAATTTCCACAAAATTCAAGAAAAATCCCTCAGAATTCTTCAAGTTCCCTCAAAACCCCAAAAAATTTTTCAAACGTCCCACAAAATTCCACAAAAAATCCCACAAAATTCCCTAAATCTTCCCAAACCCCTACCAAATTCCAGAAACATCCCACAAAATCTACACAAATGACCACAAAATCCCATAAAAATCCCATGAAATTCCCACAGCTCCTCAAAATCCCACAAAATTCTTGAAAATCCCCACAAAATTCCAGAAAAATCCCACAAAGTTCCCTAAATCTCCTCAGTATCCCACAAAAATCCAGAAACATCCCACAGTATCTCCACCAATTTCCACAAAATCTAAGAAAAATCCCTCAAAATTCTTCATGTCTTCTCAAAATCCCACAAATACCACAAAAAATCTCACAAAATTCTGTAAATATCTTACAAAATCTACTCAATATCCCACAAAATTCCAGAAACATCTCACAACAGCTCAACAAATTTCCACAAAATCTAAGAAAAGTCCCTCAAAATTTTTCAAGTCTCCTCCAAATCCCACAGAATCCCAGAGAATCCCACAAAATTCCAGTGAAATCGGATGAAATTGTTGGCATTCAGGAACACAGATGATTTTTCCCCATGGCTGCTGTGGGGAGTGTGGCCATTATCTGAGCACAAAGCTGCAAGCTGCTATCTTTCCCTGCCTTTAGTGGCAGCCTGTGGTGAAACTGAGCAGCGGCACAAAGTGCAGGCCAGGCAGGGAGCGGCCTGGCCCGGCAGCCCCGCTGTGCAAGGCCCAGCCAAGCCTCTGAGAAGGGGCTCCTGGCACTTGCCAGTCTCCATCCTCCCCGGGAAGCGCAGAGCTGCGGCCAGCCCCGCTCCCCTCCCGTGGCCTTGGCTGGCCTGGGGGGAAGGAGGCTGAAGCCGAGCCCTGCTACCTCTTCAAAAGGCGCAAAGCAAAGAGAGCCAAGAGAAATTGCCGGCCTTAGGGCTTCAAGTGCTGTTCCCAGCTTGATGGCACTTTGCAATGGGCAAAACTGCTGGCACTTCTCAGCAATGGCCTCTTATGGGCCAGGAGAAAAACTCCTCTCAGCCTCCAGCAGCTTCAACTTCCTTAGGTGCTTCTCTTGGTTTTCTGAAGTGTCAGTCCATCAGACGTAACATTTTGAGAAAATGTAGGAAATTTTGTGGGAATTTTGTGGAATTTTGTGTATTTTTTGTGGAATTTTGTGGGATATTGCAGAGATTTATGGAATTTTGTGGAAGTTTGTGGGATTTTGAGGTGGTTTAGGGAATTTTGTGGAGTTTTTCTGGAATTTTGTTGGACTTTGAGATAATTTACAGAATTTAGTTAAGGTTTTTTGTAGGGTGCATTTTATGGACTATTTGTGGAATTTTTCAAAGTTTTCAGGGATTTTGTGGAATTTTCTGAAATTTTGTGGGATTTTGAGGAGAGTTCAGGAATTTTGAGAGAATTTGTTGGATGTTGTGGGAATTTGAAGAGATTCAGGGAATTTTGTTGGGTTTTTTGTGGAATTTTGTGCATTTTTTCAAGAATTTTGTGGGATTTAAAGAAAAATTAAAGCATTATGGGGTTTTTCCAGTACTTTTTGTCGAATTCTTCTGCAATTTCGAGGATTTTTTCTGCAATTTTTGATATTTAAACAAAGTTTCGGGAATTTTGTGGGATTTTTGTGCCATTTTGCGGGATTTTTGTGGGAATTTTGTCAGATTTAACTGGAATTTTGTGGGATTTATTTATTAATGGAGAAGACAATGGATATTTTGCCAAACCTCCTTTCAAACAACAATACATCAATCAGCACAACAGAAAAGAGGAAAAGAAAATCTTCCCCAGTTAGAACAGAGCCAGAGTCCCACCATTTTCCCCTCCACTTTCATTTCTTTTCTCCATTTAGAGGCAAACCTTCCATCTCCAAAAGCTTCCATCTCTCACTTCCTGATGCCGTTTGCCACCCTTTAGCCTCGACCCCCACGGATCTGAGTGCTGTCCATGTGGGGCTGGGGATGCTCAGCCTGGAAAGAGAAGGGGCTGGGGAGGCCTCCCTGCAGCTCTAGGAAAGATGGGCACAGAGAGGAGAAGGCTTTCAACTGCAGGAGTGAGATTGAAGTTGGATCTAATGCAGCTGCTCTTTTCCACTCAGGCTGCTGGGCCACTGGCCCAGGCTGGGCACAGGGGCTGGGGATGCTCCATCCTTGGCAACATCCAAGGCCAGCTGGTAGCAGGGCTCTGAGCAACCTGTTCTGGGGGAAGATTGCTCAGCTTGGAACAAGATGGTCTTTAGGGTCCCTTCCAAGCCCAAGCACCCAGGGATTCCATCATTCTAGCATCTCCCTTGTCCACTTCAGCCTGGGCCTGGGCTCCTGGCACTGATGTCACAGTGCACGCTCCAGCTAGAACTTCCAGCATCCAGCAACGGCCACAACACAACCCTTGGCTCCTTGTGTCAGCACGCTCTTCACCCTGCTCCAGGCCTACCCCTGTCACCTTGTTGCCACCTGTTCCCTCATACCCCCAGCAGTCCCAAAAGCTCCCCGTTGAGTGCATTTTGCTCTCCATCCCTGCAGGATGTCTGCATTTGCTCCAAAGAAGGTATGGTACTATTCCACGGAGGTGGACACCCCGCAGCTGCCTGGCTGGGCTGGAGCTCTGTGGGATAGTGTGGGAAAGGGACCCCACTGGGAGATTTTGCTACCTCTGCAGGCTGCCACAGACACAGAGGAGGAGATGGAGATGGATGTGAAAGAGATGGAGGAAGAGATGGAAGTGGATATACAGATTGATACAGAAGAGGACATGGAAGTGGATGGACTGGAGACGGGAGAGGAAGAAATGGAGGTGGACATGGAAGAGCACATTGAGGAGATGGAGATTGATATGGAAGACGAGGAGGAGGACATGGTGTTGGGATGAAGAGCGATGCCAGCAGCAGAACAGGCAGGTGCTCCCCACAGGCAGAGTGGGTCCTCTGCTGCCAGGCTGGGGCTGGGCTGGGCACTCCCTGCTCAGGGACACGCTAGCCCATGCACTGGATTCTGCTGGCCATCCCTGGCCTGGCCTGGGCTTGCTTTGGGCCACGCAAGCCCTGTTCCAGTGCCTGGGCCACAGCCCCCAGCCCCAGCCAGCCTCACTTCTGGCAGCAGAGTCCCACTGTGCCAGCGTCCCAGCCTGGCAGCACATGGAACACCCCTCCATGTCTGACTGCACTGACTGTGCTACTTGTTTTTCTTCCAGGACTGAGGCACATCCTGGACACAGATGCCACCCTGCTGTATATACGTTTTACAGTTGTTGTGTTCTGATAGACGTTTTAGAGTTTGCTTAAGTGTTCTGTAAATACGTTTCATGAAGTTTTGTTAGACATGTTCTTAGGTAAATAGGTTCTATAGTTTATTGTTGTTGTTGTTACCAAGGCTTGGATGTCCCTGCGGGAGCTGGCACAGCCACCCCAGGAGTGGGCTCCCTGTGCACAGGGGGTCCCACTGACAGAGCTCACCCTCTCCTTGCAGTTTCTCTGCACACACTTGGTAGCTGGAGGGGCAAATCCCAGTGGGCCCTGTCCCATGGCATCCCACATGGGAGCAGGGCTCAGCCTCATCCATGGCTCTTCCCTGGCTAGCCCCAGGGCTAAGGAGGCTGCACTGGGCTGCGGGCAGCCTGCTTCCTGGGCACCCTGAGGGGCTGGAGCCAGCCTGGAGGGAGCCTCAGCACAGGGGCCTCTGGCCCACATGCACCAAGATTTCCTTTGGAAACCCCCTCTCTCACCACACTCTGCTACAAGCACAACATCAATTGTTCCTCCTAGTTAAAGGGGAGACCTTAATTGGCACAAATTTGTCCCTTGGACTTTCTAGCACAGCAAATGTCAGCGCTTGTAATCCCTGTTCTGCACTCCCTGCTCGGGCACCAAAACATTGGAACCTGCCAGAACATCTTGAATTAGCACCAACCTGCAGAGAGCTACAGGGGCAGAACCTACCCCCAACCACACAGGGACATTGATGGGCTGGGGCAGAGCTGAAACTAAAGTATTTTAATGCCAAGAGACAGGATTTCTTATTGCTGAATTCATTCTCCCAGGACAAGAATGAAAGCTTTCAGTCTCCTCACCTGCCACACGTCTATTGCCAAGGTTTGCTTCTGGGTTACGACTGATTTTTATTCATCGCTTCACAACTCTGATGCTCTTCCTGCCTAAGGTGCAGAGATGATATTTCAGCTATTTCAGAGCCAGGTGAGCTCAGCACAGCTTGTGCAGCACGCAGAATTTCCAGACCCACAGATTCAGGCCATGCAAACTGATACTTTTTCATCTCTGTGCAAAGATCACTGCAAGGATGTCATGATGTACCACACACTGCTCAGAGCTGTCCCTTCTATCCAGCTCTCCCCAGTCACTTCACACACTTCACTCCAAGCACTTTCTGATAGAGTTCAGTAGCACATGGGATTTCATCCTGGCTTTTCTTCCTTTTCTCCTGAGCTGTCTCCAGACACAGTGTGTGGGCACTGCAGCAGCATGAACGTGGCACCTCCCTGACACTGAGATTCATGTCACAACTTTTCATCCAAAGCAGCAAAGAAATGATTCCCACTGGCTCCCACACGGCTCCCTGGCAACTTTGTGCTGCTGCAGCTCCAGCACCAGCCCTGTGTAAGAGACGGTCCGAAGATTCCCTCATCTGTCTCACAACCGTCTCAAGGACAGAGACTGAGACCCTGAATATCACAAGGGACTTGGTTTGGGGGTTTGGGCCTAGCTGAGATGGATGTTTGCTCAGTGATTGTTTGCAGGTGGCTGCACGGTACACTGCTCTCGTTCCTGCTGGTGAGCAGAGGCTTGGTAACCTGCGCAACGGGTTTTCCACGACTCATGGCTCTCATTCCTGCTGGTGAGCAGATGTTTGTGCGTGGTACCCGGTGCAATGGGTTTTCCACAACACCTTGTCCTTGTTCCTGCTGGTGAGCAAAGACTTGCAAGACATGGATCGCTCTGTACCCTACACCTGCTCCCTGCGCAATGGAATTTCATTACAATGATCATCAATCTCATCTGGTTTTGGCCCTGCGCCCCTCGCTTTGCAAAAGACTATAAAATTATACCCCAAACTTACCTTCCTTTGAGATCTCCCCAACGGACAGAAGACTCTGCGTCGTTGGACGGCTGAGTGGACTTCGACGTTGGTAGCTATAATCCCCTTACTCTCTTTTCCTTATGCTTTGCTTTCTCTTTTCTTTCCCTCTATCGCATATTAGTGCTGATGAGCACTCAATAAACTGTGTTTTCTTGTTTAAGTCCTTGGTTTGCTGATAATCTTTTGTACTCTAAGACCGGCTAAAAGAACCACATCACGAATCCCACCTTGCGGATCGTGACATAAATTGGCGTCACGGACAGGATTCTGAGAGACAGAAGGGGTTGCAGGTTGTTGTGCAGTCTGTATCAGGGGAAGGACGTTTCGCTTCAGCCGCACCTAGCCTGCCACGCTGGTGAGCAGTGTCTAGAAAGCAAGGGAGGCGACTCGAATTTCTCGCAAACTGCACACGCCCAGGTGAAAAGCACCCCTACACTCATTTGAGGGCTCTGTCTTCAGAATTTTACACGGGATCTTTGAGTACAAAAGGTGGCTGCACGGTACACTGCTCTCGTTCCTGCTGGTGAGCAGAGGCTTGGTAACCTGCGCAACGGGTTTTCCACGACTCATGGCTCTCATTCCTGCTGGTGAGCAGATGTTTGTGCGTGGTACCCGGTGCAATGGGTTTTCCACAACACCTTGTCCTTGTTCCTGCTGGTGAGCAAAGACTTGCAAGACATGGATCGCTCTGTACCCTACACCTGCTCCCTGCGCAATGGAATTTCATTACAATGATCATCAATCTCATCTGGTTTTGGCCCTGCGCCCCTCGCTTTGCAAAAGACTATAAAATTATACCCCAAACTTACCTTCCTTTGAGATCTCCCCAACGGACAGAAGACTCTGCGTCGTTGGACGGCTGAGTGGACTTCGACGTTGGTAGCTATAATCCCCTTACTCTCTTTTCCTTATGCTTTGCTTTCTCTTTTCTTTCCCTCTATCGCATATTAGTGCTGATGAGCACTCAATAAACTGTGTTTTCTTGTTTAAGTCCTTGGTTTGCTGATAATCTTTTGTACTCTAAGACCGGCTAAAAGAACCACATCACGAATCCCACCTTGCGGATCGTGACACCCTGGTGCACAGCAATTTCAGGAGGAGACACACCAAAGGAATCAGCCATTCCCAGAGAAGAAACATCTGTTTGCATGGCCCAAATCCCCACAGCACCGCAGACTGTGCTGACCCTGCACACTCTGCATTTGCACTTCAGCCTCCGTGCCTCACTTTTCCTCTCACTAAAGTCCCCCCAGTTTCCCTCATGCTCACATTCCCAAGAGAATTCAAAGCAGCATTAGGAGCAGGGAGAGATGATGGGAGCTGTCCCAAGGCTCAACAAAATTTCTCAGGCCTGACAATTCTAGTCAAGGACAGAGGAAAAACCTGCATGGAAGAGTTGTGAAATCAAAGCAGTCATCAAATTTAGGTAGAATGAGAGAAGCTGAAGAGGTTTTCAGTGTTTGCAACAAGATTAGCAGCTCCAGGCACAGGAGGGATGCGACATTTTCCCCACTGTAACAACTCTGGGATGCAAATTGCATCTCAAATCCTTCTCCCCAGCTCTGGGACTTGTTCAGCCCCCAACATGGTGCTGAATTTTTCAAGCAAAGTGGAAGCTGGTCAGAGAGGTGGCTTGCAAATCCAAATCACAGAGGACAGCTTGGAAGCAGCAGCCAGAGCAAAGAGAGGCAGAGCCTGGCCCTGGGGTGCAGCACAATGTTGTGGTTTAGATTTGCTAATTTCGTTTCCCGGCCAACGCACCAAATAAATGTCATGGTTTTAAAGCAGCAGCTAAAAAATTACTAGAAAACTCACTTACTTCTTGCTGTGAGATGTGGATTAGAACAAGAGCAAAACAGGCTTAAAACTTCAAAGGAATAAATAAAGTTTATTAACAAAACTACAAGAATAAGATCACCAGAATAAACTTCCAGAACAACCCTTTTAACCCCCACTACCCAACCATTCTCTCGTTCACATGACAACATAGAGACAAAAACTTTGGAACTTTGGTGTTTAAAACAGTCCTAATTCTTGCAAGACTCTTTTCATCACCGTTTGTAGAGAAACAGAAGTCTTCTGCTAATCTATGGAGTTGTTCATGAGAAAATTATTTCTGTTATAGTTTTCTATTTTCCTGATGCCAGCTGCCCAGAAATCTGTCACAGTTCACTCCTCCCATTTCACATCACTCTGAGGTGTGTATGGGTCAATGAGTCTAGGGGTGTCATTTTTAAGGATGAGTTATTCAAAGGCAAAAGTTCTCTTCATCTGTCTCTGTGAGCTTCCCTGGAAACAGAAGTTTTCTCTTTGCCTCTCAAGGCCTCAAATTTTCAAGTATTACTTCTCCCCTCTGTGTTCCAGCACTTCACTGTATCACAATTACTCCACCTCTTGCTCAAAATCCACACTTTGAACACTCCATTCCTCCCAATAATCTCTGTCATGAATTAAAGGAGTTTTTTCAGGACACTATTGTCCATCTCCATAGCTTTAACAGAAAAATATTTCAGCTTAATTAAAGCATCTCCTTATTTTCTACCTCTTCAGAAGCTTAATTCTTTTCTTTACTGTCTCTAATAGTTTATAAAGTCTCTTTACATGTTGATTCCTCTCTTTTTCTCTCTCTGGGTAAAAGGATTAATCTGCAAGTCTCATCTGGGTAATGAAAAGGTTAAAATCTTGCCCAGGCTTTGTAGATGGTTCTGTGATCTCTGCCGGAGCAGCGGCTGGAGCTGTGTGCGCTGGAAGATTCTTCATGGTTGCTCTGGAGAGTGTGGTCACTGTCTCAGCCCGCCGCAGCTCAAGAGCTTTTTCTTTCTTTCCTGGGCAGTCTGTGGTGAATTCAGTCCCAGCAAAAAGTGCAGCCGAGCCAGGGAGCGGCCTGGCCCGGCCAGAGCCCGGGGCAAGCCCCGCAGGCCCCATCTCCCGGCCGGGAGCCGCGGCAGGCCCAGCCCAGCCCCTGCCCGGGCCGCATGGGCTGGGCCGGGGACGGGAAGCCAGCTGGAGCTCAGTTACCTTTCACAGCCAGCAAACCAAGAGACAAAGAAATTCCCAGCCTTAGGGCTTAAGCTGCTGTTCACAGCTTGATCTCACTTTGCAGTGCTTAAAACTGCTGTCAATTCTTAGAAATGGCCAGCTGTTGGCTAGGAGACAAACTCCCATCAGCCACCAGCGATTTTTACCTCCTTAGGTGTTTGACTTTGTTTTCTTTAATGCCAATCTATCACAACACCGTAGGACAGCCTGGGCTGGAGAGGGCACAGCGATGGGCAGCAGCTGCAAGGCCCTGCCAGAGGCAACTTGTGCAGCCTTTGGCCATGGCTGCTGGGCCTGGGCCTGAGGCCAGCAGGGGACAAGTGACCCTGGCAGCCCTGGGGCCTCATTGCCTCCTTGTCCCTGCCCAGCAGCCTGGCAGGGGTCGCCCCATGGTGCTGCCCTTGGCATTGCACATCCCCACATGCCAGTGGTCCGGGAAGAGCCCTGAGCAATGAGGGAGGGACAGCATCTGCCTTGCCAGGGGCTGGGGCTCAGCCCTTGGCCCTTGGCATTCCTGAAACACATCCAGCTTTGCTCAGCACCACAGACACCTTTCCCTTGCTTGTCCCCAGCTGCCATCAGGGCCTCCAGTGTTCTGCTCTGCCTGGAACCTGGGGACACTTTCTCACTCGTGTCTCTCATTTCAACTACAAGAAACTTCAGTGTTTCCATCTGACTTTGAGCTCTTGAGAAGTTTCTGGAGCACACTCTGAGGGACTGAGTGTGATGCAAAGAGCCCCAAAGGCCCGAGAGGGTGATGAAAGTGCTGGTGCTGTGTCTGTGCTGCTGAGCTGGGCCGGGCTCCTGGCCCAGAGGCAGCTCCTGGCAAGGGCAGCGCTGCAGAGAGACAGCTCTGGCCAGGAGCAGCTCCTGAGCACAGCCCAGCAGGGCTGGGGCCCTGCCAGGGCAGCTCAGGGACACGAGCAGGCCCAGACAGAGCTGCCAGGGGCTCAGCACTGGCAGGGGCTGTGCGAAGTCCCAGAGGGGGCTGTGTCACAGTGGCACCTCTGGGGCTGTGTCCTGGAGCCCCAGAGCAGCTGGGATGTCAGAAAGGGGCTGTGTGACAGCTCTGAGTGGGTTGTGTGAGGTGACAGATGGGGCTGGGACATCACAGAGTTTGTTGTGTGAGGTCACTGAGCAGCTACAGCATCATAGAGGGGATTCTGTGACATCACAGAGCAGGCTGTGACATCACAGAGAGGACTGTGACATTAGACATTAGATACATGACATCACAGAGCAGGCTGTGACATCATGGCATGTCTGTATGACATCACAGACCTGGCTGTGAGATCAAAGTGTGTTCTGTGACATCACAAGGTGTCTGTATGACATCACAAAGAGGGCTGAGTGACATCACTGATGGCCTTGTGACATCACAAAGCTGGCTGTGACATCACAGAGGAGGGTGTGAGGCCATTGAGCACACTCTGCCTTCATAGAGGGTGGCTCTGTGACATCTGAGAGTGGTTTGTGACATCAGAGTGTCACTGTGTAGCATCATAGAGCAGGCTGTGACATCACAGTAGACTGTGACAATATCTGCTGTCTTTGTGACATTACAGTCTTCTGTGACATCCCTCCACAGCTGTATGACGTCACAGGATGACATCCCAGAGTTGGCTCTGTGACATCACAAGGGCTGCCCAGAGTGGGCTGTGACATCACAGGGGGCAGTGTGACATCCCAGGTGTCTGTGTGACATCACAGGGGCAGTGTAACATCCCAGGTGTCTGTGTGACATCCCAGGGAACTCTGTGACATCCCAGGTGTCTGTGTGACATCACAGGGAGCAGTGTGACATCACAGGGGCAGTGTGACATCACAGGGGGAAATGTGAGGTCACAGGTGTCTGTGTGACATCACAGGGGGCAGTGTGACATCACAGGGGGCAATGTGAGGTCACTGGGGAGGTCACTCCACCCCAGCCCCTCTCACAGTTCCCCCCAGAGAAGTCCAACGCTGCTCCTGCACAGCGGGGTCCCCTGTCCCCCCGAGTTCCCCCACCCCTGGTGCCGCAGCCTCCCCCAGAGGATGTTCCATCAGATCGACCCCAGAGCCTGACACAGGGACGGGGCTGGGGCCGTGGAGGTGGGACAGGGGGACAGGGACCCCCAGGAGCATCCCTGTGTCCCCCAGGGCCAGAGCCTGGGCCAGGGCTCCTTCACCCTGTCACCAACGAGGGCTTGAGAGCGTTTGAAAAATCCCCGGCAAGGGAGCAGCAAAAACCAGATTTAATATTGACAGCAGCACAAAGTTCCTTGGCAAGAGTCACTCTGTAACACCTTGGGCAGGAGCTGACCTGGCTCTGTCACTTTGGGCTGCACCAGGAGTGGGTCACAGCCCAGGAGCAGGATGAGCCCAGCTGTGACTGGAGCACTCGCTCTGTGGCTTTTGGCTGTCAGTCTGCGCTCTGAGGAGACAAGGATGAGAGGGAGGTCTTTTGCATGGGATAACAGAGGATTTATTGCTCTGGGGAATCTTGGGGGCAAAAGACAGAAAATGCGAGCGTGCAACAGCTGAAATAGGGAGGTGGTTCAAAGGGAGGGTACAAAGCATCAGCTAATCAGAGATATCCTGGGGAGGGTAAAAGGCAGGGTTCACAAAATCATCCTCCAATGAAGGAGGTATGGGGGGAAATTGGGTCACATGGACTAATCAAACATCGAAATTTAGGGGATTTCTGAAGTGGAATTCCAAGCATGCAGTGGGTCTAAGGTAGAATTTACAGGTGACTCAGGGTAAATTGACCAGGTGGTGTGGGAGGGTCTCATTTGGACCAAACCTTCAACTGGGGCAATGACAGAACATACCATGAACAAGAAACACACTGCAACAACCACCCTTTGTCCTGTTGTGGCAGGCCCCACTAAAACCTTTATCCACCGTTGCATTTCCAATGAGCCGGGTTTCCATGGCAATTGCCAGGACAGGTGACCCAGGTGTGGTGTCCCAGTGAGGGTTGCCATGGAAACAGGTGGCAGCACTGACCCTTTCTGTCTGGCTGAGCTGACCTTTGGCCCTGGCAGTGGCGTTTGCTGCTGGTTCCACGACGCCTGACCAGCCAGCGCGGCACAGGGCAGGTGGCCGTGGCACAAGCCCCCAGCAAGGGATCCCCTCTGGCTCTGGGCAGTGACAGCAGCCCTGAGCAAAGGGCTGGCACAGTGGGGTCAGTGCAGTGTCCATGGCAACAGCCCCTTGCAATGGCCCAGGGCAGGTTGGGATGATAATCCACCCTCACATCTGGCCCAGGGCAGCTCTGCAGTGCCCTTCCCCACAGCCTGGCTGCACAGAAGCACTTCCAGGGCTCTCTGCATTTCCCTTCCCTCACTCTTGCCTCACTCACACACCTCCCAACCACCCACTTGGTGCTTTCAGCTGCAAGGAGTTCAAAGCTTGTCTGTCCTTCAGCAGCTGCTCTAATTCTGCCTTCACCCAACTCTGGGTTTGTGTTTATTGCAGAGCTTCCTGTGTGTCTGAAACATTCCTTGCCTGGTTCTGCCTTGGGGAAGGGGAACCTCCTTGGTGGCACCTTGGGCTGGCACACACTTGAGGAGGGTGTCTGTTTTCCACGGGGAAACTCAGCAGTTTTAGACTGCTAAAATGAAAGAAGAAAACCCCTCTTTGCCTGAGTGCAACCAGTTGTGTGAGCAAAGCAGATCCCAGAGGAGTGAGGAGAGACAGGATGGGGCTGGGGAATGTGGAGCAAGGTTGTCCACACTGGGTCAGATCTCAAGACAGAGCTTCTCTGACCTGGCCAGACCTCCTTAGGAGAGACCCTGGATCAATAATGATCACTGAATGCTGCAATCACCTCTGCTCTAAAGTGAACAGGAATAAAAGACACCCTTTAAAATAGGAACACATATTTCCTAGAAGTTCTTTGAACTATTTCTCCATAACTATTGCAGGAAACTTTCCTAAGAACTGCACCAGACCAGAGGGAAATCAAGGCACAGCCATGGTTTGTTGGGACTTGCTTGATCCTAATGAGCCCCGTGGTGCATTTGGAGCTGAGCCCTGGAACCTCAGGGCCTGAGAGGAGATTGCACAAACCTTTCCAGGAGTCCAAGTCAGAGGAAAATATCCAAAGTTTCTCCAAAGATTAATGGGTGCCACTGAGGTCCATCCCCAGCACAGGCTCCTCATGGACTCCTTGGAGGAGAGAACTGGAGGCCAGGATTGCACAGAAACCTCTCAGAGACTCAGTGTGGAAAGGACAATCCAAAGCAGCTGAAAAAGCCCTGAGTATCTCAAAGTATTGATGAGCCCCACTGAGTGTCAATGCAGAGCTCCCAAGGGACTCGTTAAAGCAGATAATTGGGGCCATGATGGCACAAACTTCTCAGAGATTCAGTGTGGGAAAGAAAAAGGAAAGTACCTTAAGAACCTGAAGTACCTTGAAGCATTAATGAGCCCCACTGAGTGTTGTTACTGACAAAGCCTCTCAAGGGACTAATTACAGCAGATAATTGGAGGCCAGGATTGCACAAACTCTTAAAAGACTCCAAGGCAAAAGCCAAAGTCCTTTGAAAAAGCTGCAGTTGCTGGGAGCATGAAGGAGCCCCCAGGGCCATTCCTGAGCAAGGCTCCCCAGGGACTCCTTCCAGCAGATCCCTGAGGCCACTGGCATGTGGGCTAGGGGGGATGCTGAGGGCAGGCCAAGGGGGTGACAGTGGCCAGCCTTGCTGGGGCTGTGCCAGGAGGCCCCAGGGCCTCAGGACAAGGTGTCTCCTCACAGCCCTTGCTGGCACAGAGGCTGCTGTGGCCCAGGGCACCAAGATTTGGCTTCTCTTTGTCCCGACCTGTCATCAGTGCCTCCAGTTCTCTGCTCTGCCTGGGGCCTGGGGACACTTTCTCAGTGCTGTCCCTCAGTGGGACCCATTAAAAGGAAAAGAAACTTTGGAGTTCCATTCTGACTTGGAGTTCTTGAGAGCTTTCTTCCCCTCCCTCTCAGGGACTGATGTTCAGGGCCTCAGCACAAAGCCCCAAGAGGCTCATTAAAGTCCTGCTGCTGTGTCTGTGCTGCTGAGCTGGGCCGGGCTCCTGGCACAGAGGGCAATCCTGGAAACCAAGAAGAGTTTCAAAAGCACATTTCTCTTGCTGAGCAGCTCTTCTGCCAGCCCAGCAGGGCTGGGGCACTGCCTGCAGCCACCCCAGGCACAGCCCAGAGGCACAGAGAGCTTCAATCAGTCAGGGCTGGGAAGGTGCTGAGAAGTGGCTGGGGCAGAATCCCTGCCAGCCCTTGACACAGGAAGCCTCTGGCTGCAGGACAATGCAGCTGCAGCTCCTGGAGGCATCTCCTGAAGCTGGAACATGCCAGTGCCTACAGACTCTGTGAGTACATTCTCTGCCTGTCCCTTGTGCAGAGCAGCCAGGGGTGCCCAGGGCTGTCCTGCAGAGCAGGGTCCTGCAGCCCAGGGCGCTGTGCTGGGGCAGGGACTCTGCTGCCTGCCAGGGACAGCTCTCAGCCAGCCCGGGGAGCTGCTCCCAGCGCTGGGGAGAAGCTGTGGGGGGAAGGAGCCACCCTGAGCAGGGCAGGGGCTGCTGCTGAGAGGGGCTGTGTGGGGCAGGGCTGCTCCCAGCTCCAGTCCTGCCTGGACAGAGCTCCAGAGGACACTTCCCAAAGGAAGGTGAGACTGGGATTGCTGTAAAGATCAGGAGATTTCCTGAGTGTTTTCAGTTTCTTTCTTTAAGCAGGGTGGGAAAGTTGCAATGATGACAAAAGGATTTTTACTTTTTATATATTTTAAATATATTTTTAGATTTGTAAACTATTATTATATAGTTATAAAATCATAATCCTTAAGTAACTCTATTAAACTACTATTATATACTTCTATAACTATTATCCTGATTTAGCTCCAGTCCATTTCCTAACCTTTCTCTTAGATTTTAGAACAATAAAGTGACTTTCTAAATAGATTTCTGAAATACTATATAGTCTTATCATCAGAAAGAGGAGCTACTGGAAGAACATTTTGCTTTTTAACTGGAATGTGAGCAGTCATAACAAAAAGCGGGGCAAAGAAACCCTCGGACCTACTCGAATGGGTTGAGTCAGGGGCGTGTAGCTGGGGCAATGAATCTCCTATTGAATGTTTCTGTTAAATATCCTAATTAATCAACCTTCTTAAATTGTTGAAATAAGTGGCTGGGTATGCCACATCCCCACTGGGACACCTGGAAGCTTCCAATTAAACTGGTTTTTACTTTACTGTTCTAACACTGTTAAAAATTTGTGGTTTTTTTCTCTTTTGATTATAGACAACAGGGTGATGAGAGAAGCAGAAGAGGAATTGTAATCCCAGAATCACAGAACATTCTGAGTTGAAAGGGACACACCAGGATCAGCAAAGTAATGTTGGAACATTTACAGAGATGCCAGAATTGTAACTTTGGGTGCTCAGTCTCTCTGCTGGGAGCCTCCTAAATGGCCTAAATGCATGCTCTGATATTGTCATTGTTACCTGGGGCTCTCAGGGAGGCTCTGGCATCTGCAGCAGCTGAGTCAGGCCCTGCCCTTGGGATTGCTGCCAGGCAGGTGTGTCCATGGGAATGGGGTGTCCCAGCTTCCCTGTGACCTGTGGGGCTGTGGGCAAAGCAGTCCATGGGAAAGGGGAATGAGCTGAGCTGCCTCCCTGAGATCCCATCATGGGCACACCTGGGCATCTCCTTGCTGTGTCCTTCCAAGCTCTGAGCTGCCCTCCTGGCTGCAAATCTGTGCCAGAGCCTCTTGGACTTCCCTGAATGTCCCACGGGGAAGGGCAGAGATGTCACAGCTGAGGAAATGCTGCTGGCTTTGCCAAGGGAGCCGTGAGTGTCCTTGGCAGAGGGGGGTGCTGAGACCTTGCCCAGAGACCTTTAGAGAGGGTGAGACATTCAGGGATCCCTCTGCCCTGGGCAGGGTCTGGTTTATGCCAGGGTGACACAGGAGTGTGATTGTGCTCTGATTCCAGCCAAAGGTGCAAAGCCAGGGCAGTTGGGAACAAGCCCATCCAGTCCCTCACCTTCCCAAAGCCACAGGGAATCCTTTGCCTCTCACATCTCTCAGTGGCAAACTCTGAGTGCAGCAGAAATGCTGGGGATTTCTGACCTCAGAGAACCAGGAATGATGTGTGGGCAGGAGAACAATTCCTAAAACCATCTCCTGCCATACTTCAGAATTGTGTGTGCAGGTGCTACCAAGCCCTTCTGCTTTAGGAGTGATTCCCCTGACAAATCCTGAATTTCCAGCCTTGTTCCTCTGCCATATGGCCACAAACCCAGGGCAGCAGGGCAGGGATGGCTCCTGGAGAGCCCCCAGGCACAGGCCTGGCTGCTCCTGGCACACTCAGCACAGCTGGAGCTTAGGCAGGGACCTGGGTGAAGGTTTTCCCAGAGCAGGAACAAAGGTGAGTCCCAGCCTCTCCTGACTTGTCACTGTCCTTTATCCATGAACAGGTCCCCATGTGCAGCCACAGCAAATGTCCAACAGCAGCTCCATCAGCCACTTCCTGCTGCTGGCACTGGCAGACACGCGGCAGCTGCAGCTCCTGCACTTCTGCCTCTTCCTGGGCATCTCCCTGGCTGCCCTCGTGGGCAACGGCCTCATCATCAGCGCCGTAGCCTGCAGCCACCACCTGCACAGCCCCATGTTCTTCTTCCTGCTCAACCTGGCCCTCACTGACCTGGGCTCCATCTGCACCACTGTGCCCAAAGCCATGCACAATTCCCTCTGGGACACCAGAGAAATCTCCTACACAGGATGTGCTGCACAGCTCTTTTTCTTTATGTTCTTCCTTGGATCAGAATATTTCCTCCTGACCATCATGTGCTACGACCGCTACGTGTCCATCTGCAAACCCCTGCACTATGAGACCCTCCTGGGCGGCAGAGCTTGTGCCCACATGGCAGCAGCTGCCTGGGCCAGTGCCTTTCTCTATTCACTGCTGCACACGGCCAATACATTTTCCCTGCCCCTGTGCCAGGGCAATGCCCTGGACCAGTTCTTCTGTGAAATCCCACACATCCTCAAGCTCTCCTGTTCACACTCAAACCTCAGGGAACTGGGGCTTCTTGCAGTTAGTGCCTGTTTAGCACTTGGCTGTTTTGTCTTCATTGTTTTCTCCTATGTGCAGATCTTCAGGGCTGTGCTGAGGATCCCCTCTGAGCAGGGACGGCACAAAGCCTTTTCCACCTGCCTCCCTCACCTGGCTGTGGTCTCCCTGTTTGTCAGCACTGGCACATTTGCCAACCTGAAGCCTCCCTCCATCTCCTCCCCATCCCTGGATCTGGCACTGTCAGTTCTGTACTCAGTGGTGCCTCCAGCCCTGAACCCCCTCATCTACAGCCTGAGGAACCAGGAGCTCAAGGCTGCAGTGTGGACACTGATGACTGGACAATTTCAGAAACATTAAACTGCTGGCCTGTTTCTGCAAATCACTTGTAATAAAAGTCATCTTTGATAGTTTTTGTTTTCGTTTTGGAGATTCTTTTTCTTTGTTTTACGTTTAAATCTTGTCCACAAATAAATGTCATTGTTTGTGCCATTTCTCATTTTGTTTCTCTCCACCTTCCCTGTGGCCACACACTGTGTCAATGAGGGGCTGAGCTCTTGTGGCTTTAAATGAACTAAAGGTTCTCCCAGCAAATTTTTCTCCAGAGATCTGCCTTTTGTTCCCTTCTCTGGAGCTGCAGCAGCAATGTCTGTGTGTAGAGCTGGGGACAAGTCAGGGGTGGCACTGAAGCTCTGCTCCTGCTGGCCACACCATTCCTGATCCAGGCCAGGGGCCTCCTTGGCCACCTGGGCACACTGCTGGCTCATGTCCAGCCTGCTGTCCATCAGTGCCCCAGGTCCCTTTCTGCCTGGCTGCTGTCCAGCCACTCTGTCCCCAGCCTGGAGCACTGCAGGGGTCATTGTGGCCAAAGTGCAGGACCCGGCACTTGGACTTGTTAAACCTCATCTTGTTGGGTTTGGCCCCTGGATCCAGCCTGTCCAGGTCCCTGTGCAGAGCCCTCCTACCCTGCAGCACATCAACACTCCCAGCCAACTTGGGGTCACCACGGTTCTATGGGGCCCTGGAGTGTCCCAATGGTCTCCATGATTCCATGAGGCCTCCCAGGGTCACAATGTCCCTTTGGTTCCATGGGACCCCTTGGTGTCACAAAGTCCCGTGGATCCTTGGGCCCCGCAGTGTCACAATGGCGCCTTGGTCCCCCAAGGCCCCACAGTGTCACAGTGGATCCTTGGTTCCATGAGGTCTCACAGTGCAGCAATGCTCTCCTTGGTTCCACACTGTCACCACTGGGCCTCTTGGGCACCATGGTGTCAAACATGTTTCCTTCATTCCATGAGTCCCTGAGGTGCAACACTGGCCCCTTGGTTCCATGGGGCCCTGCAGTGTCCCAGTGGCATGGGCCTCATGACACGAGGTCCTGCTCTGTTGCAATGCTCTGCATGGTTCCACAAGGCCCTGCAGTGTCACAGGGGCCTCTTGGTTCCATGAGCCCAAGAAAGAGGTGGCCTCTGGAATAGTAAAATTGATCAACAACCTCAGAGTGGCTGAGGATCCCTCACCATCACAACAGGAATGAACAGGATTGGACACAGATTCCTGGCTGCCCCAGCTTTGGGATGGTCCCTGGACCTGGAGTAGGAGCAGCTCTTGAGGGCCCCAAGGCCAGGGCTGTTGTGCTGGCCTGGGCAGATGGGATGGCAGGAGGGGCTGCAGAGTTCTCAGCACCTCAGGGAGAGGGGAGCAGGGCACCCAGGGAGCCTCCTTTTCCCTTGGCCAAGCACCTTCCCCCATGGCTGAGGTGTTGCCTTCGGTGGCGTGGTGACCTGGTTCAGGAACGGCACCGTGACCAACCCAAGGTCGCTCGGTCCATGTGCTCGCAGACTCCAATGTGGTGGATGGCAAATGGCATTTATTGGTAAAAGATACATCATTCTATAGTATGTGTCCATTACATCACTTCCGTCTGCTTACATCATAAACTAAACTCTGCTGGCTATCAGGAGAGGGGCCCTATCTTCCCGTACAGCGTGATATCTTCCGACTGCCAGACCGTAACTAACTACATTTCCCCCCTCCCTATGCACAATTACCTTGGCTAAGACATAACAGTCTTAACGTTCTTAACATCTTAATAATCTTAACATCATAACAATCTTAACCAGATAACAATCTTAACATACTAAAAGCATCCTATTTTTATTCTATGCTTTATAACAATTACAAACTCATATTAAAAGCATAAGGTATGTTAAGCAAGAGATAACCGGGGTGTAACTGGGAATAGCTAAAGGGAATTTCAAACAAGAACATTTTTAAAGCAATTGCTGGCATTCTATCAACATGATGCTAACTTTCTCTAGGCGACTTTTAACAAATGACACAAGCTTATTCAATATACAGGGTCCAAAAATCAATGCTACCACAATCATTATGACCGGTCCTGCTAAGGTAGATATGAGTGGCCAGCCACAGTGAATGGTCAAACCATGATGTAAACCAATTCTGCTGTGCTTCCCGTTCTCTTTTCTGCTTTTCTAATCCTTCTCGTAATCTGGCCGTGGTGTCCCTCACTATTCCTGTGTGATCTGCATATACACAACATTCTTCCCTCAGTGCAATGCATGTCACAATCCGCAAGGTGGGATTCGTGATGTGGTTCTTTTAGCCGGTCTTAGAGTACAAAAGATTATCAGCAAACCAAGGACTTAAACAGCAAAACACACTTTATTGAGTGCTCATCAGCACTAATATGCAATAGAGGGAAAAGAGGAGAAAGCAAAGCCTAAGGAAAAGAGAGTAAGGGGATTATAGCTACCAACGTCAAAGTCCACTCAGCCGTCCAACGATGCAGTCTTCTGTCCATTGGGGAGATCTCAAAGGAAGGTCAGTTTGGGGTGTGATTTTATAGTCTTTTGCAAAGCGAGGGGCGCAGGGCCAAAACCAGAGGAGACTGATTATTGTTGTGTAAAAACACTCGCTTGCGGTGAGACTTCTCCAGGGTCAAGCTGCTCAAGTATAAGCAATTTATTATAAGGGTAAAAAGAGGGGAGACCCGTGTCCGCCACCAGCCTCGGCGTCCATGTGGTCAGGAGGAGGAGGGAGAGAGCGGGCAGAGCAGAGGAGGTTGGAAAAGGGGAGGGAGGGAGTAAGAGAGCAACAGAGGGAAAGGGGAGGGAGGGAGTAAGAGCAACAGAGGGAAAGAGGGAAAAACCAGAGGGAGAGAGCAGGAAAGACTAGTGAGAGGGGTAGGAGCAGGGAGAGGGGGCTGAGAGTTAAGAGTGGGGGAGAGGGGTAAAGGGGTAAGAGGTGAGGGAGAGGGGTTCAGAGGTAGGAGAGAATAGTTAAGAGAGCAAAGTTCTTGTTACAATCCAATATATCTTTTTCTATAATGAATATTCTAATTCCCAGTAACCAATCACTATGAGACACACCCAGTAAAGAATTTACATACAGCCTATGAGCTTCCCTATATTAACATACAGTGTTGCATTTTAAATTCTACAAAGCTTTACAAGTTCTTTCCTTGCTTCTTGACCTTTGGACTTTCTATCAGCAGAAGGACATTGTTTTATCAACAGGGATTCTTCTCTAGCTGGCTAGGCTATTGTTCTTTGGTTAACCAGTACTCAGTATCCTATGACTCAAAGCAGACTTTCCTTGCTACTTCGATTCTAGCCTTCATATTTTAGAATCTTCTGCCAAACAATCACATTCATAAGGGTTCCCTGTTTCACCCTCCCCAACAACTGATGATCATTGTGATGAATTCCATTGCGCAGGGGGCAGGTGTAGGGTACGGAGCGATCCATGTCTTGCAAGCCTCTGCTCACCAGCAGGAACGAGAGCCGTGAGTCATGGAGATCCCGTTGTGCAGGTTACCATGCACAAGCCTCTGCTCACCAGCAGGAACGAGAGCAGTGTACCGTGCAACCACCTGCAAACAATCACTTGGCAAACATCCACCTCAGCTAGGCCCAAACCCCCAAAGCAAGTCCCTTGTGATATTCAGGGTCTCAGTCTCTGTCCTTGAGACAGTTGTGAGACAGATGAGGGACTCTTCGGACCATCTCTTACATGGGTGACAAGGTGGGAGTTGCAGCTGAAGCCTTTCCTACATTCCCAACACTCACAGGCCCATTCCCCACTGTGGATCATCTGGTGGCAGATCAGGCTGTTGCTCTGGCTGAAGCTCTTCCCACACTCCAAGCACTTGTAGGGCTTCTCCCCATCCTGAAGCTGCTCATGGACCACCAGCTCAGAGCCCCAGCTGCATCTCCGGCCGCCTTCCCAACACAGGGTGGGTCTTTCCTCTTCAGAGTACCCTGGACTGGGTTTGGAGCCCCTCTTCCTGTGGGATCTCCAGGGTTTTTCTACCCCATTAGATACTTGTGCCCTGGAGCTGCTCAAAATGGCCGCTTCCATGAGGTTCTGCCGTGGGGATTTGTCCTCCCTGGTCTCCATCCTCAGCTCCTTGTCTGGGGGAGGAAGGACAAGGAGAAGATGGGATTTGCCTCCGTGCCAGAGGGAAGGGGAAGGAGATCCCCCCAGTGCGTCCCCGGCAGGACGGCGTTGGCAGCGGGGTTGTCCTGCAGCCGGGGGCCAGGCTGGGCTGGGAGATGGAGCAGGAGTGAGGGGGAAAGGGGCACTGACTTCCTCCTCACCTGCCTGGCTGTCCCAGGGCATCTTCCTCTTCCTCACAGCCTCCTCCTCCATCCAGTTAAGGTTTGGGAATGGGAAATCCTGGTTTGGGGAAAAATACAATTCATGAGCACATTGGATTAGGGGGTTCCTCCTGCCCAAGTCCATCTCTAGAAATCACAAGTTATCCATAAAAACTTCCAAAACATCAAGGTTCAGCCCTAAAAATGCCTCTCAGGAGTTCTCCATCTCTGGTATCTCCCCTTTGGTGTTCAGGGGTTCCCTCCTGTCCCAGCTGCTGGGAGTCATGCTTGTACTGGGGGGTCCTCCGTCTACTCGATCCCATCCCTCCTCAGGCTGCTGGGAGTGCCAGGAATCCAAAAAGTTCCCCCCATTTCCATCTCCCCACTTAGGGATGCTGGGACCCCCCAGCGTCCCCCCAAGGGGCATTTTCCGCTCAGCTTTGCAGTCCTTAAGTCACAAATATCCCCTCCCCAAAAACCCAACCCAGGAACCTCCCACAATATCTGGGCTGAGTTCCCCCTCCCCAGTCACCTGTGGGATGGGGGGTGATGATCCCACTAGTGGGGGACTGTGAATTCCGGGAGTTCTTGACCTCTTGGTTCCTTCTCCTTTCCCTGATCCTCTTTTGTCCCTCCTCTTCCTGTTGAAGTTCATTTAAACAATTATGGTCTGTCCCAGGGGAAGAACTCACCCTTGGTGTTGTATAAGGTCAGTCCCTACCTAACCTCCCTTTGCTTTTCCCTATTCCATTGGCTGTAACCCCCCTGTACCCCCTCACCACCCCTCCCCCAAGTTTAAGAGATAGCACCCGAGGAATCTCAGCCTCTTCCTTGCCCTGGGTGATCCACATGAATAAACCCAGGACCACGTCTCGTAAGTCTGAGCCTTCTTTACCTAAAATATTTTAGGTCCCTGTTGTATATATTTTGAGACCCCTTCCCGCCCGTGTTCTGTGAAGGGCGGACACATCCCCATGGGCGACAAGAATGAAGGGGTTCGTGGAGTATTTACAACATCTTCCTCCCTCTCCTCCCCTTCCATCCCTTTTCTTTCTCCTCCCTAACATCAGCTCCTTCTCCTGCTTCCATTCTTTCTCATTTTCTTTCTTCATCCCTCCTGTTCCATCCCTCCTCCTCCTCCTCCCCCAGGAGCAGTGACACCCTCGGTGCCCCGTTCCCAAACCCCTCACAGCCCACGGCAGGAGCGGGGATGGAGCCGGGACAGATCGGGATGGGCAGCGCGGGGCTCTCCGCTGCTCCCACCCGCTGGGGACGGGGGGAACCCGGCCCGGGGAAAAGGAGAGGGAAACTGGGAAAACTGGGGGCTGCAGATCCAACCTGGGGCTGGCTGGGGACCCTGGCTGGGGACTGCCAGCCCTTGGGGCTCCTCTGGGGAGATGCGGGAGGGGGGAACACAGAGAGGGCTGGGGGATTCCAGGAGTGGCAGCACTGGCAGGGACTGGTTTGTACTGGGATCATCCTGGCCGTGGCTGGGATTGCACTGGCTGTGTACTGACATCATACTGGGATCATACCGGGAGCAGCTGGGCCCATGCCAGGAGAGACTGCAATCACACTGAGGGAAACTGGGATCATACTGGCAGTGAGTAGGAAACTGCAGGGAGCAATTGAAACCAGGTTGGGGGCAAATGGGATATAATGGCAGTGACTGGGATCATGCTGGGGCTGACTGGGAGCACCTGTGAGCAACTGGGGTCATGCCAGGAGCAACAGGCAGGAACTGGGAGTGACTGGGTGCATGCTGGGGGTAACTGGAAGCAACAGGACTTATACTGGGATGAACTGGAATCATGCAGGAGGTGACTGAGATCATACTGGCAGGGAGTCCAGCTACGCTGAGGCTGACTGGGAGTGGTTGAGAGCTGGAAGGAACTGGGATGGACTGCCCTGTGCTCCCCAGAACACCAGTATCACCCCCATATGTCCCATAAGTCTCCCCCAAACTCTTCAGGATCCCCGAGTGCCCCCTCAGTGACTGTTTGGGACCCCCCAAAGCGTCCCTGGATCCCTGAATGCTCCTGACTCCACAGACGCCTCTTCCAGCCACTGCTGGGAATTCATCTCCCATCATCCCAGAACACAGTTCCACGCCAAAACCTCCTGCCGTGCCCCACGCCCTAAAGAGCCCGGTTAGAGCTCCCCAGGTTCCCCCAAGTGCTCCCGAGCCGTATACATTCGCCCCGAGGACCTGCAGCCACAGCTCGGATGCAAAAGTGTTTCCCAAGTGCCTTCCCGCACCGCCAAACCCGCCTTCCGAGCCACTTCCGGGACTACAGCTCCCATCATGCTCCGCGGCGCCCATAGAGCGCTATTCCAGCCGGGACTTCATCTCCCGTCATGCCCCACGCCTCATCGGAACCCATTGGAGCTGTGCTTACAAATCCCGTCATGCTCCGCGGGCCCATTAAACCCTATTATACCGGCGCCTACAACTCCCATCATCCCCCGCGGCCCATAGATTCCCGGTTATAGCCCCCCAAGTGTCCATCCGGACCCCGAAGGGCCCCCAGATTCCCCTCCCTGACCTCCAAGTGCCCCCCTAGACCCTCAAATGCTCCCCCAGACCCCGAATTGTCCCACAGAATCCCTAAGTGCCCCTCCAAGTGCCCACCCGGCTCCCCCAAGTGTCCTCCAGACACCCAAGTTCTCTCTAAATTCCCTTCCCAGACCCAAAACTGCCTCAAATGTTACCCGGAAAAGTCTCCGTGGACCACAAAGAGGCCCCTTTTGTGTTCCCTGATTTTCCTCCCTGTTTTCTCAGACAGTTCTCCCCTGTCTGAGAAAATGATAAAAAAGATGATTAACGAACTAAAAATAGGAATAATTTGCATAAAGAGGGAGAAATAGTGGTCAGTTAATTAATGAAGGGAATTGTGGTACTTAAAACCAAAGACCAGTAATGTTTTTAGTTGCTAAAAATGTATCAATTATTTTATATAAATATTAAAATTAGTTTATAAAAAGATAGACTAATATTATTATAAAAATTAAAATTTTATTTTTATTTATCTATTAGATTTTAATTATAAAGAAAAATTGATAAATGTTTTCGATGTTTTGGGATGTCAGTCCCAGGTGGGTGATGTCAGACATGCTGAGGCTCGGGGTGAGGAGCAGGTTGTCCAAACAGGGGCAGCCCACAAGGGGCTCATTCTTCTCCATGACCAGACCACCTCAGGAGACATTCAGCATCAAGATCACTTGGGGAATGCTTCTGTCACCTCTTCTCTCAACTAGAAAATAGAAAAATACACCCTTGATTTAAATAAAATAAAAAACATGGTGGATTTTCAAATCTTCCTCCTTAACAGAACTCCAAACTGACTCCAAGCAGCTGCACAAGCCTTGGACTTGAAGACAGTGGAAGGAAGAGAAAGAGCGCCCAAGGCTTTCTGTATTTTAATGAACCCCAGGCTGGATTTGGGGCTGAGTCCAGGACCCTCAGGCACTGAGAGAAGGTTGAAGAAGCTGCTTAAGGAGTCAGACGCAAAACTCCAAGTCCCTTGGAGCATCCCTGGGCCCCACTGACTGCCGGCTCCTGGCACACTCAGCCATGGCATGGTCCAGGCTCACGCTGGGACACCTCCTGCACCAAAATTCTACCCTGGCAGGGACTTTTCTTTCTCCTCCCCTCCAGGCTGAACCTGCCAAGCCGCACTTTGGGGAGGTTTCCTTCTCTTGCCACTGCCAAGGAAAGCTGTATCTCCTGCTGTTCACAAACAGAGAAGGGCTGCTGGGGGATGTGGGGGTTGGAGGCTGCCTGGGGTGCAGTGACCATGAAATCATCGAGTTTTGAAATATTCTGTGAAAGAAGGAGGAGCATCAACAAAACTCCTACACTGGACTTCCAGAGGGCAAATTATGGCCTATTCAGGATGGTTCTTTGGTTGCTAATGAATCAGGTACAGATTTTTTTAAGGGTAGGAGTCCTTAAACAAAGGGGTCCAGGAAGAACTGACATACTTCAAGAAAGAAATCTTCATTCCTTATTGGGGTGGATATGGTTACCAAAGATGAGGAAAAGGCTGAGGTACTCAACACCTTCTTTGCCTCAATTTTCAACAGTAAGACAGGTTTTCCTCAGGACAAGTGTTCTCCTGAGCTGGTAGATGGGGACAGGGAGCAGAACAGCCCCCTGTAATCCAGGGGGAAGCAGTCAGAGACCTGCTGAGCCACTCAGATGCTCACAGGTGGATGGGATCGGATGGGATCCATGCTAGGGGGATGAGGGAGCTGGTGGATGAGCTCCCCAAGCTGCTCTCCATCATTTCTCCTCATCAGTCCTGCCTCACTGGGGAGGTCCCAGAGGACTGGAGGTGCCAGTGTGAGCCCATCCCCAAGAAGGGCTGGCAGGAGGCTCTGGGGAACCGCAGGCCTGTCAGCCTGAGCTCGGTGCATGGTGAGGTTTTGGAACAGACCCCCTTGAGTGCCATCACACAGCACCTCCAGGATGGCCCAGGGCTCAGACCCAGCCAGCGTGGCTTTAGGAGGGACAGGTCCTGCCTGACCAACCTGATCTCCTTTTATAACCAGCTGACCCGCCTGGTGGGTGCGGGAAAGGCTCTGGATGTGTCGAGCTGGACTTCAGCAAGGCCTTGGACACGGAGAGCCACAGCATTCCCTGGAAAAGCTGCAGCCCACGGCTTGGACAGGAGCACTCTTTGCTGGCTGCAGAACTGGCTGGAGGCCGGGCCCAGAGAGTGGTGGGGATGGTGCTGCATCCAGCTGGTGTCCAGTCCCTGGTGGTGTCCCCAGGGATCTGTGCTGGGCCCAGGCCTGGTTAATATCTTCACTGAGGGTCTGGCTGAGGGGGTCGAGTCCAGCACTCACAAATGGCAGATGACACCAAGCTGGCTGCAAGTGTGGATCTGCTGGAGGGCAGGACAAGGAGACACAGCTTTAAGCTGCACCAGGGCAGGTTTAGGCTGGACAGTAGGAAGGAGTTCTTCCCAGAAAGGCTTATTGGGAATTGGAATGGGCTGGCCAGAGGGGAGGTGGCGGAGTCACTGTGGTCTGGGGGAGTGACATCAATCTGTGCTTAATAATTGATTTAAAACAATTGCTTTAAAACAATTGCTTCAAAATTGCTTCCTGCTTCACCCTGAGTGTCTGTGCTGGTTTTATATTAGTTGATATTTGTTGAGGAGGAAAGAAGCCACCCGTGCAAATGTTTATTCTAGGAGGGGGCTGCTAAGAGTTTTCTCTGTGCTTAGCAAAACCAATAGCTGGCTGGCTCCGAGAATTGTCAAGCTATTAAATAATTTTGAAGCTGAGTCTTCCTCTGTGAAATCCACATTTTAAAGGCAGGCAAGCCCAGGAAAGCTCTCTGTTGTTTCCAGCTGTGAAGAGTTAACTGGGTGCTGGTCAGGCCGGCCCTGCTCCAGCCTGGCCTGCACCGAGCCGGGCTCCGCCAGGCCCCGGGAGCGGCTCTGGGCTGGGCCAGGCCCCTTCACCACGGCCCGCACGGCCCCAGCGGCTGCCGGGC
This sequence comes from Cyanistes caeruleus, assembly GCF_971803275.1. NCBI lineage: Eukaryota > Metazoa > Chordata > Aves > Passeriformes > Paridae > Cyanistes > Cyanistes caeruleus. The sequence continues at coordinate 1,516,861 of NW_028255895.1, read as the reverse complement.
ACAGGGAGGGGAAGCCATCGGCCCGCAGCTGGGATTGAAGGGAGCAAGGGCCTGGGACCAGCCATGTGGGCAGAACAGCCACGACTGTTCTGGCTGGGCCCCCTGAGATCTTGGCACAGCCCCAGGGCAGCATGAAATCCATCACTGTGACTGCTTCGGCCACTGCCCGGCAGAAACCATCATGAGCATCTGCAGGTCTGGGTGAGATATTAACTCTTTTGGTGCACAGATGAGACCTGCAGACCTTGATCCTCTCCTTGGGTGAGAGAAAAGGACAGAGTTGGAGACTGTAATAAAGAATTAGATGAATAAAAATTCGAAAGAAAAGGTTTAAATAAAGTATGTGTAGTTATAACTGATGAAAATATGGAATGAGGAATTCTCCTCCAGGTCGAGGTAGAATTCCTCTTCCAAAGTTACAGATTGCAAAAGAACCCCCCCCCAGATAACAAACCTCAGCAGGCACATCAACTCGGAGGAAAAGACAGGACACAGGCCATCATAGAAACAAAAGAACTAGCCTGAAAGTCTACCTCCGGACCTAGGCAACGCCCGGCCGACTTCGGCCGGAGACCATCAAGCGAAACAAAAGGGACGAGCCTCAGGAAAATGGTCGTTGCCAGAATTGAACACCACACCCGCCAAACCTATGCTAGAGTAACTCAATCAAGAAGGACAAAGAAGAAACAACTCCTCCGAGATATCCATCGGCACTAGCCCGGATCCCTCGACTCTGCTGTGATGAAATATGTTAAAATACATACAGACTCACTTTGCATTTGAGGAGACTCTGCCCGGACACTTACTGACTCAATTTTCTAGGCCAGGAAATCCATTCACCCGACAATCAGGGACACTTGGTGAATGGAAACTGATTGGAATTCTAGCCTGGGGACATAAAATCCCTATAAAAACCCAGGCCAAAGAACCCTCGGACGTGGATTTGGGAACACCTATACCTTGCGTATAGACCCTGTCCACCCAGCGCTGCGCTGTTCATTTATTGTGGTTTTTCCTCGCTGTTTTGCTGTTTTGTTAATTTATAATAAATTTATCTTTTCTTATCTTTAATCTGCCGTTGCATTTATAACAGAGACTAATGCCATAAGTATGGTAGGCTACACCTGTCTTCAAATGTCGTTGAATTAGAGAAAAACTCTCTCCAGGGCAAATGATGCAACACTTTGCCTCACAATCCATCAGCCTTAATTAGAGTGAGAGGTAAGTCTTAATCACAATCTGATTAGAGCAAATCAACATTGTGTGAATGGCAAGAAGAATTTGCTTGTCAACAGATGAATATGTCTCACTGAAGAATGAACAAAATCTGCCTTTACTTGGAAGAAAGGAGACATGGAACAATGCAGTATTTGGGTTTTATCCAGTGGTAAATGGGGCAAGAAGCTGTAACAGCTCACCTGTTTTACAGAACACAAGCACTGATACAGCCAATAGTGCACCCACACTGAAGGGATCTTCAGAACATTGCTTTATTTCTTAACAAGAAATGGGAGCAAAATGCTGGCATTTATCTGAGCTGGAAGCCCTGTTCCTCTCCTGTTTCTCCTTGAGCACACTGTTCTCTGCAGACTTCACTGTGCAGCCCATCAATCCTCTCTTGGCCAACAGCTAAATGGCACAACTACCGAAACACAGGTGCCAGCATCATCACCCCAGCATTATTCCAGCACTGCTCTGCTGGTGCACAGCAGCACAGAATGGCTTGGCTTGGAAGGGACATTTAAAGGCCATCTAGTCCAGTGCCCTGCAGTGAGCAGGGACACCTTTGGATCAGGTTGCTCAGAGCATGAGCTTGAATGTCAGCAGGGATGGATGCCCACCTCTCTGGGCAACCTGTGCCAGGGTTTCAAAACCCACAGTGTAAAAAACATCTTCATTAGGTCTAGTCTGAATCTACTGTCTTTTAGATTGAAAACATTCCCCCTCAGTCTTGTCACAACAGGCCCTACTAAAACTTCTGTCCTGTCTTTTCTAAAAGCTCCCTTAAAGTACTGAAAGGTAGCAATCAGGTCTGCGTGGAGCCTTCCCTCTTCCAGGCTGAACACCCCCAGCTATCCCAGCCTGTCTCCAAAGCAGAGGGGCTCCAGCCCTCAGAGCATTTTGTCCCTCCTCTGGACTAGCTCCAACAGGACCATGTCCTTTCTGTGCTGGGCACCCAGAGGTGGATGCAGTACTCCAGGTGGGCTCACACCAGAGCAGAGGGGTGGTGGAATCACCTCCTTCAAGCTGCTGGGCAGCCTCCTTTGGGGGCACATGGCTGGCTCATGTCCAGCCTCTCTCCTTGCAGCAGCCACAAGTCCTTCTCAGCAGGGCTGCTCTCCATCCCTTCATCCCCCAGCCTGTGAGATCAGCTGGGCTGGGACCCTGTCATAGCCCTTGGACAGAGCTGCTGGGCAGGATGAGCTCCCTGGTGAAGAAGGCAGATCCCACTCCCCACACAATTCCACGCTGGCCATGAGGTCACAGCAGTCTCTGGGGTGACAGCAGGCTGAGGTGACAGCAGGCTCTGAGGTCACAGAGGTCCCAGAGCCCCGTGGTTGCACAGCACCACGAGGACCGAGCAGTCAGTCCTTGACCACGACTGTTGCGGCAGCAGTGGCGGCGGCAGCAGCGGTGCTGACATTGGGACAGCGGTGTCAGGACAGTGGTGGCAGCAAGAGCTGCAGGACTGGCAGAGGGCAAGGCACCATGGCCTTTGCTCTGCGTCTCCTCCTCCTCCTGCTCCTCCTGGCAGTGGCCCTGCCTGACAGGGCTGCCCAGGCTGCTCCACAGCGAGCACAGGGAGCAGGTGAGCCCGCAGCCTGGCTTCCCTTTCCTGGGACAGCACTTCCTTCTCCTGGGAAGAGTTGGGGATGGTTTTCCACAGGCCTTTAGGGAGGGTTTCCTCTGTGGGAGGGAGAGAGTCCCCAGGGGCTCTGGGCTGGTCCTGCTGCCTCTCCAGGGATGTTGCACAGGGCCTGCAAAGAGGGTGGAGAGTGACCAGAGCCAGCCCAGAGCTCCCCAGGCCCCTCTGCAGCTTTGGCCATGTCCATTGACATCTGGCTCCCACAGCCTTACCCAAACCCCTCGCAGTGCCCAGTTCCCTAAGGCAGAAGGGGATCCCAGTGCACCATGGCCGTGGTTCTGATCTGTGCTTCTTTCTAGATTGGGATCATGACTTGAATTATTTGGGATCGGTGGTGAATGAGACTTTGAAAATCTCGGAGAATGCTGGAGGTAAGTTCTGAATTGCCACTTGTACTGACAGAATAATCTGTCAAGGTGGGAAGTGCTCACTTATGTGCTGTTTCTGTTAAGGTCGCGTGAGGGTTAAAGGATTCTGGGAAATTTTTCTCTGCTCCCTTCTGGAGCCTTGAGTGATCCCCCAGCATCGCTGTCAGTGGGAGGAAGGAGCATTTAGCTGTCAATCTTCTAACTGTGTGCAATGCCAGTGTCTCCTTCCATGTGCTCTGTGCAGCCACAGAGAGGAGCAGAGAGGGAAGGGGCTGTGCCCAGGGCTTTGCCTTGCACAGCTCCTTTGCCAGCCCCAGGGAGCCTGAGGATCTCCTACAGATCCACAGGAGCTCTTCTGTCCTGCCTTTCCTTGCAGCCAAGCCTCTTGCTGAAGGTGATCTGGCTTCCCAACCCACATCCAGGACTGAGGCTCTGGGAGATGGCGAGGGTGGGTGAAGGCCTTTCCCCCTGGGAGAGCTGCCAGCTCAGAGCCCAAAGCTCAGCCAGGGCAGCATCACTGCAGGTGTCAGGACAGAGCCGTGCACGTGTGTGCCCCTGTCCTGTGCGATCCCCTCACCTCTCCCATGGCTCAGTGCTGCCTGTGCAGATGAGCAGAAGTGACAGAAGCTTCTGTGGCTGTTGAGTTACAGGTGTGTCTGCAGGCAGGACTTTCCCAGCTCCTGGGTTGGTAACTGTACGCAAGCCCGGCTCCCATCGCAGGGGTGAGTGGTGTGTCCCTCCTGACCCCACAGGATGAGCACTGGTTTTCTGGGATCCATTCCTTCAAAGGGGAACTATTTTCACTTAAGGTCCTCCAAGTGGAAAGAACAAAGCTGCAGGACACCAGAAACTCCATGTGCCATCGAAACCCATGAGGAAAATGCTGAAGAAAATGCTGCAGGGAGGACAAGGTGGGTCCATGTCCCTCAGCCTTCTCCTGAGACTCAGCAGCCAGGGGCTTTCTTTGCACAGCAGGAAGCGGATCCATGGCAGCCTCGCTGCCCCACTGTTGCTTTCATGGCCTGCAAGGCTGTTTCCCAGCCTGGCCTGGCTGCAGCTTCTCCCCAGCCTCTGCAGGAAGGCATTTGGCATCAGCAGGCAGGGAGCCCAAAGTGCAGCAAGGGTCATGCTCACACTGAGATCCCCTGCAATTTCTTGGTCCCCAGGTAGATCAGAAAGGGCAGCTGTTTTGATAGTGTAGGCCCTGGCCAATGCCAAAAACTTTTCAGGGATTCTTGATCCTTAACCATGCCTTTGACAAGCATTGCCTCCTGAAGTTTCCCCAGTGGGGAATGGTTCCATCTGATCCAGCTGCCCCTTTCTGCAGAAGTGGACAGAGCGGCTGTGCTCAAGGCGGAGTTTCCCGGAGGAAGCAGTGGCCCATGGGCAGCCTCTGCTGCAGGAAGGGAGGCCATGCCAGGCACAGTCACAGGAGGTAATTGCTGTGCCTCTGGGCCTGAGCCCTGCTGAGGCTTGAGCTGCCATCTCTGCTGCTTGGCAGTGCAGGCACAGCCCGGACAAGACCGGCACAGCCTAGAGGAATTATCCCCAGCAGGCTCAGGGCACTTGGCTACTGAGCAGTCCTGCTGGGGTCCATCCATGGGAGACACGTCCCAAAACCTGGCAGGGGCTGCAAAGGGGTGCCCGTGGTGGGGAATGGGCAGAGGGGGAGGCCAAGGCTCCAGTGTGTCCTGAGAGGGCCTGGCTCTGCCCCCTTGGGCTGGGGGAGCTGTCCCAGGGAAAAGAGGGATGGAGACAGAGAGGAAGGCAGGAAGTGAGGGAGAGAGGGCAGGAGTGAGGGAGGGATAGTTGTGCAACTGCCTGCTGCAGTTTTTCCCCATTGCTTTAGCAAGACTTTCAGCTGTAGCCGTGAGAGAGCCCCAATGGGCCTTGGGCTGCCCCAGCCACCTCTTCCAGGGATGTTGCACAGGGACTGCAAAGAGCTTGGAGAGTGACCAGACACCAACCCAGAGGTCCTCTGGCCCCTGTGCAGCTTTGGCCATTGTCCTCTAACATTTGGCACCCAGGGTCTTACCCGACACCCCTGCAGTGCCCAGTTGTCAAAAGTAGAAGGGGATCTCAGCACACCATGGCAGGGTTCTGATCTGGGCTCCCTTCTAGATTGGAATCACAACTTGCATTATCCAGAGGCCCTGCTGGATGACAGCTTGAAACACTTGAGAAATGCTGGAGGTAAGTTCTCAATGGTCCTTTCTTGGCAGAATAAGCAGTTTCAATGTCCTGGCACCACTGCAGGTGTCAGGACAGAGACATACACGTGTGTGCCCTCGCCCATCGCGTTCCCCTCACCTCTGCTGTGGCTCAGTGCTGCCTGTGCAGATGAGCAGAGATGACAGAAGCTTCTGTGGCTGTTGAGTTACAGGTGTGCCTGCAGGGAGGACTTTCCCAGCTCCTGGGTTGGTAACTGTACGCAAGCCCGGCTCCCATCGCAGGGGTGAGTGGTGTGTCCCTCCTGACCCCACAGGCTGAGCACTGGTTTTCTGGGATCCATTCCTGCAAAGGGGAACTGTTTTCTCTTAAGGTCCTCCAAGTGGAAACAACAAAGCTGCAGGACACCAGAAACCCCATGTGCCATCAAAACCCATGAGGCAAATGCTGAAGGAAATGCTGGAGGGAGGACAAGGTGGGTCCATGTCCCTCAGCCTTCTCCTGAGACTCAGCAGCCAGGACCCCTGCTCTGGCCCTGTCACCCCCTACCAGGGATGTTGCACAGGGACTGCAAAGAGGGTGGAGAGTGACCAGAGCCAGCCCAGAGCTCCCCAGGCCCCTCTGCAGCTTTGGCCATGTCCACTGACATCTGGTACTCACGATCTAACCCAAACCCCTTGCAGTGCCCACTACCCCAAGGCAGAAGTGGATCCCAGCGCACCATGGACGTGGCTCTGATCTGTACTGGCTTCTAGACTGGGATCAGGACATGGATTATCTGGAAGCCCGGCTAGATGACAGCTGGCAAGACTTGGAGAATGCTGGAGGCAAGTTCTCAATGTGCTTTTCCTGATGGAATAATGTCAAGGTGGCAAGAGCTCACTCATGTGCCATATCCCTTAACATAATCTCAGGGCTGAAGGATTCTGGAAGCCTTGCCCTGCTCCCTTCTGGAGCCCTGAGTGATCCCACAGCATCGCTGTCAGTGGGAGGAAGGAGCATTTAGCTGTCAATCTTCTTCCCATGTGCAATGCCAGTGTCTCCTTCCATGTGCTCTGTGCAGCCACGGAGAGGAGCAGAGAGGGAAGGGGCTGTGCCCCTGGGCTGTGCCTTGTGTGACTCCTTTGCCAGCCCCAGGGAGCCTGAGGATCTCCTACAGATGCACAGGAGCTCTTCTGTCCTGCCTTTCCTTGCAGCCAAGCCTCTTGGTGAAGGTGATCTGGCTTCCCAACCCACGTCCAGGACTGAGGCTCTGGGAGATGGCGAGGGTAGGTGAAGGCCTTTCCCCCTGGGAGAGCTGCCAGCTCAGAGCCCAAAGCTCAGCCAGGGCAGCATCGCTGCAGGTGTCAGGACAGAGCCGTGCACGTGTGTGCCCTCACCCTGCGCCATCCCCTCACTACTGCTCAGAATTGGCAGCTTTTTGGAGGAGGGAGGGCCCTGGCCCTGGCCCAAAAGCCAAGGCATTTTTTGAACCTTATCCCCATATTTGACAAGCATGAGGTCCTGAAAATGCCAGCACCCAAATCAAGAACTTCTCCATCTGGTTCAGCTGTGCCTCTTCCTTTCTCAAGGGATGGACCAAAAGGCCATGCAGGTGGAGACGTTTCCCAGAGGAAGCAGTGGCTCATTGGCAGGAAAGAAGGCGATGCCAGGCACAGGCCCAGACACAGGAGGTAATTGCTGTGCTGGGCTCAGTCCTTGGCGGGGCTGTGTGCCAGCAGCTCTTCCCCTAGGGCTGGCCCTTGCATGACCCAGCAGCAGCCAAAGCTGGAGGCACCTCGGCTTCCAGGCCTCTGGAGCTCGTTTCCAGCTCCTGGGAAATGGGACTCATGCACCAACATCTATCCCAGTGCAGCTGCTCCCAGAGGTAGCCGTGAGCGCCCAGAGGCCCGAGGCACAGGAGCAGCCCTGAGCGGGAGCCCTGCCACGAGCCCAGGGCCACAGCCAGCCCTGGCTCCCAACTGGGCAGGGGCTGCACTGGCCCCTGACAGGCCCTAGCTCTGTCCCCTTGGGCTGGGGGAGATGTCATGGAGAAGGGAGGCTCAGGGGTGGCAGTGGCTGCTCAGGGATGGGTTTGGCCCGTGTCCCTGGAAGGAGCCACTGCCCAAGCAGCTGTGCTGTCCCCCGGGCTCTGCTCCCGGCCTTCTGGGCTTTGTTGGGTGGCACAGCCTGTGCCAAGGGCCAACAAGGTGCCTGCAGGTCCCAGCTCTGGGGGAAACAGAGAACATCCTGGACATTCCCACCATGCTGCCAGCTCAGCAGCGCAGCACAGCACGGGCTCTCACTGCCCATTGCTCCCACAGATGCAGCCAGCACCACAACACGTGTTCCCAATTCCCAGAAGGACATCAGAAGAGGTTTCTGTCAGGGAACACGCTGTTGGCCAGAAGTAATGGCAGGCCTGATTTTTTTGGTGCATTTCTTCATTTTATGTGGTGTTGGAATCTGGTATTGCTGGAAGACAAAACGGTGAGTGTTTTGTTCATCTTTCCCTCAAACAGCTTCTTTTGAAAGTCTATTGTAGAATAGAAACATTCCCAGTGAGGCTGCTGTGGACCTGTAGATAGTCAGTGGTTGTCCAAATAACTCTGCCAAGAGTTCTGCTGCTGCCCAGGCCTTTAATTGGCCTCTTAATTGCTGGGCCTTGTCCTGGGGAGCCCGCTGGGGCTGCAGCCAGTGCTGGCTGCCACTGAGGCTGCCTGGCCAAGAGCAGCCCCAGGAGCAGCGGGCAGAGGCAAAGCAAGGTGGGCAGGAGAAAGAGCGGGGACGAGATTGCCCTTGAAAGGCAGAGGCGCTCTGGGGCCTGCTCCTGGCCAGGGACCCTGCCCAGAGCCATCTCCTGCTCGCCAGGGCCTTGAGGGGCAGCTGTCCAGCTGGGCCAAGCTGTGCCAGCAGCTCCAGCCGTGCTGGGGAGCCTTGGCCGCTCTGGGCCCTGCTGTGCAGGAGGGTCCCTGCGTGCCAGCGGCAGCTGGGGGCCTCAGCCACCTCCTCTCTCCACAGGAGCACCTCTGCACCTTCAGATGTCCTGCCAAACACGTTAGTCTGGGAGACCTGCACCTGTCATTCTCCATCTGCAAGCCAGTGTCCATTGTCCCTGCCACAGCTGCATTATCAGCTTATTGCTGTGCCGCCACCACCCAGAACAGGACCTTCTGTCCCTGCAGGTGCTGGCCCTGGTGCCTGGCCAGGCCTGAATGTGGGCCCCTCCTGCCAGGGAAGGGCTTGAGCAACACCTTTGGGCTTCTGCTCTGGGCTCTGGCTGGTACCACCAGCACTGGCACAGCTGCTTGGCTGGCCACAGCCTTGGCTGGGCAGGCAGCAGCCGGGCATGGGGCACCATGTTGACTTTGTTTTTCATTTGTAGAAATTAGAAATTTTTAGAACCCTTTAGAGATATTGTTGGTAGCAAGTAATCCCCAAATGTTTCTTCCCAATATTCACAGTTGTTTAGGATTTTTCAAATTAGTTTTAGAATTCTGAAAAGGCGACCTCGTTTTGCCTTTGCTTTTCATTTTTAGAAATTTGAAATTTTTAGAAATATTTAGAAATATTTTTTGTAGAAAGAAATCTACAATTATAGATTATTATTTCCATAGTAGTTCTGTATTTTTCAAGGTAGTTTTAGAATTCAGAAAATCTCGGAACATTTTTACACATCTAGAATAAAAACTGAAATTGCAGTCAATTGGTAATCTTTATTCTAGGAAGAACTAAGACACCCCAAAACACCCAGCCTACTGGAGAGGCTCTTTTCCCGCTGGAGATTTTTACCTCGTCTCAACAACTAACCTAAGACCTTTCCCCAGATATTTTTCGGGACTTCTGACAAGCTCCCCTCTTAGGCTTCAGAGGGAATCTTTGAGCACAGTGAGAATCTCCCGCTGTGCAGGAGGGTCCCTGTGTGCCAGCTGCAGCTGGGACCTCAGCCATCTCCTCTCTCAATAGGTGCCCCTCTGCAGCTTCACAAGAAAGGCCAAACACCTCCCTCAGGGACACCTGCACCACACATTTCACATCTCCATGCCCATGCCCAATGTCCCTGGCACAGCTGCATTACCAGCTTGCTGCTGTGCAGATGCTGCCACCACCCACAGCAAGGCCCTGTGTCCCTGAAGGGACCCGCCCTGCTCTGTGGCCTGGACTGAAGGTGGGTCCCTCCTGCCAGGGCAGGGCCCAGCACAGCTCTTCAGTTCCAATAAAGAGATGGAGCTCTCACCCCAGTGTCCAGCTGGTACCACCAGCAAAGCCCACACAGCACCAGCCCTGGCTGAGCTCCATGTCCAGGAGCAGGCAGGGCTGACCAGAGTGTGGGTGGCAGGAGCCAGGCAGGGGCTGCTGTGACCAGCAGCGGGGCACTGAGGGGCTGGGGGAGTCCGTGTTGAGCGTCCCTGGGATGAGGGCACATTTCCTTCAGTGGCATCACCTGGGCCTGGACCTCCTCCAGTGCCATGACCAGGAAAAGAGGAAACCATCAAGAGCATCTCCTGGGACACCACCTGACCAGCAATGTCAGCAGGCAAAACCAAGGTTTTGTTTAGCAATGACCCTTTGAAGAAGTCAAAGATTGACAGTCAGGGCAGTCCAGTAGTACAGATGGGAGTACTTCCCTCTGGGAAGGGGCTCCTGTCACTTCACAGTCTCCATCCCCCGCCGGGAACCGCAGAACTCCGGCCAGCCCTGCTCCCCCCATGCCCTTGTCAGACCTGGGGGGGAGGAGGCTGAACCGGAGCCCTGTGACCTCTTCAAAAGCCAGAAACCAAAGAGAAAGAGAAATTCCTGGGATTAAGGTTTAAAGGGTGGTGTTCACAGGTTGATGTCACTCTTCAATGGTTAAAACTACCGTCAGTTCTCAGAAATGGCCATGTACTGGCCAGGAGGAAAAACTCCCATCAGCCTCCAGCAACCTTAACTTCCATAGCTGTTTCTCTTTTTTTTTAAATGTCAATATATCAAACACCACAGCAGTAACAGCCCCAGTGTTCCACTCTCTCTGACACCACAGCAGTGACAGCCCCAATTTCCTCCTCCCCGTTACACCTGTCGTGGTTTTAAAGCATTAGTTCAAAAATCACTGGAAAACTTATTCATTTCTTGCTGTGAGATGTGGATTATGAGAAGGGCAAAAGATGCTTAAAACTTAAAAGGAATAGAGTAAGTGTCGTGGTTTTAAAGCAGTAACTAAAAAAAATTACTAGAAAACTCACTTATTTCTTCCTATGAGATATGGATTAGAACAAGAGGAAAACAGGCTCAAAACGTCAAAGAAATAAATAAAGTTTATTAATAAAACTACAAGAATAAGAACACCAGAAAAAACTTCCAGAAAACACTTTTAACCCCCACTACCCACCATTCTCTTGTTCACATGATAACATAGAGACAAAAAACTTTGGAACTTTGGTGTTTAAAACAGTCCCAATTCCTGTTAGAGTCTTTTCATCAGACTTTGTATAGTAAAAGAAGTCTTCTGCTAATCTATGGAGTTTTTCACAAGAAAACCATTTCTGTTATAGTTTTCTATTTTCCTGATGCCAGCTGCCCAGAAATCTGTCACCAGTTCACTCCTCCCATTTCACATCACTCTGAGGTGTGTATGGGTCAATGAATCTAGGGATGGCATTTTTAAGGATGAGTTATTCAAAGGCAAAAGTTCTCTTCATCTGTCTCTGTGAGCTTCCCTGCAAACAGAAGTTTTCTCTTTGCCTCTCAAAATGCATCAAATCTTCAACTATTACTTCTCCCTGCTCTGTTCCAGCACCTCACTGTATCACAATTACTCCACCTCTTGCTCAAAATCCACACTTTGAACACTCCATTCCTCCCAATATACTCTGTCATGAATTAAAGGAGTTTTTTCAGGACACTATTGTTCATCTCCATAGCTTTAACAGACAAATATTTCAGCTTATAAAGCATCTCCTTATTCTCTCTTCCCCATCTAAAACTTAACTCTTTTCCTCACTGTCTTTGGTAGTTTTATGATGTCTTCTTCATGTTGATTGTCTCTCTCTCTCTCTCTGTCTCTCTGGGAAAAAGGAGTAATCTGTATGTTTTATCCAGGTAGTAAAAGAGTTAAAGTCTTGGAAAGCTGCAGATGTTGATGGTGTCAGGTTTCAGTCCAGCAGCAGAAACTGCAAACCAAGCCAGGCCGGCCGGCTCCGTTTCTCCCCCCCCGCCCTCTGCGGCCTTGTCCGGCCTGGAGGGGGGAGGAGGCCGAGACAGAGCCTGTTACCTCGTCAGAAGCCAGAAACCAAAGAGAACAAGAGAGCCCTGGCTTTACAGCTCAAGGTGGTGTTCACAAGTTGATCTCACTTTTCAATGGTCAAAACTTCTGTCAATTCTTAGAAATGACCAATAATTGGTCACAAGAAAAGACTCCCATCAGCCTCTCGCAGCTCCAACTTCCTCCCAGCTCCCAAAGCTATCTTAAAAGTCAAGTCACTCCATGAAAAAGCCCTACCAAATTCATGAACCATCTCAAAAATCTCCACATATTTCCACAAAATTCAAGAAAAATCCCCCAAAATTCCCTAAATCTTTTCAATATCCCACAAAATTCCAGAACCATCCCAAAAAATCTCCACAAATCTCCACAAAATTCAAGGAAAATGCATCAAAATTCTTCACGTCTCCTCCAAATCCTACAGAATTCAAGAGAAATTCCACAAAAATACAGAAAAATCCCACAAAATTCCCTAAATCTTCTCAAAACCCCTCCAATTCCAGAGACATCCCACCAAATCTCCACAAAATTCCACAAAATCTAAGAAAAATCCCACAAAATTCTTCAAGTCTCTTCACAATCCCTCAAGATTCCAGAAAAATCCCATAAAATTATTTAAACTTTTGCAAAATCCCATAAAACTCAAGAAAATCTCAACGAAATTGCAAAAACTAAAAAAAATTCCTAAAATTTCCCCAAACTGTACTAAATTCCAGAAACATCCCACCAAATCTCCATAAATTTCCACAAAATCTAAGAAAATACCTTAAAATTCTTCATGTCTTCTCAAAATCCCAGAAAATTACAGAAACATCTCACAAAATCTCTTGAATATCCAAAAAAATTCAAGAAAAATCCCACAAAATTCAAGAATAATTCCACAGAATTGCAGAAATCTTCTCAGAACCCCACTAAATTCCAGAAACATCCCACAAAATCTCCACATATTTCCACAAAATTCCAGAAAAATTCCTCAAAATTCTTCCTGTCTCCTCAAAATCTCAAAAAATTCTAAAAAAATCCCTCAAAATTCAAGTCTCCTTAATATCCCACAAAATTATGAAAAAATCCCACATAATTCCCTAAAAGTTCTCAAAACCCCACCAAATTCCAGAAACATCCCACAAAATCTCCTCAAATTTCCACTAAATTCCACAAAAATCTCACAAAATTCAAGAAAAATACCTCAGAATTCCCACAAAATATATTTAGAAAGAAAGATCCCACAAAATTATTTAAATCTTCTCAATATCTCACAAAATTTCAGAAAAATCCCACAAAATTTGAGAAAAGTCCCACAAAATTATTTAACCTACATTTGCCGTGGCAGTTTTAGATCCCGGCTGCTCTTGCCCCTCTTCTGCTTGCCACCTGAATTTTAGCAGTACAGCTGCAATTGCCTCTTCCAGTCAGTGCTACCCACTATGCTTTTGTGATGGGGAACTCAGGATTTTTGTTTCAGGCATCATGAGTAGCAGACATTAAAATGCTCCCAAGTCCCTGAGCACTAAGTCAAGGGGAATTAAAGCCACACAGGTCACATTTGCAGTGCTCAAACACAGCCCTGTTGCTGCTGCTGCTGCTGAAATAGAATCAACTGACAGAGGCCATCACAGAAATTGCCTCTGCAGTGGCAAATAAAATGAAAAAATCCACCAGGAGAAAGAAAAACCAGAACTTCCCAATTCACTTCATTGTTTCTTCTGAGCAGCAGAAGAAAAAGGAACAGGGCACCTTTCAGGCAGTTCCACAAGCTCAGGGTTCTCATTTCCTGGGGAATCGGAGATGCAATTGGTCTTGTTAAAAGGATAAAAGCAAAGGGAATGAATTGGGAATTATTAGGAAAAATGACCCTTCTTACACACAAAGTTCACCAAGTCATTCCCTGCATTTCTCCTTTTCACAGTCTTTCTGTCATCCACTGAGAGGTCCAGCTTATCATGTTCTGGTGCTTATCATCCACTGATTGTGCTCTTGATTTCTACCACTGCAAAAGATATAGAATCATCTCAACTGAACACAGAAACAAACTCTCTCTGTCAGCCCATTTTCATGTTCCAGATCACTTTCAACATGTCCATGGGGCTGTTGGAATGATGAGCTCTCCACTGCTGGCTGCAGGCTCTGGAGATTCTTTCTCCACATTCAGCCAGGCTTGTATTCCCTCACAATTCCTGGTACCTCATCATGTTTTCTTTGGCTAGAAGAGTAACGATGAAAACCTTAGCAATGGCACAACTCCCCAGTGCACAAGGAAAAGAAAGAACAAGTTGTCAGGTTCTTCAACCATTTGTCCTGCTTTGCTGCAAGAGTTGTGCTGCACTCACAGTGTGGGGAGCCAAGAGAAGCTGCAGCTGGGGGCACATCTTGTGACAGGAGCTGCACCTCGTTCTCCAGGACAGGTTTTTGGAAAGAACAGACGGGACTGTGGAGAAAATTCTGGGAAAATTGAAACAGCTTTTTAAAGAAATGAAAATAAAATCAAAAGAGACAACCAATATGTTTTTCTCTATTTTTCTCTATTTATTTTTATGTTCCCCTTTTCCATCTTGCACTGTTTCTCCATCCCATTCATTCCAAATGGATCTCACCTCTAAGATTTGAGACTTGGCAAGTTTTAGACACTGTAAAATACCATGAGCTATAGCCAGTTTGCCTTGCCCTGTTTTACTTGGAAAGCAATGCTGGAGACACAAGTGCAGTTCTTGGGTCAGGTACAAATTCTGCATTCAGGGAATGTGCTCAGACAGTGTTTGACGCTCAGCAGGGACAAGGCACAGCAGCAGCCAAGGGCATTGCTGTGTCCCTGTGCAGGAGTCCAGACTCTGGCTCTTGGCTCACCAGGGCAAAGTTCCCGTGTTTGGCCAGGCTCAGGGGCTGCCCGGGGAGCGCGGGGCTCGGCGCGGGGCCGAGCGGGCAACGGACAAACGGACACGGGGACAAACGGCCCCGGTGCTTCAGTCACCGCGGCAGCAGCGGCAGCAGCGGCAGCAGCGGCAGCAGCGGCAGCAGCGGCAGCCGCGGCAAGAAGAGAATTTAGCAATTTTCTGTCTCTCCTCTCCCTCTCCCGCAGTCCCGCATCCTCTCCTGGTCTCCCTTTCCCAGTGCTCCCTCCTCTCCAAGCCTCCCTCTCCATGCCCCCAGCCCGCCCCTGACCCCAGGTGGGGCTGCCCCGTCCCCGTCCCCGTCCCTGTCCCCATCCCTGCCCGTCCCGTGGAGGTCTCCTCTTTGCCTGGCTCTGGCTGTGCTGGGCGGGCATCAGTGCCTGGGGCTGGGGCGGCATTGCCACCCTTTGGCTCCGCCTGCCCCGCCCTCGGCCCCATGCAGGCTCCGGTTCCGGTTCTGGTTCGGGCCCTGGCCCCGGCTCCTCCCGGGGCCCGCGGAGGACACAGACGGCGCGGCCGCTGTCGCTGCCTCCGCTGCGGCTTCCCCGGTTCGAGCTCCGCCGCTCAGCGGTGCAGCCGCCGGTCCCGAGCCGCCGCTGTCGCGTTCCAATGAGGGAACGCCTGCGAATGCCCGGCCCGGGGAGGTCGGGGAGCGCTCGGGGGCCGTTCCTGGCCCCGAGCCGAGCGCTGACGGCAGCGTCTCTTCCCCAGGGAAGGCGCAGCAGGCCCTGCAGCAGCGCTACAAGATCGACTCGCTGCTGGGCCGCGGTGGCTTCAGCAGAGTTTTCACGGCCACGAGGCTCTCGGACGGACTCCCGATGAGCGGTGGGGCCGGTGGCGGGCCGAGGAGGAGGAGAGGGCAGAAGAGGAGGAGGGAGCAGAGGAGTAGGATGGGGCTGGATGTGGTGGGCGGCGAGCTGAATCCGCTGTTCCTTTTGGCTTGCAGGTGGCCATCAAAAAGGTGCCACGGAACCGCGTCCGGCACTGGGGCGAGCTGGTGAGTGAGCGGGGCAAGCGGCAGAAGCCGGGGAGTGCCAGGCGGGGATGAGCTGGGGCCTGGAAGGGTGGGAGCCGCTAGGACACCTGGAGGGAGAGCGGGCATGGGGCCAGCGGAGGGCGCAGAGCATCCCGGGCTGGCTGAGAGCTTCCCGAGCCCTGGCACGGCCTCAGCCCCACTGACGGCACCGTGCTCCTCCCGCAGCCCGACGGCACCAGCACACCTCTGGAGATCGTGCTGCTGCACAAGGTGTCCACAGGCTTCCCCGGTGTGGTGCTGCTGCTGGAGTGGTTTGAGCTCCCCAACGCCATCGTGATGGTGCTGGAGCGCCCGGAGCGGTGTCAGGACCTGCAACATTTCATTCATGCACGGAGGTTGCTGTCTGAGGCATCTAAAATCCCTGCAGTCTCTGCCCCTGAGGCCACACCACAATCTGTGACCAGGAGCCTCCTGTCGTTGTGGCAGGAGCCCTCAAGACCCAAGTGCAGGACTCGCTGTCTTGCAATCTTGCCAGGACTTGAGTCTTGCAGGTGCCTTCCAGGCACGACTGCAGGACTTGCTGACTCCGAGCTTTTCCGAGCCATTTCTCCTGCAAGTAGCCATAAATCCAGTCACTGCCATGGAGCAGCGACCCCCAAGAGTGCCCAAGTTGGCCTGGCTTGAGGAGGAGGAAGGCGGCTCTGGAGCTGTCCCGGCACAGGAGTCTGAAGAGGTGCAGGAGTTCCAGGCACGACAGGAGGGTGAGTTGCAGAGCTCGGCCTTAGGGCTAGTGCCTGTTGCCAGCTTGGCCCCATCCCATTCCATGCCATGCCATCCCCTGGTGCTGTTCCTATGGAAAGGATGGGAGAGTCTGGAAGAAGATACGGAGCAGCAACCACCAAGAGTGCCCAAACTGGCCTGGGTGGAGAAGGAAGAGGAGGAAGAGGAAGAAGGCCCTGGAGCTGCCCCAGCACCAGAGACCGAAGAGGTGCAGCAGTTGCAGCCGCTGGAGGAGGGTGAGTGGCAGAGCTGGGCCACAGGGCTGGTGCCTGCGGCCATCTTGGCCCCATCCCATCCCATTGCATCCCATCTCA
This sequence comes from Cyanistes caeruleus, assembly GCF_971803275.1. Lineage (NCBI taxonomy): Eukaryota > Metazoa > Chordata > Aves > Passeriformes > Paridae > Cyanistes > Cyanistes caeruleus. Next base: position 1,500,280 of record NW_028255895.1, on the reverse strand, counting down.
TCCCATCCCACACTGTCCTGTGGACACACACCCATGGACAGCACAAAAAAGGGGCTGGGGCTGCCCCCGCAGCAGTGGCCGTGCTGCATCCCCTGGGGCATCCCGGGACTGTCCCTGCCTGCGGAACGCAGGGCTGGGCTGTGCTCTCCGGCCTCTCCCGCAGCCCCTCAGCTCTGGCTGCTCTTTGCCAGATGCAGCCATGGACGGCACACAAGAGCAGGACACCGCCCGTGGCCGCTTCCGCAGAGCAGCGCAGGTACCTGCATCCATTCCAACCTGCGCTGGGCCTGCTGGCACTGCTCAGCCCAGCACTGCACTTGGAGAACTCCATGCAACTTCCCTGCCTTCCTGCCCTTCTCCTACAGTTTCTTTACCAATTCATCACGAGAATTGGCAAGGAAGACACCAGACCTATGGACACTGAGGTCAAAGCATCCTCAGAGGTCTTGGTAGAACAGAGCAGCGCTGCCCAGCTGGATCTGCTTGTAGAGACGGCTCTTTTCAATCCAGAGCAAGTAAGCAGCCTGTGGCCAGCCTTTGATCCTCCAGCAATTGCTTGGCTTTCCCAAGCCACGCCTGCTGCTCACTTGAAGCTTTTGAGGCCATGGCAGCGTGCTGGAAGAGAAGCACTTGTCTGGGGAAGAAGCTGGGCACGTTGCTGACTCCCTCTGCTAGCATTCCAAGTCTCCCTGTGCCTTCTCCAGGTGCCTGGCGTGGTGAGGTACATCCACCAGTGGCTCATGGCCAATGAGGCTGCTGAGCACAGGATGGACTGGGCCCTGATGCAAGTGGCCGAGGCAGAGCCCGATGATGTGGCCATCACTCTCCTGCGGGTGGCCCCAACGTGTGACAGGTATGGGGCCCAGCTGGCCCGAGGCCTCAGGGCTCCCCAGCCCATCACCCTGTACAGCCCGGCCCAGGGCTGTGAGCAACACAGACTTGCAGGGCCCTCTGGCTGCTCCCTTTGCCAGCCCTGCTACAAAGTCGGCCCCCGAGCCTGCTGCCGTGCTGCCAGCCTGCCCCTCAGGGGCCTGTCCCCACAGGGCTGGGCTGCCTGGCTGCTGCTGCCGCTCAGGGCCAGTGGGCACAGGCAGAGCTGGTGGCCAGCTCAGCTCCCCGCTGCTGCCCAGCCCACGGTGCTGTGTCTGACCCCGCAGAGCTGCTATGGCCATGTGGACGACCATCTTGCTCTCGCCCTGGATTTCAGAGGAAGTGACACCGCTCCTCATCAATGTGGTGGGGAGCTGGCCGCAGAAAAACCCTGGGCAACTCTGATGGGGACAAGACGGCTGTCTTTTCCCTGACTGTGAGTTTCTGGAGCTGGCCTTTGCTCACCGCAAGGCCGGCAGCCTCTCCAGCAGCTCTGTTGCCTCCTTCCCCCACTGCATCTCCCTGCTTCAGGCACTGGCCACAAACCTGGCCTGGGGGCAGCTTCAGGGCCACCAGGCCCGCTGCTCCCCCTGCGTCTGCCCCGGCCTCTCCCTGCCACGCTCAGGCCCTGCCACACGGACGCCCCGGCACTGAGCGCTGTCTCGGGCTGCTTTGTCCTCTGCAGGCAACTCTGGTGATGTGGAAGATCCTCCAGGGGCCCTGTTGCCCACAGATCCTCACAGTCTATTTCCCCCGCCTCTTTGTGCATCTGCTCTTCCAAACGTACTTCAGTACTTTGTATATGACAGAGGACGTCCATACCTTCTGGAAGGAATGCCAGGAGCAACACAGCCTCTCCACCAGCCCCAACAGGTGCTCCATGCCACTCCTCCTGTCCCTGCCACTTCCCCAACCTCAAAGCCAGCGCTCCCAGCATCACCTGGGCTTTGCTGTGCACACAGGTTTGCAGTGCAGACCCTGAAGGCCCTGCTCTGCAGTCTCCACTTGGAGCATGTGGTGGTGGCAATGGAACGCAAGCGTGGCTGGGACACGCTGATCTGTGCTGATACCCACCACTATGCCGTGGGTCTGCTGGCCAGGTGAGCCCCCCTTCTCCCCACTGCCTCTGACATTTGTGCCCCATGCCCAGGGTGCCTCCCCACAGTCCCTGTGGCCATGGGCCTGAGGGCCTCATCAGCGAGGAATAGCCAAGGAGACTGCAAAAGGCTGCGAGAGGAGGGTGCCCAGGAGCAGCCACATCTCAAGGGCCCAAATCGCCTCACAGGGTGCTGGGGCAATAGGACAACTGTGTCCATCAGTCCTGGGAGAGGTTTTTCGCACCCTTGCTGAGACTCTTTCTGCCATTTTCCGCCTTCCAGGGTAATGCGCCGTGCATCCGTCCACTTGTGCAAAAGCATCTTAAGCTACCTGCTTGAGGTGCTCAGCAAACCGTTGCCACACTGGGATGTCTCTGCCATGGCATTCCTTGTGGAGGTGAGCCTGATGGCCAGCACTACCTCGTTCAGCTCCCTGCCAGCCCTGTCCCCTGGCATGGCCACAACTGCCTGGGATGGCACCCGCCGCCCTGTGCTGCTGCCTGGGCCCAGCCCTGCGCACTTCCAGGCTCCTGCCGGCCAGCTCCCCTCTCACTGCCCTGTGCCTTTCAGCTCCTAGATTGCCTGGACTTGAGTGACTGTGGTGACAGCCTAATGGAGATCTTGTATAAGTACCTGTGGTACAACTCCAGAGAGATGCATCACCAGGTGCTCAGGGCTCTCCTCCTGCTAAGGGACCGTCCCTCCATGGTGAGAAGGGGGCAGCAGCTGAAGCCGTGTGGGCAGCATGAGGCTGGGCAATGCTGTCACTTGGCCTTGGCTGGCCTTTGCCTTGGGCGCTGAGGCAGCTCCTCGCAGCTCTCCTGCCTCCTGCTTCAGCTGCCCGAGTGCTTTGGGACAGCCCTTTGGCCTCTGGGCCCTGCGGCAGCTGCCCGGGCTTTCACACACTTGTGTTCTGCACAGGCCGAAAGAATTCAGAGCCTAACAGGAAGACTAGTGCACCTCCTGTGGGACTTGGACAGTGACGTGGCCAGGATGAGCATTGCTCTCCTGAGCCATATTTTCACGGATGAAGACACCCCAATATCCTGGCGCAGGGCCCTGCAGCTGGCTGAGCCGCTCCTGAAACTCCTGGACAATGTAAGGCTCTGTGCCCCAGCCACGGCCACTGGCTGCTGCCCAGACACTTTGTGCCCTGTGCATTTGCAGGCCTGCGCCAATGTGGGCCACAAGAAGCCAATGATGAGGTCATTTTTCCTTCCTTCCTTTCATACAGCCCCATAGCCAGGTGCAGCTGCTCTCCATGTCTCTCCTTCGAAGAGTGATGTCTTCGGCAGAAGAAGAAGGAAGAAAGCCCCTGAAGGAACGAGTGTACCAGAGCCTGCTCCCACTCTTTTTCCACTGCCAAGATGAGAATCGGCATGTGGCAGAGGTGAGGACTCCTGGGCTGCTGCTGCGCCTTGGCAGGGGGCTCAGCTGCCTCCTGCCCTGACGCAGGCTTGCAGGCTGCAGCCTCCTCCAGCCCTTGGCACTGGGACACTCCTGTGCCCTGCCTTGTGGGGCCATTTGCGGCTCTCTGCTGCTCCCCAGGCCTCTCGGACAACGCTCCTTCGCGCGGCTGGCTTTCTGAAGAGGCCAGACCTGGAAAAAGCTGTCAGGAAGGAGAAACTGTGGAAGTTTGCCAGGCTCGTGGTAAGGACAGCCTGGAAGTGCCAGCCTCAGGCTACAGAAGCCCCCTGGCCCCGGTGCTCAGTGTGTGGGGCTGGCAGCTGTGCCCCTGCCCACTGCTGCAGCCGGGGGCCGCACGGCTTCTTCTCCAGCCGCCTGTGGCCCCGAGCCGGGTGCCGATGGAGCCCCGGCCCAGCGGGGCTGAGGCCCGGGCCGGCACCGCGGCTCCCCGGGCAGCAGCCGGCCCTCTGCCCCCTCCAGAGCCCGGCGCCAGCGGCTGCTGGCCGGGCCTCAGGGCTGGCCGGGCACGGGAGGCCGGGGCTGGCCGCAGGCAGCAGCGCCCGGCCGAGGGGCAGAGCCCGCGCCAACCCTTCCCTCCTGCCGCTCTCTCCAGCTGGCCGACCACAGGATCCCCTTGGCCGAGCACCTGCGCCGGGCCCTGCAGTACCTGCAGGACCCACAGGAGACCCTGCGAGCGGCGGCCATCAGGGTCATCGGTGAGTCCCGAGCCCGGGCTCCCCGCCCCGTCCCGCCGCAGCTCGGCCCCAGCCCCGGCTACTGCCCCGGCAGCGGCACCCGGGCCCGGCGCCCTGGAGCCCCGGCTGCCCTCGGGGCTGCTGCTGCCGGCCTCTGGCAGCCGTGCCCTTGGGCTGGGTCAGGATGCGGCAAGGGCCCGGGCTGATCCCTGCCGGGGCAGGAGGCCGTGTGGCCACACGGCTGGCAGCGCCGCTGGCAGGGACCTGTGCTGCTGGGACCCTGACAGGCTCTGTGTTCTCAGGGATGGCCGGGGAGCAGCTGAGGGGGCAGCAGGCAGAGCTCCAGGTCTTGTGCAGAGGTGAGCCACGGCAGCGGGCTGACAGTGGTGGCTGTCGGGGGCAGCTGCAAGCCCTGGCCTGGCTGTGGAGGGCTCTGCTCCCTGTGCCGATGAGGGACGCCATGGGCAGAGCACAGTGAGATTTCAGGGCCACGTGGGGCATTTGTGGCCAGCAGCTTCGGGCTGACCCCCTTGGTCCCTGCTCCCTCCTGGCCAAGGCAAGAGCCGGCTGGCATGGCCCTGGCAGGGGGCTCTCGCTGGGCCCCCACAGCTCTGGGGTGTGACCGTGGCTCTGTTTGTCTCTCTTGCAGCCCTCGAACGCCTGACGGAGGACAGAAGCTGTGCCGTGTCAGACCTGGCACTTGAGACGCTGTATGTCCTCCGGGCTATCCAGAGTGCCCGTTACTCCATTCTCCAGAGGATGCAAGACCAAATCCTCAGGGCATGGAGGACACGGCCTCGTCTGTCGGGCCTGGGCTGGCTGCACTGCTGGAGGTGTACTCAGAGCTGACCTGAGAGGCTCTGTCTTCTGGGGCCACATGGGCCAGCCAGGACTTTTTATTTCATAAGGGTTGTTCTTTTCCTTTTTTCTCTTCTTTTAGGAATGTAAATAATATAGGATATGTTAGGGCTGAGAGGCTCTGTCTTCTGGGGCCACATGGGCCATCTGTTAGTTTTTGTTTCATAGAGATTGTTCTTTTCTTCGTTTCGTTTCCATCTAGTATGTAAATAATATAGGATATGTTCTAAACCACAAGAGTCCCAAGACCTTTCTTTTGCTGCCCAGGGTGTGCGGGGCATAGGGGAAGAGAGGGAAAAGGGTTCTTGTGTTCAGCAACCTGCCAGGGCATGCAGTGGCGCAGGGGAAATGGCCAGAAGCCCCTTGGCCTTTGGTGGTTGTGCTGAAGCCACAAGCCCTGTGGCAGGCAGGAAGCGCCATCTGTGTCCTGCTGCCCGTGTGTTGGTGCCGTGATGGCTGAGGAGCTGCTGGAGCTCCTGTGGGGCTGCGGCGCTGCTGCCGGGCCAGGCTGGGGGTGCCCCTGAGGGCACGGGGTGCTGGGAGGCCGTGAAGGGATGAGGGGCTGCGGAGGCCCAGACGGGACAAGGCAGTGGGAAGGCACGAGGGGGATGTGTGAGGGAGTGGGTGGCAGGAGGTTCCAAGGGGACAGAAGGCCCTGGAGGAGCCGGGGTGGTGGGAAGCCCTGAGGAATCGGGTGTCAGAGGCCATAAGCAGCCCCCGGGCAGGCGCCTGGTCCCTCCTGACACGAGGCTGCTCCGGCGCTGCCCCAAAATGTCCCCCAGGCCTGCAGCAGAAGGCCTGGAGGCTGGGACACCACCCCAGCGGGAGGGTGGGGACAGCCTGAGGTGCCCAGGCTGGGCTGGCTGGGGACATGGAGGGCAGGGGGTGCTGCCAGGCCACGGCCACTGGGTGCCTCCAGGAAGGGGCAGTGGGCAGAGGCAGGGCTGGCGGCCAGCCCGGGCCCTCGCGGCTGCCCAGGCCATGCTGCTGTGACCGAGGCCCCCCTGACACAGAGCTCGGGGCCCACAGAGCTGCTGCCACCATGGGGAGGGTGGCGATGTCTCCTCCGGCAGGGCTGCCCAGTGGCTGCTGCCCAAGCGGCTCTGGAGCCCACAGAAACAGCAGCAGAGTGTGTCCAGGAACAGCAGCAGCCCCAACGTCGGCACCTGCGCGCTGAGGCGTCCGCAGCAGCCGGGTGCCAAACAGGGGGAGGCTGTGGGCACAATTGCCTCTGCTTTGGCAAAAGGCTTCAGCAGAGTTGGCCACAATGGCTTTCTCTTCATTTGCAGCCTCACAGCAACGCTTGCCAGCTTCAGCTGCAGCCTGTGCCCGTGACTGACTTGGATGGCCGTGCTTGAGGGCGAGCTCGCCTTCCACACTCAGGTGTCCCAAGGCAGAGGCACTGGCACCATCCTGAGAAAGAGAGAGAGAGAGAGAGAGTCTGATGGGGCAGGAGCCCTATGCTGCAGCTGCCCTCCCTCTCTTCTGTCCAGGCACCTTAAAGACACATGAAACCAAATCCTGGACTTGCTTGGAACAAAGGAAGAAGCAGCATGCGCTGAAAAAAAGCAGGGACTTACACGGCTCAGTTTTGCTCTCCACTTGGGCAATCCCAGAATCCCTGAGCACTTGGTGTTGCAAAGTATCATCAACATCATCCAGTCTCCAAGCACCCTGCCATGGGCACAGGTGGTATGTAGGCACAAGGTGTCACTAGAACTGGGAGAACACTTTTCCATGTTGACCTTTTCCTCTCCTGGATTTCAAGCAGAGATGAAAACATCATCTGGTGAATGACAGGTGAATAGTGTAGCTCACAGAACTAGGAGTAGGAGTCTCCAGTGGCCCATGGTGTGTCCATTCAACCATTGTTAGATTGTCCAGTTGGAGCTCAGCACGGTGCAGCCCGGGCACAGGCACCAGGCTGGTCCATTTCAGCATCCCAAAGTCTTGGTGGCTCCCTGTGCACCCATTGTCTCCTGAATCCATTCTTGAATTCCCAGTTACTGCTGTGCAGGACATGAGAACACAGGAGCAGCTTGTTTGGCTCATTCTTGCCTTTGCTGCTCCTGCCTAAAGGGATCATCAGGACTATATGCTGATGGAATGGGATCGCTGAACAGCAGGGAATTTGTCTGTAGAGTCTAAAACTAAAACCTTGTCTGACTGTTCAGACACTCTAAAATCCAGGGTGAGAATGACAGCTTTGGTATGGAAGAATCCTAGAAATCTTGACTTGTGATTTTTCTAGTCAAGGATTTGAATGCCAATGTGGAAACTACCAAAATATTCAAACTTGTTTTCATTGGCAACCCCTTTGAAATGGCATCAGCAGACCTCCAGGGGACAGGGTATGACAGTGGGGACAGTACTTGGCAGCTCATGGCTTCAGATGTGGGAGGTAAATATTTTGCCTAGGTACACATTTAAGTTCAAGTTTTCCCAGGGTTTGGATTGACTCGTCATTGCAGGTAACTTTAATCAATGCAAAAGGATGTAAAAGCAGAGTTTCTGGAGAATGTGCACTAGGGAGGAAATAGGGAGAAAACCTTGAACACAGCCAGCAGGCTCTGGAAAAATTTATAAAAGTTAAAATTAAAAATAGATGTAGCACTGTGACTGTTCAGACAGGACTCTTTGTGTCTGGAGGTGATCGTAAAACATTTTAAAATCTTAGGAAATTCGGGATCTCAGAAAGAAAGTTAGGCTTGACAAGCCCTGGGAAAAGTAGGCCCTGGGAAATGTTAGGCCTTGTGCTTGCTAAAGATCATGTGAAACTGCACTTGTGTAATCAATATATGATAAATGATAGAATTGTTAGATGTGATTAGATATAATTATTGTTTAAAGAACATGAGGAACAATGTTAGGGGGCTGGGGTGGGATCACGAGAAATCCATGCTTGGGTAAAAACAATGCATACAATAGAACAATGTAAGTTTAATAATTAATATGTAAGTTGTATAACGATAGAGTATAAAACATGTTCAACTCAAAAACAAATCGGGTCAGATTTGGGTCTGTGTACCCCTGACACCCAGAGCTCTTCAATAAAGCACCTTCATATAATCATTGTGTGATGATGTGTGTTCCTGAACTCTAACATTTTGGTGACCCAGATGGGACCTTGTGGGTGCTGCTGAGCGAGTTCGCGACCCGATCCTGCTCCAGCCGGCACCGAGGGATTCTCGGGGAGCCCATCGGCCGCGACCGTCTGCGCTGCTCACAGCGTCCCCAGGAGAAGAGGTAAGGTGCTTTCACTTTGGTTTGGGTGCCTGCCAATAAGACGCAGCAAAAGCTGGGCTTGGTTGGGCTAAAGGAATTCCTGTTGGGATTGCCTGGGCGCCGTCCGTCAGACGACTGCGAAAGCGTTGCAGGTTCGGCATTTGTGGTGTATTGTAGTTGTGACATGGAGAAGCTTAAAGGGGTTTTGGGCAGCAATTCTCTCATAGCAGGTACTTCTCCTTTGGGGTGCTTATTAGCACACTGGAAACAAGGTCACTTTGGGGAAGAATTACATAAGGCTGAATTGATTTTGGTGAGATCTCCCCATGGAAAAAGACCCCTGTGACACTGTCTCATCTGTTGGTAGCTATAACCTCTCTCTTTCTTTACTTTGTTTTCTTTCTCCTCTCTCTCTCTCTCTCCCTCTCCTCTATCACATAACCCTTGTTATCACTAAAATAAATGTACATTATTGCTGTTGTGATTTCAACTGAAATCCCTTGTGTCCTTTTTGCCCTTTGAGATCAAAGAAACTTCTCGCGACTCCCACTGGCGTTAGCGAATCGTGACATTTAAACTGGAGTCACGGACAGGATTTCTGACAGACAGAAGGGGCTGCAGGTTTGTTGTGCAGTCTGTATTAGGGGAAAGATGTTTTGCTCCAGCCGCACCCAGCCCGACACTCCCAAGAGAGTGAGCGGTGTCTAGAAAGCAAGGGGGGCAAGTCGAATTTCCCGCAAACTGCACACGCCGAGGTGAAAAGCACCCCACACTCACTTGAGGGCTCTGTCTGCAGAATTTCACAAAAGATCTCTTAGTGCAAAAGGGTGGGAATGTTTTTGTTGTTGTTGTGTGTGTGAATTTTGAGTGCTTGGTGTAGCAAAGAGACAATCAGAATTTTAAACTGAAAGAGTGCCTCCCGAGCAGACTTGGTCTTTTTACCCACACAGGGAAGCAAAAAGCAGTGTGTGTGTGTCTGTGGGTGTGGGTGTGGGTGTGGGTGTGTGTATAATTGAAGTTTATACCTCCCTGTAGTGGTTTTCCCTTTGTAAAAATGACTGAAAAGGGCAGTGCAGAAGTTAAAGCTGCATTTTATGCTCTGTTAGCAAAACACAATGCCAGACCTTCTCCAAGAGGGGAAAAGTGGGTGCTTAGTTACTGGTTTAATTTGGAAAATGTGATTGATAGAGTGTGTTCTTTACAAGATGAAAGAAAATTTAAATTGGGCAAAAATCTAACTATACTCTGCTCAGTTTTGGGAGCTTGTTTTACAGCAGCTCCAAAAACTGTCTTTAAGCAAAGAAGTGAGGAAAGAAGAGGGGGAAACCTCTCTCCTGAATCAAATTTACCCTCCAAAAGAGCTAATTCATTCCAGTAGAAATGATGGACCTGTAAAAATGGCAGAAGAAAAATCAGAGAAAGCAAAGGTGTTAGATGCATTGGTTCTCTTAAGGAAAACCCAGACAAGAGAAAAGAAATCTCTCACTGCCAGTATTGGTGGTCACTGGAGATAAAGAAGGGGGTCCCCAGCAAGGTAATAGATGGCTTCTCACTTCAAAGTTGAGTGAAGTTGTTTCTAATTGGCACTGTCCCAAGTTCATTGTATGGAATGCCCCATTGGATAACCCAGCACAGCTCCACAGGCTCTGGGCTGTGAGCCAAAGCCGTCTCCTTCTCAGCTTCTGGGAGTGGAGCCCAAAGAGCCTCAGAATCAGGGAAACTGGGAACTCTGCCTCTCATGGGTGAGCAGAGAGGCAGAGGTTGCTTTTATTTCAAATGCTCACGAGAAATAACAAAACTGGAGACATATTGATTACAGCAATAGTGTGTAGAGAATATTTGAACAGAAGGTGGGCATGATATTTTAGTAAAGGCCTGTCTGCACAAACCAGCCTTTGGTATAAGTCGTGATATTAAAGGCTCATGTCCTTGAAACTTTCCTGAAGCAGAGAGAATGAAGCAAAACAACATCCTTGCGTATAAGAGCAAAAATGTAAACCTGTGTGGATTAACCAAGAGTAACTTGCTTAGCCCGGGAACCCTGTAAAACCCTATAAAAGTGTGCTGAAGATAGAAATAAACGATGTTCTCCATACTTCTGTGAAGACTAGGCTGAATAGTCTGAGCGGTTTCTCAATAATAGTGGGTCCTATACATCCACTTTTTACTTTTGTAGTTAACACTGGAGCCCAAATTTCTGTGTTGCCCAATAAAGACTAGTGCAGGATTTGAGAGCAATATATGGAATAACTAAAGATATTTACCCAGTGGTAGCTAATCCTTGCACATTGTTAACATCTATAAAAGAGAAATAGAAATGGTTTACTGTACTTGATTTAAAAGATGCCTTTTTCTGCACACCCCTTGACAAAAAAAGTAGGAAACTGTTTGCCTTTGAATGGGAAAATCCAGAAAATAGAAGGAAAACTCAGCTCACCTGAACACGACTCCCACAAGGATACAAGAACAGTCCAACCCTATTTGGAAGCCAGCTGGGGAAGGAGCTGGAGATTTGGACCAAGAACGGGCAAGTACCGAGAAAACAATACCTGCTGTTACAGTATGTTGATGATGTACTGATAGCTACAGAAGAGAAAACAACCTGCATAAAGGTACCAATTGAAATTTGAAATCAGCTGGGAATGGGAGGATATAAGGAGTCTAAAGAAAAGGCACAAATTGCCTGGCAGAGTGTGATTTCCCTGGGATGTGAAATCTCACCAGGGCAATGTAAGCTGGGTACTAATTGTAGTCAAGCTATTTGTGCTATTGCAGAACCCCAGAACGTGCATGAGCTGCGAGTCTTCCTTGGGATGACAGGGTGGTGCTGCCTGTGGATCATGGACTATGGACTAATTGCAAAAGCCCTGGATGAGGCCCAGAAGACGCAGCCGTTTACCTGGGGCAGAGCACAGAAGGAGGCCTTCCTCAAACTGAAGGAGGCATTGACAACTGCTCCGGCGTTCGGATTGCCAGACTTGTCCAAAGATTTCCAGCTGTTTGTGCATGAAAGACTACACCTAGCACTGGGAGTGCTGAGCCAAGGTTTGGGAAGCTGGGAAAGGCCGGTAGGCTGCTTTTCCAAACAGCTTGACAAGGGGAGTGCTGGATGGCCTTCATGCCTGTGGGCAGTTGCAGCCAGCGTGATGCTGCCACAAGAAGCCAGGAAACTCACCATGGGTAGACACATAGATGTCTCTGTGCCACACATGGTGAGCACTGTTTTAGAACAAAAGAGGGGCCATTGGCTATCTCCAAGCAGGATGATGAAATTCCAGGTAATCCTGACTGAGCAGGATGATGTCACACTAAAGACAACTGACCTCTTGAATGCAGCTCTGTTCCTGGGTACCACAACTGAAGAAGGCCCATTAGAGCATGACTGCACAGAAGTAATAGAGGACACCTATTTGGCAAGAGAAGACCTGAAAGACATCCCACTGGAGCAAGCAGAGTGAGAGCTATTCACAGATGGAAGCAGCTTGGTGGAGAACGGGACCAGATACGCTGGATATGCGGTAACAACAGTCAGTGCAATAGTGGAGGCAAAAGCATTATCAGCAAATGCATCTGCCCAGAGGGCAGAACTGGTTGCCTTAAGCAGAGCACTAGAATTGAGTAAAGGGAAAAGGGGAAACATCTGGACTGGCTCAGAGTGTGCTTTGGAGTAGTGCATGTCCACAGAGTGCTGTGGAAAGAAAGAAGACTGCTGTCTGCTCAAGGCACACACATTAAACATCAAGATGCAGTCCTGCAATTGATAAAAGCAATACAAAACCTGAACAAGTAGCAATTATGCACTGCAAAGGACACCAATCAGGAAACTCCAAAATGTGTGAAGGGAATCGAAAGGCAGACTGGACAGCTCGACAGATTGCTTGAGAAGTGCAAAGAACAATGGCATTGATATCTTTAAAAGTTAATGTATCTCAATTTAATTTGCCTCCAAAACAAATATATTCAATAGGAGATGAGAAATTGGGGCATTTGCTAAATGTTCTGAGTTTTGAGACAATTTAGGGAATTTTGTGGGATTTTCATGGAAGTTGTGAGAAATTGAGGAGATTTAGGGAATTTCGTGTGATTTTTCTGGAATTTTGTGGACCTTTGTGTAGATTTTGTTGGATGTTTCTGGAATTTGTTAAGGTTTTGAGGAGATTTAGGGAATTTTGTGGGATTTTTCATGAATTTTTTTTATATTTGAGGATATTTTGTAGGATGTTGGTGGAATTTGGTAGGGTTTTGAAAAAAGTCAGGGATTTTTGTGAGATTTTCTGGGATTTTGAGGTAACTTGAAGAATTTTGAGGGAATTTTCTTAGATTTTCTGTGAATTGATGGAGATTTTGTGGGATGTTTCAGGAAATTGGTTGGGTTTTGAGAAGATTTAGGGGATTTGTGAGATTTCTCTGGAAATTTTGAGAGGCTTATCATAAATTTTGTGGGATTTTTCTTAAATTTTGTGGACATTTGTGGAGATTTTGTGAGATGGTCCTGGAAATCTGTAGGATATTGGGGAAATTTAGTGATTTTTGAGGGATTTTTCTTGAATTTTGTGGACATTCGTGTAGATTTTGTGGGATGTTGCAGGAATTTGGTAGAAATTTGAGAAGATTTAGGGAATTGTGTGGGGCATTTCCAGAATTTGTGGGATTTGGAGGAGACTTGAAGAATTTTGAGGGATTTTTCCTAGATAATGTGGAAGTTTGTGGAGATTTTTTTGCGACGTCTCTGGAATTTTGTAATGTTTTGAGAAGATTTAGGGAATTTTGTGGCATTTTTCTGCAATTTTGTGGGGCTTTTTCAGAATTTTTTGCGATATTGAAGAGATTTTGTGGGATGTTTCTGGAATTTTGTGGGAAGTTTGTGGGATTTGTACGAGACATAAAGAATTTTTGGGAATTTTTCTTAGATTTTTCTGGAAATTGTTGGAGATTTTGTGAGATGTTGCAGGAATTTGGTTGGGTTTTGAGAAGATTTAGGGAATTTTGTGGGATTTTTCCTGGAATTTTGTGGAATATTTCTAGAATTTTGTGGGATAGTGGGGAGATTTTGTGAGATGTTTGTGGGATTTTGAGGAGACTTGAAGAATTTTGTGGGATTTTTCTTGAATTTTGTGGACATTTGTGGACATTTTGTGGGATGTGGCTGAAGTTTGGTCAGGTTTTGAGAAGATTCAAGGAATTTTGTAACATTTTCCTGGAATTTTGAGGATTTCTCTTGAATTCTGTGAGATTTGGAGGAGACTTGAAGAATTTTGAGGGAATTTTCTTAGATTTTGTGGGACATTTGTGGAGATTTTGTGAGATGTCTGTGGAATTTTGTGGGATATTGAGGAAATTTAGTGATTTTTGAGGGATTTTTCTTGAATTTTGTGGACATTTGTGGAGATTTTGTAGGATGATGCAGGAATTTGGTTGTGTTTTGAGAAGATTCAGGGAATTTTGTGGGATTTTTCTGGAATTTTGTGGAAATTCTCTAGAATTTTGTGGGATATTGAGGAGATTTTGTGGGATGTTTGTGGAATTTTGAGGAGACTTGAAGAATTTTGAGGGACTTTTAGTAGATTTTGTGGAAATTGTTGGAGATTTTGTGGGATGTTGCTGGAGTTTGGTAGGGTTTTGAGAAGATTGAAGGAATTTTGTAACATTTTCCTGGAATTTTGAGGATTTCTCTTGAATTCCTTGGAATCTGGAGGAGACTTGAAGAATTTTGAGGGAATTTTCTTAGATTTGGTGGAAATTTGTGGGGATTTTGTGAGATGTCTTTGGAATTTTGTAATGTTTTGAGAAGATTTAGGGAATTTTGTGAGGATTTTCCAGAATTTTGAGGGGCTTTCAAGAATTTTGTGGGAGTTTTCTTGAATTTTGTGGAAATTGGTTTAGATTTTGTGAGATGGTTCTGGAATTTTGTGGGATATTGAGGAAATTTAGTTAATTTTGTGGGATTTTTCTTGAATTTTGTGGACATTTGTGGACATTTTGTGGGATGTTACAGGAATTTGGTAAGGTTTTCAGAAGATTTAGGGAATTGTGTGGGGCTTTTCCAGAATTTTGTGGGATTTTTCTTTGATAATGTGAAAATTGGTGGAGATTTTGTGAGACGTCTCTGGAATTTTGTAATGTTTGGAGAAGATTGAGGGAATTTTGTGGCATTTTTCTGCAATTTATTGGGGCTTTTCCAGAATTTTTTGTGATATTGAGGCGATTTTGTGGGATGTTTCTGGAATTTTGTGGGATTTTTCTAGGGTTTGGAGGAGACTTGAAGAATTTTGTGGGATTTTTCCTAGATTTTGTGGAAATGGGTGGAGATTTTGTGAGATGTTGCAGGAATTTGGTTGGGTTTTGAGAAGACTGAGGGAATTTTGTGGCATTTTTCTGCAATTTTGTGGGGTTTTCCAGAGTTTTGTGGGATATTGAGGAGATTTTGTGGGATTTTGTGGGATGTTTGTGGGATTTTGAGGAGACTTGAAGAATTATGGGGGAATTTTTTTAGATTTTCTGGACATTTGTGGAGATTTTGTGGGATATTGCAGGAATATGGTTGGGTTTTGAGCAAATTTGTGGAATTTTGTGAGATTTTTCTGCAATTTTGTGGGGATTTTGTGGGATGTTTGTGGGATTTTGAGGAGACTTGAAGAATTTTGTGGGATTTTTCTTGAATTTTGTAGACATTTGTGGACATTTTGTGGGATGTGGCTGGAGTTTGGTAGGGTTTTGAGAAGATTGAAGGAATTTTGTAACATTTTCCTGGAATTTTGAGGATTTCTCTTGAATTCTGTGGGATTTCCAGGAGACTTGAAGTATTTTGAGGGATTTTTCTTAGATTTGGTGGAAATTTGTAGATATTTTGTGAGATGTCTGTGGAATTTTGTAATGTTTGGAGAAGGTTTAGGGAATTTTGTGGGATTTTTTTAGAATTTTGAGGAGCTTTTGAAGAATTTTGTGGCAGTTTTCTTGAATTTTGTGGAAATTGGTGGAGATTTTGTGAGATGGTTCTGGAATTTTGTGGGATATTGAGGAAAGTTAGTGAATTTTGTGGGATTTTTCTGGAATTTTGTGGACATTTGTGGAGATTTTGTGGGATGTTGCAGGAATTTGGTTGGGTTTTGAGAAAATTTAAGGAATTTTGTGAGATTTTTCCGGAATTTTGTTGGATTTTTGTGGGATTTCGAGGAGAGTTGAAGGATTGTGAGGGGTTTATCCTGGATTTTGTGGAAATTGTTGGAGATTTTGTGAGATGTGTCTGGAATTTGGTTGGGTTTTGATAAGATTTAAGGAATTTTGTGGGACTTTTCTGGAATTTTGAGGAGCTTTTCAAGAATTTTGTGGGATTTTTCTGGGATTTGGAGGAGATTTGGAGGATTGTGAGGGATTTTTCCTTGATTTTGTGGAGATTGGTGGAGATTTTGTCAGATTTTGCAGGAATTTTGTTGGGTTTTGAAAAAATTTAGGGAATTTTGTGGGTTTTTTCTTAAATTTTGTGGGAATTTGTGGAGATTTTATCAAATGTTTCTGGAATTTGGTTGGGTTTTGAGAAGTTTCAGGGAATTTTTTGGTATTTTTGTGCAATTTCCTGGGATTTTTCTTGAATTTTGTGGATGTTGAGAAAACGTGAAGAATTTTGTGTTGTTTCACTTGATTTTTTTCTGGAGTATTTCTGGAGTTTTTTCGAATTAGATTAGATTTTGGGGATATTTTTGGAATTTAGTGGAATTTTGTGTAATTGCATCAGATTTGTCTGTAATTTATGGTGGTTTTGTGGAATTTTGTGAATTTTTTAAAGAATTTTGTGGGATATTTAAAAGCTTTGGAGATTTTTTTGGGGTATTTCTATAATTTTGTGAGATATTTCTGGAATTTTCAGGATTTTGAGTCTGGTGAATTTGGTGGTATTTTTCTGGAATTTTGTGGGGATTTCAGGAGGTTTTGTGTGATTTTTGTGGAATTTTGTGGAGTTTTTCTGGAATTTCGTAGGATTTTGAGAACATTTGGGGCAATTTTTATGAAGATTTTGATAAAAAAGCTGGGAAAAAAGTGTTAAAACTGCTGAAATTTCAATAAACAAAGGAGAAAAGCAAAATCATATAAAGGGACATAAACTGCGCGCTAAATCCGCATAGTTTGGCCTAACATCAGCCAAATGGGGTTAAAATCATCCCAAGGAGTCCAAACTGCAACCACCAGGGCATAAAAATGCCCAAAGCGGTGTCAAACCCACTCCAAATGGCCTAAAATCACCCTGGGATCTCCCAAATGGGTGCAAGGTCCACCCT
Organism: Cyanistes caeruleus; assembly: GCF_971803275.1. Classification (NCBI taxonomy): domain Eukaryota; kingdom Metazoa; phylum Chordata; class Aves; order Passeriformes; family Paridae; genus Cyanistes; species Cyanistes caeruleus. Next base: position 1,483,855 of record NW_028255895.1, on the reverse strand, counting down.
GAAAGTCGCTGGTTTTGCCTCAAATCACGCAAAGGGCCCCAACATCAGCCAAAGTGGCCTGAAACGCCCAAAAGGGACCTGAAATCACCCGAAAAGGGCTCGGTTCGAGCGGCACCGGGACTGGGAGCGAGACCCAGATGGAGACCGAGACAGAGACTGAGGCCTAGAGCAGGCCTGAGACTGGGACTGAATCCGGCACCGGCACCGAGAGCGGCACCGCTCCGGGACCGGGACTGAGACCGGGACCGGCACCGCTGCGCCATTGAGATCGACACCGGGACCGGAATCGGCTCCGGGAGTGCCCCGGGACTGCTCCGAGACTGAGAGCGAGGCCAGCACAGGGACTGGGATCAACACCAGGAGTGCTCCCAGAGCAGAACAGGGATCTCCGAGTGTTCTCAGTGTGGGAAGAGGTTTCCCAACAGATCCATTCTCTTCCGGCACTATCGGATTCACAGGGATGAGAGGCCTTTCCGCTGCCCCGACTGCGGGAAGGGCTTCAAGCACAACAGCAACCTGGTCAAGCAGCGGCGCATCCACAGTGGGGAGAGGCCCCACGAGTGTTCCCAGTGTGGGAAGAGCTTCTCACAGAGCTCTCACTTGATCCGACACCAACGGAAGGGAAGCCCTGCGAGTGCCCCGAGTGCGGGAAGAGCTTCGTGCGCTGCTGCAGCTCCATCCCCCACTGGAGGAGCCACCTTGGGCACATTCCTGGGATCCACCTTGGCAATACACCTGGCTGCTTATCCTTCTCCTTTGGCCACAGTTTGCTTCTCATCTCCATCTCTTTGCACTCCAAAAGCCAGGAGGGATCCATCTGTCACCTCAAAACAACTCAATCCCACACAAAACAGCTCCATTTGACCCCAAAAGGGCTCAATCCCAACTCCAAAGGGCTTGTTCCACCTCAGAAAATCTCAATCCCAGGCTAAAAGAATGGATCCGGAGAAATGCACAATGTCATTTATAACCTACACAATAGTAAGTGAGTAGAAATTTGCCCCTTGGAAGAAATGCTCCAGAGTATATAAAAATACAATATTGGGTTTCAATTACTTATGCTGAACAGCACTGGAAGAAATCCAGGTTGGAATTCTAATACCATTTCAGAGTGTCTTCATTCTTGCTCCTCTAAGAACATAAAAGCAATGATGCATTGACAGTCAAGGCAATACACGATAAATGCAGTCTTAGGAAAAACCTTGAGATAATCCAAGTAAATTTGGAGAGCACACATTTCTCTGTTGTACAGTTCCAGACATATTGTTGTAATAAATATCTTTCCCATGGCATCAGTAATTACAGGAGCATGCAAGTAAAATGATCATTGCCCTCTCCCCCACCAGTTTTACTCTTTAAATAGATCTTTTAGAGATCAATGTACTTATCCAAAAGAGGACTGAGGGGTTATTTGATCATAGTTTCTAACTGCCTTCTTAGGGTAAAAGTACAGGATATGAAATAACTGTTTCATCTAGCAGCAAACAATACTATGGGTACAAAAGATACAAAAATTCAGGAGAAAATACTTATCAAATTTTTTTTTTTTTTTTTTTTTAATGTGGAGTGAATGGCCAGTAAATCAAAACATGAAGAAAAGAGTAGATGCCTCATAACTCAATGTCATCAAAGCCAGACTGAATGCTTCTGTGGAAAATCCCAAGCACTAGGTCTAAGTTGTGGCCTTGCAATCAAAACTAACCGATGTGACTGGCCCTAATCGCTTGTGTCTTTAAAACCAACTTCTCCCTCTAATTTGCATTTCTACCTTGCCTTGTATAATGCTGATAGTTTTCATTCACCTATTGAAATACTTCTTCAATTCAAAGCAATGGATGTACTTGACCGTGAGAAATGCACAAACAAGGCTGGGAAATATTTTCATATGTATCCTCTGATTTGGACAAGTAGATACACGGATAAAAGCTGAGATGGGCCAAATAAATTTAGCAGAAGCATGTGAGGACATAATCAGCAGAGTCTGCTGGTGATGCAGAATTGTAGAGGTCAACACTAAGAAAAAAGTCAAGCTGGACACAAGTATAGGTTTGGACAGAAGTGGGGGGAGAGCAGCCCTACAGAAAAGGATCTGGGGGTGTTGGCTAAAGAGGAGTCAGCAGTGTGCCCCCAGGGAACGTCATGCTGGGGCAAATGAAACACAGCATCATTAATTGGTCAAAAGGGGGAATTACCCAGCAGTGCTGGCAGCTGGGGGAAATGAGGCTGAGCAGCAAAACTCTTTGCTCTCTCCAAACACCTGAGGAAGGCAAGGTGCTGATCTCTTCTCCCCGGTATCCAGTGATAAGACAGATGGGAATGGTTCCAAACTGAGCTAGATGAGGTTTAGCAAGCATTTTTATCAATAGACATGGGTCAAACACTTCCTAACAGGCTTCCTAAAGAGATGATTGATGGTTCCAAGCCTGTCTGTTTGAGAGGTACTTGGACAATGAGCTGAATAACATTCTTAACATTTTGCTCAGCCCTGAATTGATTCAAGCAGCTGAAGGAGGCCATGGGACTGCTGGAGACCATGGATAGGATCAGAGGGCTGGAATACCTCTCCTACGATGACAAGCTGAGAGAGTTTGGTTTGTTCAGCATGGAGAACAGAAGGCTCTGGGGCAACCTTAAAGCACCTTAAAGGGGGGCTCCAAGAAAGCTGGAGAGACTTTTAAAGGACATGTAGTGATAGGATAAGGGGAAATGGCTTGAAACCAAAAGAAAGTACATTTAGATGAAATGTTAGAAATTCTTTAGGGTGAGGCTGGTGAGGCACTGGAACAGGTTGCCCAGAGAAGCCGTGGGTGCTCCGTGCCTGAAAGTGTTCAAGAGCAGGCTGGACAAGGCTTGGAGTAACCTGCTCTAGAGGAAGGTGTCCCTGCCCGTGGCAGCGTGATTGGAACTAGATGATCTTCAAAGTCCCTTCCAACCCAAGCCATTCTATGATTCTGTCATTCTATGACTGGTGTAGGACTCTTCCAACTGAAATAGTTTTTTCTACTTTTTTTTGTTGTGTGACCTTCATGACTCACTGCTCAGCTCACTGAGGCAATCTGCCTTCCCAACAGGAACAGAAATGGAAAGCCCCATGAAACACTCATCTTAGATGATTTCACACAGCTCAGTCTCCTGGGAAAATACGGCTTAGCAGCTTTTCCAGTCCGTGCACAGTTCTTCATTGACATAATGCATGAATTTGAAGCAGGGCCATCACCTCAGGGTTACTGTAAACTTCCAGACATGGGTGTCACAAGAAACATCAGACTCATATTTGTATTCCAAGTCCATCAGTCTAAGAAAACAGATCTCCTTGCAGAACCACTCTATATCTCAAATATTGAGCTGCCTGCCTTTGCAGGAATAGCTCAAATTGTTCCTGTGTGAAGAAATGCCCTCATACGTAACTTAAATATATACTTTTACAGGAACTTGATCTCAAAGTATGGCTGAGTGGAGCACTTGGTGCTTAAAATGGCAGCAAACTTGTGTTAGTGCTATTCACAGATAGATCCATCCCGAGCAATTCCTTTGATCCTTAACTCTTTCACACTCCCATCCTTGTCATCTCCCTACTTAGCTGCCTACAGACACTCCATCTTAAAATTCAAATAGTTATGTTATTGGAGACACCTTTAATTTTCTGACACCTCTACTTCTCTGACACCTCTCCATATTTTTCTTTACTGTTTGCCACAGACCCTGGAGCACTGTCCCATTCCTGCCCCTCCCTCCTCTCCTCCCCCCAATCCCAGATGAAAAAATCCTATTTTAAGAAAAATCCTATTAAGAAAAAATCTTATTTTTTCTTACCTTCTATCCTCTTGTCTTTTTCCACCTCCATATATGCATCTAGAGACATACACACTATTTTTGTTTGGCTGTGGAAAGTTTGTCTTTTCAGTTCCTTACAAAGTATTTGAAAAGGTAGCATTTTTTTGCATTTAATTAAAGGCCATAAAATATCCCAAATGATGCCTTAGAGAAAAAGGCAGCAAACACTGTTGAAAGTCCTGGCTTGTGGTCACTGATGGAAATCCAGCCCCTTAGCCCAAGTGGAAGGGGCATAGCCCATGTATTTGGAATGACAGTTCTGTGTTCTCTTGATTAGATTGTGCTCCTGTTATGGAATAAACTGATAAAGTCCTCCCAGAAAGATGAAGCTGTGGTTGGTTGTTTGGGCTTTTAAAAATGATGATTTTTAAATGACGCATTGTGGCATCTCCCTATGGCCACAGACTTGCAGCCAGAAGTTACACAGAAAAAAAGGACTGTAGTCTGTCTGCTTTCAAATGTCACACCTGCACTGTGTGAAGAACTCCTGGTGACATTGAGGCCATTTAATTTTGGACCATCTATTCCTGTTATATGGCAGAGACTAATAACTTTGAACAGTAGCACAGGTCCCGGCAGGTGCCTTGTTTTCCTTGGGCAGCCTTGGCGAGGGGCAGGAGCTTGTGGGCACAGGTGGCTGGTGTGCTTTGTGTGCCTTGTGTGCCTGGCCTGGTGTGGGTTTTGTGCTTTGTGTGGCCTGTGTGCTGCTGGCTGTGGCTCCGAGTCCGCTGTGGCCATAGGCAGCCCTGGTGGCCGGGCTGTGTGCTCTGCGTGTCTGGGCTGTGTTGGTGAGGCTGCGGGGCACGGCAGGAAGGTGAGCGCTCCTGAGAGGGGAAGCAGCGCCTACGGCCAGAGCGCCCTGAGAGCGCCCGATCCCGCCTGATCTCGGAAGCTCAGCAGGGTCATGTAAATCATGTAGGACTTTTCTCCTAACATGAGTATCCTGGGGATTTCTCAGAGCTGTTTTAAAGGAAAATACAGGACAATGTCCTGGATTCCTTCTTTATGTTCCTAGAAAACCTTCTGCTAAGCTGCTTGCCTGTGTCTTCACTATCTAGCCTGAGACTTGGGTGACTAATCCTATTAATTAAGGCAGCATTATGATTAATAGCTCCTTGGATCAGTCAAAGGTAGATAACATGTTGGAGTCTGAGTGTGTCCCCTTGTTTTTAATACTTAGTTCTAGGATTCAAAGAAACACTGAATTTCATATAATACGAAATTCATGAGCATGTTTTCATGGTGATACATGAAAACAAATGTTAAAGTTAGATAGGAAAAGTGTGAGTGTGTAGATTAGAAAGTTTTCTAAATCACTGGGTGAAAAAGTAGTTTAGAGAACAAGAGACAAGATGGAGGATTTAGGGTTTTTCTCTTGTCCTTCTTCTTTCTTCTTCATGTTCTTCTCCTAGGGGTTTTTGGGTAGTAGGAGGTGATTGGATAGAAAATACCGTAGTGCAGCACACAGGTGTTGGGTCGTTGGGTCACTAAGAAAAATAACTTTCTGCAAAAGCTTACTAAATCTCCACCATTTCCCACTAAATCCAAGAAAAATCCCTCAAAATTCTTCAAGTCTCCTCCAAATCCCACAAAAATCCCACAAAATTCCAGAAACATTCCACAAAATCTCCTCAATATCCCACAAAATTCTGGAAAAGCCTCAAAAAATTCCAGAAAAATGCCACAACATTCCCTATAACTTCTCAAAATTCTACCAAATTCCAGCAACATCCACAACATATCCAAAAATGTCCACAAAATTTCACAAAATCCCACAAAATTCCAGTAAAATCTGATGAAATTGTTAGCGTTCAGGAACACACATCATCACAGAATGATTATATGAAGGTGCTTTATTGAACAGCTCCGGGTGTCAGGGGTACACAGACCCAAATCTGACCCATCTTGCTTTTGAGCTGAACATGTTTTATACTCTATCGTTATATAACTTACATATTAATTATTAAACTTACATTGATCTATTGTATGCATTGTTTTTACCCAAGCATGGATTTCTCGTGTTCCCCTCTCAACCCCCTAGCATTGTTCCTCATGTTCTTTAAACAATAATTATATCTAATCACATCTAACAATTCTATCATTTATCATATATTGATTACACAGGTGCAGTTTCACATGATCTTTAGCAAGCACAAGGCCTAACATTTCCCAGGGCCTACTCATCTTGAGCTTTCCAAGCCTAATTTTCTTTGTGAGTTCCCAAATTTTCTATGATTTTAGAACCTTTTACTATCATTCCCCTCTTTGAAAGCATTTTCACTTCACTATAAGTGCAAATGTTTTCACTTGACACAGTCCTTTGTTTCTGAGTTTACACTCGATGTTCTTCGAATCCTTGATTGATGTAAACGTTGTCCTGGATGCCATCAGGAACTGGAGAACCAGAAGATGGTGGGGGTGGATCTCGTGTCAGTGCCTTTATTATTTTCTGGTTCCAGGATGTTTTCTTCTGTATTTCTCCCTTGAAGATGCTGTAAATTAACCAAATTGCTAAGAATACAATTAGTAAGATTATCACACTCTCAATGATAGATTTAATCCATGAACTCACATTCCATCCTAACCCTTGGAAGATTTTGCCTAACCAATTTATACTCAAATCCTTTTGCTCTTCCTGTGCTTGGTGCTCTATTTGTTGCAACTGATTGTTGTCATATTCTACATCTGCAGTCCCATTTGGGATGTGGACACAGCAATGATCAATCCATCCATTTAAAAACCCACACACTCCATGCTCTTTCAGGAGTAATAAATTGTAATTGTACATTTAGTTCTTTAAATCTTTCCCAGCTCACTCTTGCCAATTTATCTACCTGACCTGTAGGTTTGTACAACATTTCTTTATTCTGATACTTTGCTCTAGGACCAAGCAAAGACTCTAGGGCCTAGCCAAATTTCACTCTACAAGAGGGTTCTTGCCAAGTGTCATCCTGATTCTGTTCCTATCCTAATCTTCCCTAGCTATGCCTGTGTCTAGCCACTGAGTTGTTTTTAAGCACATTTCACATTTTGACATTACTGATTTTACCATTGTTAGCATCCGTACCGAGATTAATTTTTGTTTCATCCATTTTACCAATGCCTCTGCACACCAATGACATTTGTTATGTTTCATTTATAGAATTTCTCTCATTATCAAGGGGGTAAACACTATTTGTCTTTGTGCAGTTACATACCACTCTTCTGAATTCTTTTGTGCATTTAGCAAATGTCCCAATTTCTCATCTCCTACTGAATATTTCGGTTTTGGAGGCAAATTAAATTGAGATACATTAACTTTTAAAGACATCAATGCCATTGTTCTTTGCCCTTTTTGAGCAATCTGTCGAGCTCAAGTCTGCTTTTCCATTTTCTTCACAAATTTTGGAGCTTCCTGATTGGTGTCCTTTGCAGTGCATAATTGCTACTTCTTCAGGTTTTTGTATTGCTTTTATCAATTGCAGGACTGCATCTTGATGTTTAATGTGTGTGCCTTGAGCAGACAGCAGTCTTCTTTCTTTCCACAGCACTCTGTGGACATGCACTACTCCAAAGCATACTCTGAGCCAGTCCAGATGTTTCCCCTTTTCCCTTTACTCAATTCTAGTGCTCTGCTTAAGGCAACCAGTTCTGCCCTCTGGGCAGATGCATTTGCTGATAATGCTTTTGCCTCCACTATTGCACTGACTGTTGTTACCGCATATCCAGCGTATCTGGTCCCGTTCTCCACCAAGCTGCTTCCATCTGTGAATAGCTCTCACTCTGCTTGCTCCAGTGGGATGTCTTTCAGGTCTTCTCTTGCCAAATAGGTGTCCTCTATTACTTCTACACAGTCATGCTCTAATGGGCCTTCTTCAGTTGTGGTACCCAGGAACAGAGCTGCATTCAAGAGGTCAGTTGTCTTTAGTGTGACATCATCCTGCTCAGTCAGGATTACCTGGAATTTCATCATCCTGCTTGGAGATAGCCAATGGCCCCTCTTTTGTTCTAAAACAGTGCTCACCATGTGTGGCACAGAGACATCTATGTGTCTACCCATGGTGAGTTTCCTGGCTTCTTGTGGCAGCATCATGCTGGCTGCAACTGCCCGCAGGCATGAAGGCCATCCAGCACTCCCCTTGTCAAGCTGTTTGGAAAAGCAGCCGACCGGCCTTTCCCAGCTTCCCAAACCTTGGCTCAGCACTCCCAGTGCTAGGTGTAGTCTTTCATGCACAAACAGCTGGAAATCTTTGGACAAATCTGGCAATCCGAACGCCGGAGCAGTTGTCAATGCCTCCTTCAGTTTGAGGAAGGCCTCCTTCTGTGCTCTGCCCCAGGTAAACGGCTGCATCTTCTGGGCCTCATCCAGGGCTTTTGCAATTAGTCCATAGTCCATGATCCACAGGCAGCACCACCCTGTCATCCCAAGGAAGACTCGCAGCTCATGCACGTTCTGGGGTTCTGGAATAGCACAAATAGCTTGAATACAATTAGTACCCAGCTTACATTGCCCTGGTGAGATTTCACATCCCAGGGAAATCACACTCTGCCAGGCAATTTGTGCCTTTTCTTTCGACTCCTTATATCCTCCCATTCCCAGCTGATTTCAAATTTCAATTGGTACCTTTATGCAGGTTGTTCTCTCTTCTGTAGCTATCAGTACATCATCAACATACTGTAACAGCAGGTATTGTTTTCTCGGTACTTGCCTGTTCTCGGTCCAAATCTCCAGCTCCTTCCCCAGCTGGCTTCCAAATAGGGTTGGACTGTTCCTGTATCCTTGTGGGAGTCGTGTTCAGGTGAGCTGAGTTTTCCTTCTATTTTCTGGACTTTCCCACTCAAAGACAAATAGTTTCCTACTTTTTTTGTCAAGGGGTGTGCAGAAAAAGGCATCTTTTAAATCAAGTACAGTAAACCATTTCTATTTCTCTTTTATAGATGTTAACAATGTGCAAGGATTAGCTACCACTGGGTAAATATCTTTAGTTATTCCATATATTGCTCTCAAATCCTGCACTAGTCTTTATTGGTCAACACAGAAATTTGGGCTCCAGTGTTAACTACAAAAGTAAAAAGTGGATGTATAGGACCCACTATTATTGAGAAACCGCTCAGACTATTCAGCCTAGTCTTCACAGAAGTATGGAGAACACCGTTTATTTCTATCTTCAGCACACTTTTATAGGGTTTTACAGGGTTCCCGGGCTAAGCAAGTTACTCTTGGTTAATCCACACAGGTTTACATTTTTGCTCTTATACGCAAGGATGTTGTTTTGCTTCATTCTCTCTGCTTCAGGAAAGTTTCAAGGACATGAGCCTTTAATATCACAACTTATACCAAAGGCTGGTTTCTGCAGACAGGCCTTTACTAAAGTATCATGCCCACCTTCTGTTCAAATATTCTCTACACACTATTGCTGTAATCAATATGTCTCCAGTTTTGTTATTTCTCGTGAGCACTTGAAATAAAAGCAACCTCTGCCTCTCTGCTCACCCAGGAGAGGCAGAGTTCCCAGTTTCCCTGATTCTGAGGCTCTTTGGGCTCCACCCCCAGAAGCTGAGAAGGAGGTGGCTTTGGCTCACAGCCCAGAGCCTGTGGAGCTGTGCTGGGTTATCCAATGGGGCATTCCATACAATGAACTTGGGACAGTGCCAATTAGAAACAACTTCACTCAACTTGGAAGTGAGAAGCCATCTATTACCTTGCTGGGGACCCCCTTCTTTATCTCCAGTGACCACCAATACTGGCAGTGAGAGATTTCTTTTCTCTTGTCTGGGTTTTCCTTAAGAGAACCAATGCATCTAACACCTTTGCTTTCTCTGATTTTTCTTCTGCCATTTTTACAGGTCCATCATTTCTACTGGAATGAATTAGCTCTTTTGGAGGGTAAATTTGATTCAGGAGAGAGGTTTCCCCCTCTTCTTTCCTCAATTCTTTGCTTAAAGCCAGTTTTTGGAGCTGCTGTAAAACAAGCTCCCAAAACTGAGCAGAGTAGAGTTTGATTTTTGCCCAATTTAAATTTTCTTTCATCTTGTAAAGAACACACTCTACCAATCACATTTTCCAAATTAAACCAGTAACTAAGCACCCACTTTTCCCCTCTTGGAGAAGGTCTGGCATTGTGTTTTGCTAACAGAGCATAAAATGCAGCTTTAACTTCTGCACTGCCCTTTTCAGTCATTTTTACAAAGGGAAAACCACTACAGGGAGGTATAAACTTCAATTATACACACACCCACACCCACACCCACACCCACACCCACACACAAACTGCTTTTTGCTTCCCTGTGTGGGTAAAAAGACCAAATCTGCTCGGGAGGCACTCTTTCAGTTTAAAATTCTGATTGTCTCTTTGCTACACCAAGCACTCAAAATTCATACACACAACAACAACAAAAACATTCCCACCCTTTTGCACTAAGAGATCATTTGTGAAATTCTGCAGACAGAGCCCTCAAGTGAGTGTGGGGTGCTTTTCACCTCGGCGTGTGCAGTTTGTGGGAAATTCGACTTGCCCCCCTTGCTTTCTAGACACCGCTCACTCTCTTGGGAGTGTCGGGCTGGGTGCGGCTGGAGCAAAACATCTTTCCCCTAATACAGACTGCACAACAAACCTGCAGCCCCTTCTGTCTGTCAGAAATCCTGTCCGTGACTCCAGTTTAAATGTCACGATTCGCTAACGCCAGTGGGAGTCGCGAGAAGTTTCTTTGATCTCAGAGGGCAAAAAGGACACAAGGGATTTCAGTTGAAATCACAACAGCAATAATGTACATTTATTTTAGTGATAACAAGGGTTATGTGATAGAGGAGAGGGAGAGAGAGAGAGAGAGAGGAGAAAGAAAACAAATTAAAGAAAGAGAGAGGTTATAGCTACCAACAGATGAGACAGTGCCACAGGGGTCTTTTTCCGTGGGGAGATCTCACCAAAATCAATTCAGCCTTATGTAATTCTTCCCCTAAGTGACCTTGTTTCCAATGTGCTAAGAAGCACCCCAAAGGAGAAGTACCTGCTATGAGAGCATTGCTGCCCAAAACCCCTTTAAGCTTCTCCATGTCACAACTACAATACACCACAAATGCCGAACCTGCAACGCTTTCGCAGTCGTCTGACGGACGGCGCCCAGGCAATCCCAACAGGAATTCCTTTAGCCCAACCAAGCCCAGCTTTTGCTGCGTCTTATTGGCAGGCACCCAAACCAAAGTGAAAGCACCTTACCTCTTCTCCTGGGGACGCTGTGAGCAGCGCAGACGGTCGCGGCCGATGGGCTCCCCGAGAATCCCTCGGTGCCGGCTGGAGCAGGATCGGGTCGCGAGCTCGCTCAGCAGCACTCACAAGGTCCCATCTGGGTCACCAAAATGTTAGAGTTCAGGAACACACATCATCACACAATGATTATATGCAGGTGCTTTATTGAAGAGCTCTGGGTGTCAGGGGTACACAGACCCAAATCTGACCCATCTTGGTTTTGAGCTGAACATGTTTTATACTCTATCGTTATACAACTTAGATATTAATTATTAAACTTACATTATTCTATTTTATGCATTGTTTTTACCCAAGCATGGATTTCTCGTGATCCCACCCCAGCCCCCTAACATTGTTCCTCATGTTCTTTAAACAATAATTATATCTAATCACATCAAACAATTCTATCATTTATCATATATTGATTACACAGGTGCAGTTTCACATGATCTTTAGCAAGCACAAGGCCTAACATTTCCAGGGCCTACTTTTCCCAGGGCTTGTCAAGCCTAACTTTCTTTCTGAGATCCCGAATTTCCTAAGATTTTAAAATGTTTTACGATCACCTCCAGACACAAAGAGTCCTGTCTGAACAGTCACAAAGCTACATCTATTTTTAATTTTAACTTTTATAAATTTTTCCAGAGCCTGCTGGCTGTGTTCAAGGTTTTCTCCCTATTTCCTCCCTAGTGCACATTCTCCAGAAACTCTGCTTTTACATCCTTTTGCATTGATTAAAGTTACCTGCAATGACGAGTCAATCCAAACCATGGGAAAACTTGAACTTAAATGTGTACCTAGGAAAAATATCTGCCTCCCACATCTGAAGCCATGAGCTGCCAAGTACTGTCCCCACTGTCATACCCTGTCCCCTGGAGGTGTGCTGATGCCATTTCAAAGGGGTTGCCAATGAAAACAAGTTTGAATATTTTGGTAGTTTCCACATTGGCATTCAAATCCTTGACTAGAAAAATCACAAGTCAAGATTTCTAGGATTCTTCCATACCAAAGCTGTCATTCTCACCCTGGATTTTAGAGTGTCTGAACAGTCAGACAAGGTTTTAGTTTTAGACTCTAGAGACAAAGTCCCTGCTGTTCGGCGATCCCATTCCATCAGCATATAGTCCTGATGATTCCTTTAGGCAGGAGCAGCAAAGGCAAGAATGAGCCAAACAAGCTGTTCCTGTGTTCTCATGTCCTGCACAGCAGTAACTGGGAGTTCAAGAATGGATTCAGGAGACAATGGGTGCACAGGGAGCCACCAAGACTTTGGGATGCTGAAATGGACCAGCCTGGTGCCTGTGCCCGGGCTGCACCGCGCTGAGCTCCAACTGGACAATCTAACAATGGTTGAATGGACACACCATGGGCCACTGGAGACTCCTACTCCTAGTTCTGTGAGCTACACTATTCACCTGTCATTCACCAGATGATGTTTTCATCTTTGCTTGAAATCCAGGAGAGGAAAAGGTCAACATGGAAAAGTGTTCTCCCAATTCTAGTGACACCTGTGCCTGCACACCACCTGTGCCCATGGCAGGGTGCTTGGAGACTGGATGATGTTGATGATACTTTGCAACACCAAGTGCTCAGGGATTCTGGGATTGCCCAAGTGGAGAGCAAAACTGAGCTGTGTAAGTCCCTGCTTTTTTTCAGCACATGCTGCTTCTTCCTTTGTTCCAAGCAAGTCCAGGATTTGGTTTCATGTGTCTTTAAGGTGCCTGGACAGAAGAGAGGGAGGGCAGCTGCAGCACAGGCCTCCTGCCCCGTCAGACTCTCTCTCTCTCTCTCTCACTCAGGATGGTGCCAATGCCGCTGCCTTGGGACACCTGAGTGTGGAAGGCGAGCTCGCCCTCAAGCACGGCCATCCAAGTCAGTCACGGGCACAGGCTGCACCTGAAGCTGGCAAGCGTTGCTGTGAGGCTGCAAGTGAAGAGAAAGCCATTGTGGCCAACTCTGCTGAAGCCTTTTGCCAAAGCAAAGGCAATTGTGCCCACAGCCTCCCCCTCTTTGGCACCCGGCTGCTGGGGACGCCGCAGTGCGCAGGTGCCGACGTTGGGGCTGATGCTGTTCCTGGGCACACTCTGCTGCTGTTTCTGTGGGCTCCAGAGCTGCTTGGGCCGCAGCCACTGGGCAGCCCTGCTGGAGGAGACATCGCCACCCTCCCCATGGTGGCAGCAGCTCTGTGGGCCCCGAGCTCTGCGTCAGGGGGGCCTCGGTCACAGCAGCGTGGCCTGGGCAGCCGCGAGGGCCCGGGCTGGCCGCCAGCCCTGCCTCTGCCCACTGCCCCTTCCTGGAGGCACCCAGTGGCCGTGGCCTGGCAGCACTCCCTGCCCTCCATGTCCCCAGCCAGCCCAGCCTGGGCACCTCGGGCTGTCCCCACCCTCCCGCTGGGGTGGTGTCCCAGCCTCCAGGCCTTCTGCTGCAGGCCTGGGGGACATTTTGGGGAAGCACTGGAGCAGCCGGGTGGTCAGGGACCAGGCGGCTGCCCAGGGGCTGCTTATGGCCTCTGACACCCAATTCCTCAAGGCTTCCCACCACCCCGGCTCCTCCAGGGCCTTCTGTCCCCTTGGAACCTCCTGCCACCCACTCCCTCACACATCCCCCTCGTGCCTTCCCACTGCCTTGTCCCATCTGGGCCTCCGCAGCCCCTCATCCCTTCACGGCCTCCCAGCACCCCGTGCCCTCAGGGGCTCCCCCAGCCTGGCCCGGCAGCAGCGCCGCAGCCCCACAGGAGCTCCAGCAGCTCCTCAGCCATCACGGCAGCAACACACGGGCAGCAGGACACAGATGGCGCTTCCTGCCTGCCACAGGGCTTGTGGCTTCAGCACAACCACCAAAGGCCAACGTGCTTCTGGCCATTTGCCCTGCACCACTGCATGCCCCGGCAGGTTGCTGAACACAAGAACCCTTTTCCCTCTCTTCCCCTATGCCCCACACACCCTGGGCAACAAAAGAAAGGTCTTGGGACTCTTGTGGTTTAGAACATATCCTATATTATTTACATACTAGATGGAAACGAAACGAAGAAAAGAACAATCTCTATGAAACAAAAAATAACAGATGGCCCATGTGGCCCCAGAAGATAGAGCCTCTCAGCCCTAACATATCCTATATTATTTACATACTAAAAAGAAAAAAACAGAAGAAAACAATTCTTATGAAATTAAAAATCCTGGCTTGCCCAGGTGGCCCCAGCAAACAGAACGTCCCAAATCAGTGCTGAGCACATCTCCAGCAGCGCAGCCAGCCCAAGCCCGACAGACGAGGCCGTGTCCTCCATGCCCAGAGGATTTGGTCTTGCATCCTCTGGAGAATGGAGTATCGGGCACTCTGGATGGCCCGGAGGACATACAGCGTTTCAAGTGCCAGGTCTGACACGGCACTGCTTCTGTCCTCTGTCAGGCGTTCGAGGGCTGCAAGAGAGACAAACAGAGCCACGGTCAGATCCCAGAGCTGTGGGGGCCCAGCGAGAGCCCCCTGCCAGGGCCATGCCAGCCGGCTCTTGCCTTGGCCAGGAGGGAGCAGGGACCAAGGGGGTCAGCCCGAAGCTGCTGGCCACAAATGCCCCACGTGGCCCTGAAATCTCACTGTGCTCTGCCCACGCCGTCCCTCATCGGCACAGGGAGCAGAGCCCTCCACAGCCTGGCCAGGGCCTGCAGCTGCCCCCGACAGCCACCACTGTCAGCCTGCTGCCGTGGCTCACCTCTGCACAAGACCTGGAGCTCTGCCTGCTGCCCCCTCAGCTGCTCCCCGGCCATCCCTGAGAACACAGAGCTTGTCAGGGTCCCAGCAGCACAGCTCCCTGCCAGCCCTGTGGCCACACGGCCTCCTGCCCCGGCAGGGATCAGCCCGGGCCCTTGCCGCATCCTGACCCAGCCCAAGGGCACGGCTGCCAGAGGCCGGCAGCAGCAGCCCCGAGGGCAGCCGGGGCTCCAGGGCGCCGGGCCCGGGTGCCGCTGCCGGGGCAGCAGCCGGGGCTGGGGCCGAGCTGCGGCGGGGCGGGGAGGGAGCCCGGGCTCGGGACTCACCGATGACCCTGATGGCCGCCGCTCGCAGGGTCTCCTGTGGGTCCTGCAGGTACTGCAGGGCCCGGCGCAGGTGCTCGGCCAAGGGGATCCTGTGGTCTGCCAGCTGGAGAGAGCGGCAGGAGGGAAGGGTTGGCGCGGGCTCTGCCCCTCGGCCGGGCGCTGCTGCCTGCGGCCAGTCCCGGCCTCCCGTGCCCGGCCAGCCCTGAGGCCCGGCCAGCAGCCGCTGGCGCCGGGCTTTGGAGGGGGCAGAGGGCCGCTTGCTGCCCGGGGAGCCGCGGTGCCGGCCCGGCCCGCAGCCCCGCTGGGCCGGGGCTCCATCGGCACCCGGCTCGGGGCCACAGGGGGCTGGAGAAGAAGCCGTGCGGCCCCCGGGTGCAGCAGTGGGCAGGGGCACAGCTGCCAGCCCCACACACTGAGCACCGGGGCCAGGGGGCTTCTGTAGCCTGAGGCTGGCACTTCCAGGCTGCCCTTACCACGAGCCTGGCAAACTTCCACAGTTTCTCCTTCCTGACAGCTTTTTCCAGGTCTGGCCTCTTCAGGAAGTCAGCCGCGCGAAGGAGCGTTGTCCGAGAGGCCTGGGGAGCAGCAGAGAGCCGCAAATGGCCCCACAAAGCAGGGCACAGGAGTGTCCCAGTGTCAAGGGCTGGAGGAGGCTGCAGCCTGCAAGCCTGCGTCAGGGCAGGAGGCAGCTGAGCCCCCTGCCAAGGCGCAGCAGCAGCCCAGGAGTCCTCACCTCTGCCACATGCCGATTCTCATCTTGGCAGTGGAAAAAGAGTGGGAGCAGGCTCTGGTACACTCGTTCCTTCAGGGGCTTTCTTCCTTCTTCTTCTGCCGACGACATCATTCTTCGAAGGAGAGACATGGAGAGCAGCTGCACCTGGCTATCGGGCTGTATGAAAGGAAGGAAAAATGACCTCATCATTGGCTTCTTGTGGCCCACATTGGCGCAGGCCTGCAAATGCACAGGGCACAAAGTGTCCGGGCAGCAGGCAGTGGCCGTGGCTGGGGCACAGAGCCTTACATTGTCCAGGAGTTTCAGGAGCGGCTCAGCCAGCTGCAGGGCCCTGCGCCAGGATATTGGGGTGTCTTCTTTCAGGAAAATATAGCTCAGGAGAGCAATGCTCATCCTGGCCACGTCACTGTCCAAGTCCCACAGGAGGTGCACTAGTCTTCCTGTCAGGCTCTGAATTCTTTCGGCCTGTGCAGAACACAAGGGTGTGAAAGCCCGGGCAGCTGCCGCAGGGCCCAGAGGCCAAAGGGCTGTCCCAAAGCACTCGGGCAGCTGAAGCAGGAGGCAGGAGAGCTGCGAGGAGCTGCCTCAGCGCCCAAGGCAAAGGCCAGCCAAGGCCAAGTGACAGCATTGCCCAGCCTCATGCTGCCCACACAGCTTCAGCTGCTGCCCCCTTCTCACCATGGAGGGACGGTCCTTTAGCAGGAGGAGAGCCCTGAGAACCTGGTGATGCATCTCTGTGGAGTTGTACCACAGGTACTTATACAAGATCTCCATTAGGCTGTCACCACAGTCACTCAAGTCCAGGCAATCTAGGAGCTGAAAGGCACAGGGCAGTGAGAGGGGAGCCGGCCGGCAGGAGCCTGGAAGTGCGCAGGGCTGGGCCCAGGCAGCAGCACAGGGCGGCAGGTGCCATCCCAGGCAGCTGTGGCAATGCCAGGGGACAGGGCTGGCAGGGAGCTGAGCGAGGTAGTGCTGGCCATCAGGCTCACCTCCACAAGGAATGCCATGGCAGAGACATCCCAGTGTGGCAACGGTTTGCTGAGCACCTCAAGCAGGTAGCTTAAGATGCTTTTGCACAAGTGGGCGGATGCACGGCGCATTACCCTGGAAGGCAGAAAATGGCAGAAAGAGTCTCAGCAAGGGTGCGAAAAACCTCTCCCAGGACTGATGGACACAGTTGTCCTATTGCCCCAGCACCCTGTGAGGGTATTTGGGCCCGTGAGATGTGGCTGCTCCTGGGCACCCTCCTCTCACAGCCTTTTGCAGTCTCCTTGGCCATCCCTCGGTGACGAGGCCCTCAGGCCCATGGCCACGGGGACTGTGGGGGGCATCCCGGGCAGGGGGCACAAATGTCAGAGGCAGTGGGGAGAAGGGGGGCTCACCTGGCCAGCAGACCCATGGCATAGTGGTGGGTGTCAGCACAGAGCAGCGTGTCCCAGCCACGCTTGCGTTCCATTGCCACCACCACATGCTCCAAGTGGAGACTGCAGAGCAGGGCCTTCAGGGTCTGCACTGCAAACCTGTGTGCACAGCAAAGCCCAGGTGACGCTGGGAGCGCTGGCTCTGAGGCTGGGGAAGTGGCAGGGACAGGAGGAGTGGCATGGAGCACCTGTTGGGGCTGGTGGAGAGGCCGTGTTGCTCCTGGCATTCCTTCCAGAAGGTATGGACGTCCTCTGTCATATACAAAGTACTGAAGTACGTTTGGAAGAGCAGATGCACAAAGAGGCGGGGGAAATAGACTGTGAGGATCTGTGGGCAACAGGGCCCCTGGAGGATCTTCCACATCACCAGAGTTGCCTGTAGAGGACAAAGCAGCCCGAGACAGCGCTCAGTGCCGGGGCGTCCGTGTGGCAGGGCCTGAGCATGGCAGGGAGAGGCCAGGGCAGACGCAGGGGGAGCAGCGGGCCTGGTGGCCCTGAAGCTGCCCCTAGGCCAGGTTTGTGGCCAGTGCCTGAAGCAGGGAGATGCAGTGGGGGAAGGAGGCAACAGAGCTGCTGGAGAGGCGGCCGGCCTTGCGGTGAGCAAAGGCCAGCTCCAGAAACTCACAGTCAGGGAAAAGACAGCCGTCTTGTCCCCATCAGAGGTGCCCAGGTTTTTCTGCGGCCAGCTCCCCACCACATTGATGAGGAGCGGTGTCACTTCCTCTGAAATCCAGGGCGAGAGCAAGATGGTCGTCCACATGGCCATAGCAGCTCTGCGGGGTCAGACACAGCACCGTGGGCTGGGCAGCAGCGGGGAGCTGAGCTGGCCGCCAGCTCTGCCTGTGCCCACTGGCCCTGAGCGGCAGCAGCAGCCAGGCAGCCCAGCCCTGTGGGGACAGGCCCCTGAGGGGCAGGCTGGCAGCACGGCAGCAGGCTCGGGGGCCGACTTTGTAGCAAAGGGAGCAGCCAGAGGGCCCTGCAAGTCTGTGTTGCTCACAGCCCTGGGCCGGGCTCTACAGGGTGATGGGCTGGGGAGCCCTGAGGCCTCGGGGCAGCTGGGCCCCATACCTGTCACACGTTGGGGCCACCCGCAGGAGAGTGATGGCCACATCATCGGGCTCTGCCTCGGCCACTTGCATCAGGGCCCAGTCCATCCTGTGCTCAGCAGCCTCATTGGCCATGAGCCACTGGTGGATGTACCTCACCACGCCGGGCACCTGGAGAAGGCACAGGGAGACTTGGAATGCTAGCAGAGGGAGTCAGCAATGTGCCCAGCTTCTTCCCCAGACAAGTGCTTCTCTTCCAGCACGCTGCCATGGCCTCAAAAGCTTCAAGTGAGCAGCAGGCGTGGCTTGGGAAAGCCAAGCAATTGCTGGAGGATCAAAGGCTGGCCACAGGCTGCTTACTTGCTCTGGATTGAAAAGAGCCGTCTCTACAAGCAGATCCAGCTGGGCAGCGCTGCTCTGTTCTGCCAAGACCTCTGAGGATGCTTTGACCTCAGTGTCCATAGGTCTGGTGTCTCCCTTGCCAATTCTGGTGATGAATTGGTAAAGAAACTGTAGGAGAAGGGCAGGAAGGCAGGGAAGTTGCATGGAGTGCTCCAAGTGCGGTGCTGGGCTGAGCAGTGCCAGCAGGCCCAGCGCAGGTGGGGATGGCTGCAGGTACCTGCGCTGCTCTGCGGAAGCGGCCACGGGCGGTGTCCTGCTCTTGTGTGCCGTCCATGGCTGCATCTGGCAAAGAGCAGCCAGAGCTGAGGGGCTGCGGGAGAGGCCGGAGAGCACAGCCCAGCCCTGCGTTCCCCAGGCAGGGACAGTCCCGGGATGCCCCAGGGGATGCAGCACGGCCACTGCTGCGGGGGCAGCCCCAGCCCCTTTTTTGTGCTGTCCATGGGTGTGTGTCCACAGGACAGTGTGGGATGGGATGAGATGGGATGCAATGGGATGGGATGGGGCTAAGATGGCTGCAGGCACCAGCCCTGTGGCCCAGCTCTGCCACTCACCCTCCTCCAGCGGCTGCAACTGCTGCACCTCTTCGGTCTCTGGTGCTGGGGCAGCTCCAGGGCCTTCTTCCTCGACCTCCTCCTCCTCCTCCTCCACCCAGGCCAGCTTGGGCACTCTTGGGGGTCGCTGCTCCCTGTCTTCTTTCGGACTCTCCCATCCTTTCCATAGGAACAGCACCAGGGGATGGCATGGCATGGAATGGGATGGGGCCAAGCTGGCAACAGGCACTAGCCCTAAGGCCGAGCTCTGCAACTCACCCTCCTGTGGTGCCTGGAACTCCTGCACCTCTTCAGACTCCTGTGCCAGGACAGCTCCAGAGCCTTCTTCTTCCTCCTCCTCAAGCCAGGCCAACTTGGGCACTCTTGGGGGTCGCTGCTCCATGGCAGTGACTGGATTTATGGCTGCTTGCAGGAGTGATGGCTCGGAAAAGCTCAGAGTCAGCAAGTCCTGCAGTCGTGCCTGGAAGGCACCTGCAAGACTCAAGTCCTGGCAAGATTGCAAGACAGCGAGTCCTGCACTTGGGTCTTGAGGGCTCGTGCCAGAAGGACAGGAGGCTCCTCAACAGGGATTGTGGTCTGGTCTCAAGGGCAGAGACTGCAGGGATGGGCGACACGTCGGAAAAGCTCCGGGTCACCAAGTCCCACGGTCTGCCCTCAAGAGAACCTTAAGAAGGAAGCCTCGGGAAGGCCACAAGTCAGCAAGACCTGTGGTCTGGCCTCGAGGTCACCTGTAGTAACAGTGCTTCAGAAAAGCTCCAGGTCCGACACAAAGGAGTGCGCTGTGCGGGGGCTCCTCACAGCACCGCTCTGGCACGTCCTGACCCGTCGCGTGCACCGAGCACTGTGGCGTGGCCCTGTCACCGCCAGCTCCTATGGCAGCACGTGTCACAAAGGGCCCTTTGACATCTGCTCCCGTTGCCACCATCCCACGGTGACCGTGCTGCAGCGTGTCACAAAGGGCCCTTGCACACCCTGCCCTCCGCCCTGGGGCCGCCCCCATCCCCCCCTCAAGTGGCCCAGCTTGGAAGGAATCCCTTGCCCAAAGTGTCTAAGACAGCCTGACGGGATCTTTAGGAACAGCTTGTTAGAAATGAAATGGAGCCTGATTTATCAATAGGAATTTTATTGAAAACTTTGTAAAATTTACTCATGGAAATGTCTCGGTGTTGAGAGACAGGTGTCTGCTAGGGAGAGCAGGAGCCTCCCTTGGAATGAAAAATGTAGACTCCCTCCTTCCGAATTATGATAATCCTGAAATCAAGGGGCTCTCAGGCAGAGATCTGGGGATAGGAATGACAGTTCTTTACTAATATTTATAACCAGGCAAACAAACAACAATAACTACAGCGTTAGCAAGAAAACAGAGCCAGGGACCCCGTGACAGCTTTCTGGGCTGAGACGGGAAAGGATGGAGGAGAGGCTTTGTTTCACAAACCCCCTCGGGTTGGCAGTCAGTGCTGGTGCTCCTGCAGGGCTCTGAGGAACACTCAGCTGGAACAGCAGGGATGAGCTGAGATCCCGGGCCAGTGGCTGAGGTGGATCAGCAGCTCCGTGGTGGTGGCTGGCACTGCCACACGTCCCAGCAGGACAGGGGGTGCGAGGCCACCAATGAAGAGGGAAGAAGGAGAAGAAGCAGCAGCTCCATCTGGGTGATGGCGAAATTCCCTTCTCCCCACCACAACAGCTCTGCACCCAAAGTGTTCTTCTCCGAAACTGAAGAAGCCACCAAACTGTCCCCACCCCCCCCGTTTTCCTGCCCCCTTCCCCCCCTGGGCCCAGCCAAACTCTTTATCTTTCCTCAAGCACTCACCAGGTACCCGCAGTTAAGTTTTCCCTGCAAGTCATGAGTAAAAATTCCACAGGCAAGCCAGAACTAAATAGAAAATAAAGGACACCTAACCCCCAACACCTGTAAGTTGTATCTTGAGAGTCAGACAGGATCTTTGTTTGCCAGAACCACCTCTGAATTTAATCAAGGCATTAGTCATCAAAATTATTTTGAAAATTTAAAACTCAAGTAGCCAAAATACTCAATGTAACTAATTGCTGGGTATGTTCTCAGCTCAGGTTGGGAGGAATGGGGTTCCCTCGGAGGGCTCACCCTGTGGGGTGGCCAAAACTCTGTCAATGGGCTCTGACTCGTAACGGATCCAGTGCAGGGACACTGACAGAAAACTGTGCTGTGGAACACAGGAATGCAATTGTCAGTTTTACAGGATTGACTGAGATTTCCCTTCCAGAGAAACCTTCAGTGTTCTAGTTGGAGGCCACAATGTGAAAGGATTTCTGTGCTTTACCATCACAAGCTTGCTCATTCTTTACACACTGTCTGTGGCTAACAAGGCTTGCTGGGGTCCTTTTCCCTTCGGCTGGAGAGGTGCCGGGTCCCAGTCCCTGAGGGACAGCCAGGCTCCTGGCTGGAATTGGTGTGGAAGTCCCTCAGGGTCACATCAGCCTTCACATGGAGCCCCGTGGATCTGAGCATTTTCCAAAGGGGCCATTGGGGCAAACAGGGAGATTTGGTCTGGCAGGGTCTGTAAAACAATATCCCATCCCATCGACTTGTTCTGGCAGAGAACACTTGGCTGCAGGGACATATTCCCATTGTTCCTGCCCAGGTCTCAGGATTCCAACAGTATTGTCTTTGCCCAGAGCTGTTCCTTCAGCTGGCTTGGGAGGGCCATTCGGCCTCTGGACCCACACTCTGGCTCCTTTATTAGGACTGCTGGGTCCAAACTCCTTTTATCCACAAATGGAGGCAATTTGAAGTGGATATTCTTTCTTCACAATTATTTTTTCAATTGCGATATCAATATTTCTTCTACCTTGTCATGGGGTTGAACAATCAAATCTTGTTCACTATTGTTTAACAGACTTACTTCAATTTCTCCTTGATAATCTGCATCAATTCCTCCTCCCGTGACATGAGCCCTTTGCAAGGCCAAGCTCCAGTGAGAAGTTACCAAACCAAAGTGTCCTGGAGGAATCTGAATTCTTATTCCTGTATTGTAAACTGTTATTTGCTTCTGATTTCTCCTAATGAATTCCAGTGCATGAAGGTCCAGCCCTGCAGCCTCTGGGCTGGCCCTGGCAGGGGCCATCACAGCCAGAACAATTTCCCAGGCAGTCCAAGTCTCACTGTCCATGGCTGTGTTTGCAAATTGGGGCAGCCGTGCACACCCAGGGGTTTCCATTTCCCAGTGGGCCCATTGTTAAGGGCATGGAGCCCATCTGGGAGATGGGTTCTCCACCGGGACAGGTTCCCATCTCCTCATTTTATCAACTGCTCTTTTAACAATTGTTCAACCAATCCTGTAGCTTGTAGATAGTGTGGTACATGAAAAACCCAGCAGTCTTAATGACTGTGTTTTTCCCAGGAACAGACAAAGCATTCCACATCACAGCATCGGCAAACCCTATAAAAACAGCCAGTTTTATCCCTTCCTCCTTTATTCCTTGTATACAATTCACAAAGTTTACCATTGACATTTGGGTCTTTGCTAGTCCTTTTTTGTAGGGTATTTTAGTGTTACAGTGAGCAGCCAAAGCTAACAAATTGGAATTGTCAGCATTATTTCACATTATCGATTTTTAGTTATATATATAAATATATATTATTGTGTTGTTATTATTATTATTATTGTTATTGTTATTATTATTTTACTTGGACAAACAAACCTGAGCTAAAGACTAAGTGACTTCTTCTGTCACTCCACATGGGAGCATTCCGAAAACAATTGTTCCTTCTGTTGGTGCTGTTAACAAAATCCATCCTCGTCTTCCCAAACCCATGAGTTCTTTTCCTTTTTCCATATGCAATGTTTGGATGCATTTTAAGACATCCAGCAGTTCAGCCTCTTTTAACCGACTGCCCCACTGCTCGCACGGTGCTCCGACCTCAGCCCCACTCCAGAGCCAGCGAACTCTGGGGAGAGCTTCCCTTCTGGGAATTACAGATGGGACTGATTCCTTACATTTACATTTTAAAAGTGACATTTTGTTGTGATCTGGCTAGACTTTGCCAGTTTTGTTTCACCAGCGGGCAGAGTCAGCACCAAAGGCACAAACACCACCTGAAGGAATCAGTGTCACTTACTGCAGCTCCAAGCAGCAAAGGATGACAAAAGGAGCAGCTCAGCAATGAATCCAATCATCAGTGCCAAAGATTGCCTGCAGGGATTAACAAAGATCCAGCACCAGTTCCCCTCAGACTTTGCCATCCCCAGATCCACCCATCAGCTGGGGAAGCTGTCACAGCCAAGGGCTGGAGAGCCACTCCAGACACTGGGAATTCCTGCAGGTGCCTCCAGCCACAGGTGAGGCTCCAACCCCGCTGTGAGAGAGGGCCCAGCTTTGATAGTGCTGAATAAACCAACTGACAGCACTTCTGGTGTGGGAATATCTGGTTTCATCCTCCTCTTGCGTCCCTACCAAAGCCTGGCCAGGGCTCAAGGAGGAACCAAGGGAGTCAACCCTGACCATACACCCCAAACAAGGCCAGATGTCGGATTTCATGGCCTTGTCTGGCTTCTAAACACAGAAAGGTCAATCCATGTTTCATTGATGAGTGGATACATCTATCACAGCGTTCATGACCATGCATATTTCAGTAATGAGCAGATGGACAGATAACCTTTGGTTGGAAGGTTCATCCAGAGATCACCTTTGGCTCAGGGCCTGTTGTTCAGGCCTCACTCAGGGCCTGTTGTGCAGACCTTGGCACTTCAAAAACGAGGGTTAGTGGGGGGCTTGACACTGCTGGGTGACTGGCTGGACTGGATGAGCTCAGAGGTCTTTTCCAGCAGAATGGATTCTATAATACCAGGATTCTATCTGCTGCATTCAGCTAGGTCCATTACTTAGCAGCATTACTTTAGTCCAAAAGCCCCCTCTTGCTCAGCTCTTGTGGCCTGAGGCTTCAGCTCCTTCAGCTCCTGGTGCTGAGCTGCTCAAGCTGAAGGAGACAACTGGGAGAGAAGAATAAGTTCATTCAATTCCTTCTGGGACACGGAGAGGGGAAATGTGAAAACAGGAGCATTGTTTGGTGTGGCCTCCTCTCTGCTCTTCACACTTTCAGTGCTTTGACCCAGCCAAGAGCTTTCTCCAGGATTCAATGAAGCAGCTGTTCCTGCTCCCAGCTCTGGCTCTTCCCAGTCTCTGCCCCTGCCTGGTTTTGTCCCTCTTGCTGTGCCCTCTGTTCCCCCAGGGGGCTGCCCCAGACTGAGGGATCAGATGCAGGCACTGCTGCTGCTCCCTCGGGACCAGCCCCAGTTTGGTTGTTGCTGTCAGTGCCAGCAGAAGCCGTGGCTGGAGCAGCGGGTGCTGACAGTGCCCCAAGGCCCGGGGCTGGAGGGGTCCCTGGGCTGGGGCTGGGAGGGAGCTGCCCCTTGTTCTCCCTCTGCCTCCCGCAGAGCTGGGCCGGGCACAAGTGGGGCAGCAGAGCCAACAGGGAGCCTGCGAGTCTCTTGCAGCCGTGCCTGCTCAGAGTTTGGCCTTGGAGCTTCAGGTGGGCAAAGGCAGCTGCTCTGCTCCCTCTGCATGTGCCCGTGTTCAGCAGTGCTGCTCCATCAGTCTGTGCCCAGCAACGGGGAAAAGCCTCAGCCCTGCAGGGCCAGGAGCTGCCGGGCTCTGCCTGAGCAGCTCAGCCAGCGGGAAGGGAGCTGCTCCACATGGGAACCAGGAGCAAAGGACATGCCTTTTCTAGGACATGTTTTCTGTAAAAAAAACCAACAAAAACAACAAAAGCAAACAAAAAAAAAAACCCCAAAAATATGAAAGATAAAAATTACCCCCAAATGTGTAGTGAAGAATCTTCTATAACACTGGAGTAAGAAAGAGGTAACTGATCTTTTGAAGAAGAGAACTCAGCTTTGATTTTAGTTCCTTAGTTTGTTCACGTGCTAGTGAAAAGGATCCATTAGCTGCCTTCCTTTAGAGATTTTATGGATGTTTTCCAATATTAAGATATTTTACACTGCAGTTAAAGGAATAGGAAATTGAAATACATGTTCTTCATGACTGTGTCTTGAGTGTAAAAATTTTGCAGTTTAGAACTTGGACCTAAATGATGAGTTCGGCGGGAGAAATGCAGCACTCAATATGAATGATCAGCAAGTCTCATTTATTGGTAACTCTAAAACCACTTATATAGCATCAATAATTAGGCTCATACAAAGTGTAAAAACAAGCTCATTATTGGATATTTTTATTTAAGGTCAACTCCACCTAATTCCACATTCCTATGATTGTTCTTCTATGCTGAATTCACATTCTTCTGATCACAGCGTCCTGTTCTCTGTTAACAGTTATCACTAAGGCCTTCCTGACCTTGCAACATCTCACACCAACTGTACTCTATTGTCTCATTCTTTCCCAGCTAACTGCTGCATGGGAACATGACCTTTGCTCTCTAGCCATTCCTCTGTAATTCCCCTGTTTTCTTTTTGTACTAACAAAACTGTAGAAGTAGCTTTTTTCATCATGTTTTGCAAGCATTGCAGTATGCAAGGAATAAACAGTAGCACAATCACAATGATCAATATAACAACAATTGCCATTTGTGCCAAATATTTTAACCATCCTGTGAGACCTAGGGATTGAAACCATTCCTCTAATGGATTTGTTTCCATGGTTAATATTTTCATATTGTTCTGTAGTTGTCGGAGATGAGCATGAATAGACACTGAATGGTCAGAAATACTCATGCAACACATCCCATCAAAGTCTTCACAGCCATGGCCCTGTGCCAATAGCAAAAAATCAATAGCAGCTCTATTCTGCAATACTGCATGCCTAACACTCTTCATATCCAAAAGCAAATCAGACAAAACCTTTGATGTAATATTAAACTGTTTTCCTGTCCAACATGCCAGTCGTCGTAACTGTGTTAAGGCTTGAGCACTAGATACTCCAGGTGTAAAAATAGATGACACAATCACTGTAGGACATTCCCAAAGTTCAACCTGATCCTTGCATTCTGGCCCCAATTGGAACACACTTCTCTTTGTTCGTAACCTGGTTCTATTGGATCCTCATAGTTGCTGTATAGTGGGTGCAAACAATGTCAATTTCCCAAAATAACAAGGCCCTCCATAAATGTTTGCTGGCAGTCCTTGCCATGCACGATCTCCACAGATTAGAAAAATACCAGGTGGTAATTGCAGAGGTGAACTGCTAGAATTTACCTTGTGAGACCAATTGCCACAGTATGCATCATTATTTTGCAAATATAGCAAATTTTGTGGAGAAACATTTGTACCATTTGGCCCATGAGACCTTTTTGCATGATTGTTCCTAGCCCAATTGACAAAAGTTAAACAATAATTGCTAGGGGCTGAGCCTAACAGTCTTAACTCTCGTGGCTCTGACCCGGTAACATTTAAACCTGTAGCAATGTACTAATTTTGAGCACCAATGGGATTTGCTGGGATTAAACCTGTGTCACAAATATTGATCGTGAATTTACCTGATGGGATTTCACATAATGTTTTGTTTGCTTCTTCGGGCGTTTTCCAATTCTTTGTCCATTTTTTAAACATTGTGGCATTGAGTGAATCCTCTAAAGGTGCACCCACTAAACAAGTTCGAAAAGGATCTGAAGGGGTAGCCATTGAAAGGCAAAAATTATCTTGTCCAGTTTGATTGGCCCACATTATCCACATATTTTGTCTTTCATCAATGTCAATCAAGAGCCCTTCATTTCCCTTTATCATGGTAAACCACTACAACAACCGAATCAGAGATAGTCTCTTAAGGACTTTAAAAAGATTGTGGCAGTTCAGCCAGCATCTTGGCTGGATCCCATGGGAGATCTTGCTTCCCTTTTCTTTTACCCCTCTGCCTCGCGCGTCGATTCAGTTGCTTCGAACCATGGGGTGTTCCATCTTCTCAGCAGCAGGGATAACTTTCAGGGAAAGACCCTTTCTCTCGAGACTGCCGTTTTAAGAATTGCTCCCAATTTTTATTTTTTACCCCTGGAATATCACACCTGACCTGTGTAAGTGTTTTATGACAGCGTATTGTGCTTATTTCAATAATATATGGCAAAGGGGTATTAGGATGATAACAATAATTTTCTGGGTTTATCCCAAAAGCATAAATCTCCCACCATCTATCAGATCCTTTTTCAAATTGTCCTGTTTGTATACCTTCCTGTAATGCAACCTCAGTGAAATTTCTTTCAAAGTTGTAACACTCTGTACAAATCCCTCTTGGGGATCGACCCCACTTAGAATGTGTCCACCACTTTTCTTTACACACTTTACAAATGTAACATACAAAAGGATAACATTCGCACTCTGGTACTGTATACAAGATTTGCATGTGAGAGTTCATCAGATCCCGTCTCTATGTTGATGGTAGAGAGCAAGAAGTATCTGCAGAATTTTCTGGATCAGCTGAAGGTAAATCCCTGGGATCAGCAGGTTTAGTCCATCGGCTCGGCACCCAGACAGGCCCTGTGGGGGTAGACACACAAAGATAACCACGTCCCCAATACAGTACCTTGCTGGGACCTCCCCACAGTCCTGTTTTTGGATCTTTAAAAACCAATCGGTCTGCCCTAGCATTTCTTTCTCCTAAACCCACATCCCATTTGTGACTACAAATATGGATAATAGCAAAGGCAGCAGTCCTCAACTTTACTGCTCTTTGAAGCTGCAAAAACAGTTCATATAAACGAGGATTTTTTACTTCCTTTATGTCTGCTTTTTCAATACGTTCACTCACTCCTGCAACATATAAAGAATCAGTTACCACATTAACAGGACCCTTAAACTGCACCAAAACCCAAACAACAGCGACTAATTCCAGAGTTTGTAATGTGTCCTCCTTTTGAGCTGGAATAATGTGATGATTCCATTGTCCTTGTGAATTTTGCCATGTAGCAGCAGCTGTGCGAGATTTCTTTCCAGCATCAGTGAACACTGTTGATGCCCCTGGTAACAGCACAAATGATCGTTTGGGCTTTTCAATCCAATTCTGCTGGCCTATCCATCGTAGTGGTATTCGAGGCACCTCCCCAGTACTGACCACACTGCTGTTGTCAAGCAATGCTTCTTGCAGTGTGGAGCTGTGAATTAAATACCAATCTAAAGTGTCCTTTTTTATTGGTATCTGAATTACAGCTGGATCTGCACCCATAATTTGTCACAATCGCTTCTACCTTTGTTTTATTAAATCTGCTAAAATTTCAATTTTTTGAATTAAGGTATGTCTCTGCTGTAATGGTGGCAACAACCACTCTAATACCCATATTTCCCCTGTTTCCTTTTGTTGCTGTGTTAAAGCACCGATGAGATGTTGAGGTCCAAACCATACAGTAAAGTTAATGTCCAAGTCTGAATCTCG
The DNA here is from genome assembly GCF_971803275.1 of Cyanistes caeruleus. NCBI lineage: Eukaryota > Metazoa > Chordata > Aves > Passeriformes > Paridae > Cyanistes > Cyanistes caeruleus. The sequence continues at coordinate 1,455,263 of NW_028255895.1, read as the reverse complement.
CCTACGAACAACACCTGTCTGGATACCGTCCATTATTTTATTGAGAGCTTCTTGTTGTTCACTGGTGACCTGTATAGGTGCTGTAGGATCAGTACCTTTTAACAAAGGTCATAAGGGTTGTAAAAGTTCATTAAGAATACCCACAACAGGTTTAAGGCATTGCAAATCCCCCAGCAATCGCTGAGCATCATGAACAGTATGAAGTGACGTGTTCAATGACAGTTTCTGAGGGGCAACATACTGCTCAGTTAAAGTCCCCCCGAGATATTTCCATGGGGATGACTGCTGTATTTTCTCAGGTGCAACAACCAGTCCATTCTGAAGTAGTTGTGTTTGAATGTCTTTAACTTGTTAATCTGCAAAAGGTTGTGACTGAGCAAAAAGAATATCATCCATATAGTGATAAATAATGGTTGTAGGCCATCGAACACGTAGTGGCTGCAAAGCATTATCAACATAAAGCTGGCACAAGGTAGGAGAATTACGCATACCCTGTGGTAAAACTGTCCATTCAAATCTCTTGTCTGGTTCTGCTCGATTTAATGAAGGCAAGGTAAAAGCAAATCTGCAAGTATCCTGTTCATGCAGTGAGATAGTGAAAAAACAGTCCTTTAAATCAATTATTAACAAGGGCCAATGTCTTGGCAACATTGCAGGATTGGGCAAAGCAGGTTGTAGCGCCCCCATTGGCTCCATTTGTTCATTTACTGCACGTAAGTCATGCAGCAATCGATATTTCCAGATTTCTTTTTTACAACAAAAAAGGGGGTATTCCAAGGACTTGTTGACAACTTTAAATGTCCTTGTTGATATTGTTCCAGCACTAATTGATGAGCTTGCTGCAGACTTTCCCTTTTTAAAGGCCACTGTTCAACCCATACTGGTTCCTGAATTATCCATTTAAGTGGGAGTGGGAAAGTCCAAACAATGGCCTCTATTCTAAAGGGTGCTCATTGGTCAAAATAACACCAAGTTGGGACAAAATATCTCGCCCTATTAGACATTGAACCTTGTCTGGTAATGGAACAATTGACAAAACAGAATTGATGACCTTCCCATCTAATTGAATCTGGATTTGTGGAGACCTTTTTGCCAAAGTTAAGCCTCCCACCCCTGTAACAGTAACCATACTGGACAACAAAGGCCATTCCTGGGGCCAATACTGTGGAGCAACAATACTTGAGTCTGTCCCAGTATCCAATAGTCCTTCTAATTGGTGGGATTCTCCGTTATAATTGGGAACAACTTTTCGCTTGGGTCGAGTGTTTAAGCCCAGGGTAAGCAATGTAAGTCCTCCTGTAGAACCAAATCCACCCGTACCCTGTAATTGATTTTTCAGTGGTGTCAATTGATGGGTATATTGTGGTAGTGGCAGTTGTGCAATTCGCTGTCCCTTATCAATTCTGGCTGGTGGTGCCAGTGTATATGCCATGATATATATTTCACCAGAATATACCACATCAATTACTCCAGGTAAAATAAACAGTCCCATTAGACTAGCAGATGAACGTCCCAACACTATTGCACCCACAGCTTTTCCATTTATTATCACTGGTCCCATAATTCCCGTGGGAATCTTGTAGGGCTGAGATGTCAATAAATCCACAGTCACTGAGGCTGCCAGGTCCAGGCCGAGGCTCCCTGCTGTGGCAGGCTGGAGGGAAGTTGCACTGATGTTCTGGCAGCTGCTATTTGTGTCCTGGCGCGGCGGCTTCTCGCGCTGACCTTCCCGTTTCCTGATCTCTGGCGGCAAACACTATCAGTGTGGGTATTGGAGCGACACTGATTGCACCAAACAGATGGTACAGTACATTCCTTCCGAATATGTCCAAGGTTGCCACAGCAAAAACATTTCAGTCGGGAGGCTGGAATCCTGCCATTGTTGGTTGTAGCTGCTTGTAGGGGTGCAAGAGCTGCTAAAACCTGACTCTGATTCGATGCCAGTTCTTTAATTGCCTGGGCTAACATTGCCTGTGAGCCCACCGGTATATTAGACATCCTCTCTAATGCCTCCTCAGTAGTCCAATTAGCATTTAGGGAATTTAAAACTGACCTGGTTGCTGGATTACAATTCTGTAATGCACATTGTTTTAATAATGCTCCCCTCATATACTCAGGAACACCTGCCTGTTCTATAGCTGCAGCTGCTTTATCAATAAATGCTCCAAATGGCTCATCTCACCCTTGTTTAATACCCATATAAGATGGAATACCTCCTGGCTCCTTAATCCGATCAAATGCAGCTCGCACTAACCGCATTCCTTCTCTCAACTTACCTGGCCCCAAAATAGCTTGTGCTTCCACTTGACTATATGCTCCTAATCCCATTAGTTCTTCCAAAGTTAGCCCATGCAGTGGATCACCTGCCTGTCTTTGCACATTTGCACTTTCTTGGCAATAAGCTTGCCAGTGTGCATTAAATAACAACTGCTGATGCTGACTAAGAATCAATTTCATAATACTCCTACAATCTGCAGGCAACAAAATCTGTGTACCCCACAAATAATCAATCATCTGTCTAACCGGTTCACTGGTCACTCCAAACTGACTGACTGTAGATCACAACTGTGATAACCATTTCCAATCTAAAGCTGTAATTTGAGCTTGTATTCCTCCCCCTTGCATCGGTGCAAAGGTTACAGGACATGCTACTTCCAATACAACATCTGCTATTTCCTGATCTCCCTCTTGCAAAATATTCCGTGCCAACGTAGCCCATGTCTCCCTTCTTTCCCGTGCAATAGCCTCACCTAACTCATGCCCTACCCCAGGGACAGATTTATTTTCCATAGGGGAGGATGGTAACGGTGCCGAAGGCTCCGTTCCAGAATCAAGGTTAGTAGGTGAAGGAATTGGAGATGGCACAAAAGGATTAGCAGCTGCAGCAGAGGACAGTGACTGTGTGGGGGGGGTCAGGATTACTGTGTTCGTGGCGGGTGGCAATGGACACTCATTAATTCCCTCTAATAATCTATTTTTTGACATAGGTGCAGATGCTTCTGTGGCAGCTGCCTGTTCAGCCTGATACTGCAAAAGAACATTATGAACTGTCCGCCACAGTTTTCTCAATTTTTTAGCAGTTTTATCATCATCTAAAGTAGCTTCCCACAATTTATCTCCAAATTTTCGCCACTCATTTAATTCATGGACTGTATGGGGATTCTGAAAACAACCCTGAGCATACCCATAAGCAAGAAGTCGAGGGAGCTCCTTGCGCAAATCAAAGTCTTTAACCTGTCGCTTTTCTAAAAAGCAGGTAAATAAATCATATGCTGCTTGCCTTTCCATCTTACCGTCAGCGCTGTTGCAGCCCCTACAATGTTTCGGCAGCACGTTACGGCAGGACTCTCCTCTGTGGTCGCCTGGGCGCGGCACCGTTGCTGTGTGATCAGGACTCTCCTGTGAGGTTGCCTGGAACGCGGCACAGCTGTTGCGTTTCACCGTCCTTGCTGCAGAGGACCCATCCCCTGACACCAACTCCCTTGGCCGACTCCAGCTCCTTTTTAAGGTCCCAAGGGTCCCAAAGGTCCCAAGGGTCCCAAAGGTTCCAAAGGTCCCAGAGGTCCCAAAGGTCCCAAAGGTCCCAAAGGTTCCAAAGGTCCCAAAGGTCCCAAAGGTCCCAAAGGTCCCTGCTGTTCGGGCGCCATTTGATGAGTTCGGCGGGAGAAATGCAGCACTCAATATGAATGATCAGCAAGTCTCATTTATTGATAACTCTAAAACCACTTATATAGCACCAATAATTAGGCTCATACATAGTGCAAAAGCAAGCTCATTCTTGGATATTTCATTTAAGCTTGACTCCACCTAGTCCCACATTCTTGTGGTCTCTCATCTGTGCTGAATTCTCATTCTTCTGATCACAGCGTCCTGTTCTCAGTTCACAGTTATCACCAGGGTCTTTCTGACCTTGCAACATCTCAAACCAACGGTACTCTATTGTTGTTTAATTCTTTCTCAGCTAATTGCTGCATGGGAACATGACCTTTGCTAGCTAGCCATTGCTCTATACATGGCCAATCACAGAACACAGAGTTCATCTGATTGAGGTGAAATTTCATTCACTGGAGACAAAGTCAAATTGCCTCTTCTTTGCTCAGCACTACAAATCCATTTGAAGCTGGTTGCCAAGACTTTCTGCAAGAGCTGAGTGATGGGATAAAGCCCTGCAATGGCACCATGAAATGGGAGAGCTGCAGAGAAATCTCAAAGAATGGCATTTCCAAGCATTTTCAGGCACTGATGTTCTGCTGCTGGCTTGGTGCTGTCCAAGGGGCTGATTGGAATGGTTTTAGAGGAGCTACGCTGGGCAGTGAAATGCACCTCAGGCAGAAAATGCATCTCTGGTGTCTGCAAGTGCCTTTATCTCCCATCATGTTCCTCAGCACTGAAATCCTACAAGGACTGAGGGAATCTGAGGCTTTGGGAATGCCCAAGAGTGAGAGATTTTGGTGAGATTTGACTCAGGAGATGGAAGCAGCAGCAGCAGAAGGTCCTGTAATCTTCATCCTTGTGTTCTCCTGCATGCTGATGCATCATGAAGGAGGCAGGGATTCCATCAAGTACCTTCTGTATCTCGACTGTGGCAAATTCTTTCATTTCTCAGAGTTTCAGGCATGTGTTGTGTGGCTGTGCTGCACCCCAGGGCCAGGCTCTGCCTCTCTTGGCTCTGGCTGCTGCTTCCAAGCTGTCCTCTGTGATTTGGATTTGCAAGCCACCTCTCTGACCAGCTTCCACTTTGCTTGAAAAATTCAGCACCATGTTGGTGGCTGAACAAGTCCCAGAGCTGGGGAGAAGGATTTGAGATGCAATTTGCATCCCAGAGTTGTTACAGTGGGGAAAATGTCGCATCCCTCGTGTGCCTGGAGCTGCTAATCTTGTTGCAAACATTGAAAAGCTCTTCAGCTTCTCTCATTCTACCTAAATTTGATGACTGCTTTGATTTCACACCTCTTTCATGCAGGTTTTTCCTCTGTCCTTGGCTAGAATTGTCAGGCCTGAGAAATTTTGTTGAGCCTTGGGACAGCTCCCATCATCTATCCCTGCTCCTAATGCTGCTTTGAATTCTCTTGGGAATGTGAGCATGAGGGAAACTGGGGGGACTTTAGTGAGAGGAAAAGTGAGGCACAGAGGCTGAAGTGCAAATGCAGAGTGTGCAGGGTCAGCACAGTCTGCAGTGTTGTGGGGATTTGGGCCATGCAAACAGATGTTTCTTCTCTGGGAATGGCTGATTCCTTCTGTGTGTCTCCTCCTGAAATTGCTGTGCACCAGGGCTGGTGCTGGAGCTGCAGCAGCACAAAGTTGCCAGGGAGCCGTGTGGGAGCCAGTGGGAATCATTTCTTTGCTGCTTTGGATGAAAAGTTGTGACATGAATCTCAGTGTCAGGGAGGTGCCACGTTCATGCTGCTGCAGTGCCCACACACGGTGTCTGGAGACAGCTCAGGAGAAAAGGAAGAAAAGCCAGGATGAAATCCCATGTGCTACTGAACTCTATCAGAAAGTGCTTGGAGTGAAGTGTGTGAAGTGACTGGGGAGAGCTGGATAGAAGGGACAGCTCTGAGCAGTGTGTGGTACATCACTGACATCCTTGCAGTGATCTTTGCACAGAGATGAAAAAGTATCAGTTTGCATGGCCTGAATCTGTGGGTCTGGAAATTCTGCGTGTTGCACAAGCTGTGCTGAGCTCACCTGGCTCTGAAATATCTGAAATATCATCTCTGCACCTTAGGCAGGAAGAGCATCAGAGTTCTGAACAGATTAGTGAAAATCAGTCGTAACCCAGAAGCAAACCTTGGCAATAGACATGTGTGGCAGGTGAGGAGACTGAAAGCTTTCATTCTTGTCCTGGGAGAATGAATTCAGCAATAAAAAATCCTGTCTCTTGGCATTAAAATACTTTAGTTTCAGCTCTGCCCCAGCCCATCAATGTCCCTGTGTGGTTGGGGGTTGTTCTTCCCCTGTAGCTCTCTGCAGGTTGGTGCTAATTCAAGATGTTCTGGCAGGTTCCAATGTTTTGGTGCCCGAGCAGGGAGTGCAGAACAGGGATTACAAGTGCTGACATTTGCTGTGCTAGAAAGTCCAAGGGACAAATTTGTGCCAATTAAGGTCTCCCCTTTAACTAGGAGGAACAATTGATGTGGTGCTTGTAGCAGAGTGTGGTGACAGAGGGGGTTTCCAAAGGAAATCTTGGTGCATGTGGGCCAGAGGCCCCTGTGCTGAGGCTCCCTCCAGGCTGGCTCCAGCCCCTCAGGGTGCCCAGGAAGCAGGCTGCCCGCAGCCCAGTGCAGCCTCCTTAGCCCTGGGGCTAGCCAGGGAAGAGCCATGGATGAGGCTGAGCCCTGCTCCCATGTGGGATGCCATGGGACAGGGCCCACTGGGATTTGCCCCTCCAGCTACCAAGTGTGTGCAGAGAAACTGCAAGGAGAGGGTGAGCTCTGTCAGTGGGACCCCCTGTGCACAGGGAGCCCACTCCTGGGGTGGCTGTGCCAGCTCCCGCAGGGACATCCAGCCCTGGGAACCTGGAGCGAGTGGAAAGCACAACTTTGCAAATGTGCCCGAGGCAAATGCAAAGAGAACTGGGGTGTGAAAAACAAAGAATGTTTATTTGTAGAAGAAAAGGAACAAGAATGAACTACACAACATATTTACATTGTAAGAATATTGGTAGCAACAACAACAACAAACTATAGAACCTATTTACCTAAGAACATATCTAACAAAACTACATGAAACGTATTTACAGAACACTTAAGCAAACTCCAAAACGTCTATCAGAACACAACAACTGTAAAACGTATATACAGCAGGGTGGCATCTGTGTCCGGGATGTGCCTCAGTCCTGGAAGAAAAACAAGTAGCACGGTCAGTGCAGTCAGGCATGGAGGGGTGTTCCATGTGCTGCCAGGCTGGGACACTGGCACAGTGGGACTCTGCTGCCAGAAGTGAGGCTGGCTGGGGCTGGGGGCTGTGGCCCAGGCACTGGAACAGGGCTTGTGTGGCCCAAAGCAAGCCCAGGCCAGGCCAGGGATGGCCAGCAGAATCCAGTGCATGGGCTAGCGTGTCCCTGAGCAGGGAGTGCCCAGCCCAGCCCCAGGCTGGCAGCAGGGGACCCACTCTGCCTGTGGGGAGCACCTGCCTGTTCTGCTGCTGGCATGGGTCTTCATCCCAACACCATGTCCTCCTCCTCATCTTCCATATCAATCTCCATCTCCTCAATGTGCTCTTCCATGTCCACCTCCATCTCTTCCTCTCCAGCATCCTCCCTGTCCACTTCCATGTCCTCTTCTGTATCCATCTGTGTATCCACTTCCATCTCTTCCTCCATCTCTTTCACATCCACCTCCATCTCCTCCTCTGTGTCTGTGACAGCCTGCAGAGGTAGCAAAATCTCCCAGTGGGGTCCCTTTCCCACACTATCCCACAGAGCTCCAGCCCAGCCAGGCAGCTGCGGGGTGTCCACCTCCGTGGAATAGTACCATACTTTCTTTGGAGCAAATGCAGACATCCTGCAGGGATGGAGAGCAAAATGCACTCAACGGGGAGCTTTTGGGACTGCTGGGGGTATGAGGGAGCAGGTGACAACAAGGTGACAGGGGTAGGCCTGGAGCAGGGTGAAGAGCGTGCTGACACAAGGAGCCAAGGGTTGTGTTGTGGCCGTTGCTGGATGCTGGAAGTTCTAGCTGGAGTGTGCACTGTGACATCAGTGCCAGGAGCCCAGGCCCAGGCTGAAGTGGACAAGGGAGATGCTAGAATGATGGAATCCCTGGGTGGCTGGGCTTGGAAGGGACCCTAAAGACCATCTTGTTCCAAGCTGAGCAATCTTCCCCCAGAACAGGTTGCTCAGAGCCCTGCTCCCAGCTGGCCTTGGATGTTGCCAAGGATGGAGCATCCCCAGCCTCTGTGCCCAGCCTGGGCCAGTGGCCCAGCAGCCTGAGTGGAAAAGAGCAGCTGCATTAGATCCAACTTCAATCTCACTCCTGCAGTTGAAAGCCTTCTCCTCTCTGTGCCCATCTTTCCTGGAGCTGCAGGGAGGCCTCCCCAGCCCCTTCTCTTTCCAGGCTGAGCATCCCCAGCCCCACATGGACAGCACTCAGATCCGTGGGGGTTGAGGCTAAAGGGTGGCAAACGGCATCAGGAAGTGAGAGATGGAAGCTTTTGGAGATGGAAGGTTTGCCTCTAAATGTAGAAAAGAAATGAAAGTGGAGGGGAAAATGGTGGGACTCTGTCTTTGTTCTAACTGGGGAAGATTTTCTTTTCTTCTTTTCTGTCGTGCTGCCCCGAGTTTTGTTGTTTGAAAGGAGGTTTGGCAAAATATCCATTGTCTTCTCCATTGGTGAAACACTGAGCAAAGTCTAGGCAAGCTGATGATGCAGGGCAAAACCTGCAAATATCTACTGGTGATCGTGATCCTGGGGAATGCAGCTAAAGCCAGCCAAAAGCAATTTCTGGAAAGTCAAGCCTGGTTTACATTTTCTGGAGTTTGGCTGTGCCAAATTCACCAGTCATTTCTAAAAGGAAAAAAACTCCAACCAAAGCAGACAAAAACACAAACAAACAAACCCAAAGAAACCAATCAAACAAATCGATAAAAAACCCCAAAGCAAACCAAAGTAAATGAGAAGTTAGGATTGGTTGTAAGGATATCACAGCAGGCACATGGCTGCTTCCTACGGGATCACCATCTAAAGCCACCTTGAACAACTTCTCTAAAATATATCCAACAGGAGAAATCGAAAAAGTGATCCATGGCAGCTTTGGGGGCAGCTCTGCATTGTGGTGAAGGATGAGCATGCAGTGGTCCAGATGCAGCATTGCCCACCCTCCAGGCTGCTGTTTCCTCTGCTGAAAGACTCTTGCAGGACTGTGGCCCCTCTCAAAGCAATGGAAATCATTGCCACAGCTCTCCGTTGAGGCACTGGCATTTCCAGAGCCAGATTCAGGCACAATCCTACAGCCTGCTGAGCGTCTGGGAAAGATCCTGAGCATCTTCAGGCCTAGAAGCACAAAATAGCTCAGGCTCTCCCTGAACTGGGTTTTCAGGGCAGCTTTCCATATCTCTGCAAGATTGCTTCATCCCTCAACACGTCTGACTTTATGTCCAATGATGCATTTGGGTTCCTTCCTTCCTCCTGTGTGCCCGTGAGTAAACTTCCACGTGGATGGAGGAGATTGTGTACAGGACAATTGATTCCTGGATTGCCATTTGGCTTCACTGCCACTCAGCTGAACATGGTCCTTATCTAAGAAAGACTTCCAAGAAATGGGTAGGAGTTTTGGCTGTGAGAGGAGCAGAAAGCACATTTTCTGCACCAAATTGCCAGCTGATGCAGTTTCCCTGCCAAAATAGTGATTGCCATTCATCTTTCTGGGGAGAATGTGAAGACCCATTCAGAGATGCCAGGTTCAGCTGGCCTGTGGCTTTGTGTACCTCATTTCACATGTCCAATTTCAAGGGCCACTAAAAGAGGCTCATGTTTGCCTTGCTACCCAGAAGTTCTGTAGGTATTTCCAGGAGAAAAAGAAAAAAATCACTGTCCTGTGGTGTGGTAGAAATGCCAGCACAATTGTGACTCTGTGAGCAAAGACAGCCAGTGCTTTTTGGGGCTGCAGCAGCTGAGAGTGTGGCAGAGCGGTTTTGATATTCTTTTTAGAGTCCTGAAAACATTGTTCCCAAAACAATCTTTCTCCTGTCTTCTGTCCTAAACTGTGGAATAGAGAAAATGGAAAGGAGCAGAGGTTGGTTTCAATTGGCTTTTTTATTTTGAAGTCTTCAAATAGTGTCAGCCTGATGCATGATCCTTTAGAAATTGGATGAGTAGCACCTATTTCATCCCAGCAGAGAGGTGGGATTGAAGACATCCAACAACAGAAATACTGGATGTGTAAGAGCTCAGGTTTCCACCCCTCACACCCTGGTGTCTCGCTGAACTATTTTAAGCAGCCTCAGCCAGATACATTAAAATACTGCTTCAAACAACAACAGAATAAAAATGTTCCACCAAATGGGGAAAAATAAGAAAGGTGGGTGGCAGCCCTTTCTGAAGAGCTCGTGTTGATTTTGCAAAGTCAGATGCAAACAAGTTTTGCCATATTTCTTTCCTAGAAAAATGTAGATATTTGATAGAAATCGATCTCTGAGGCTGCTAAGTTTGGTATGATTTTAGATCTGGGAGGAACAGAACAGGTTGCAGAGAAGCTGTGATTGTCTCACCCTTGGAAGGGTTCAAGGCCAGGTTGGATGGGGCTTGGAGCAAACTGGTCTAGGGGAAGGTGTCCTGAGTGTGCTGAGAGTTGGAACAAGAGGAGCTTTAAGGTCCCTTCCAAGCCAACACATCCTGGGAGTCCATGGAGAGAAACTGTGAGTTTTCCTGAGATGCTGCCTTTGCAAGGGCAAGTCCCAAACACCCCAGGGAGTTTGAAATGCCCTGAGCAGAACCCAGCTGTGCTTTCTCATAGGTTGTCGCGGCGGTGGATGTGTCAGGGGTGCCGCGACTCCCGGGGAAGCGTTCTGCGGTTGGGCTGCCCGGGGCACAGACACGTCCTCTGCCCGGCGAGTGATTTCAGCTCAGCTCAGCTCGGCGGCAGCGTGCAGGCGACACGGAGGGAGAGAGCAGAGCGCTGTGTGGCGTTCCGCAGAGAACTGGCCTTTATTACAGCCGGGCCCTCGGCGAAGGGAGCCAGTGACAGCTGCTCTCTGGAACAGGGGAAAAACTGGGGGATTTATAGGGGAGGAGAGGGGCTGGGGAAACTGGGATACAGGTATGGGGTGGGATGGCAGGGGAGAACACCAGTGGAGTGTAACAGTTTAACAGAACTAACTCAAAGATTGCTGGCAGTGATACTTTTCTCTCTCTTAGAGCAAAGTGCCTTGCCTCCAAGGGAGGGCCAGGATCTCTGAATTAGCTGATTTCCTGGCCCCCACAACTCCCCCTTCTTTACTTCTTAAAAAGGCATCTCCCAGAGATTTGGCTAATAACTTCTGAAAACATGAAAACATACATAGGAAAATAATAATGATTAGGAAAACCCAAAAACTGTTTTTGAGGAGGGAGGCAACCCATCCTTTGAGTCCCCAGCTCCCAAAAAGGTCTTCAGACCACTGGGGCTCCTTTTCAGTCTGGAGTTCCTGGAGCGCGTGTTGGAGTCTCTGGATGCGGGCGTGAATGCCTTCGCTGGGGCAGGCAGGGTGACAGAGGGTTGGTGGCGCTGCCCATGGACAAGCACATGTACTCTTGTTTGAGAGTCTTTGCCAGGGTGATCCACACGTTCTCCTGGGGCTGTGCTACTAGCCAGGCATCCACAGATGATGTTTTCAGGAGCATCCAGATGGTCAGGAACGTCAGGAACTCAAGGATGGTTTTGCTCTCCATTTTCTATAACAAAGCATAAAAGATTAGCTCTGACCTTTTTTTGGGGGGGAGGAATATTTTCTTTTTCCCCTTCCTCTCCTGTCTTCCCCCTCTTTCTAAAACAAAATAACTATAAGTGAGGAACGGGTATTGGGGATGAGGTGTTGTTTGCTGGTGGGGCTGTTTTGTGCATCGGGGACACATGACCAGACACCAGCAGCAGCACTGAGGTGCATTTTGGTGTAAATTGGCAATTTGGGTTAGGTAATGAGGGTAAGAAGGGAAGTTTAATAATTGATACGTAAATTATACAACAAGAGAGTATAAAACATGTTCAGCTCAAAAAACCAAGAAGGGTCAGATTTGGGTCTGTGTACCCCTGACACCCAGATCCCTTAATAAAGCACCTGCATATAATCATTCTGTGATGATGAGTGTTCCTGAATGCCAACAATTTCATCAGATTTTACTGGAATTTTGTGGGATTTTTCTGGAATTTTGTAGATTTTGTGGAATTTTGTGGGATTTTGTGGGATTTGGAGGAGACTTGAAGAATTTTGTGGGATATTTCTGGAATTTGGTGGAAATTGGAGGAGATTTTGTGAAATGTTTCTGGAATTTGGTAGGGTTTTGAGAAGATTTCTCTAATTTTGTGGATTTTTCTGGAATTTTGTGGAATGTTTCTGCAATTTTGTTGGATGTTTCTGGAATTTTGTGGGAATTTCTTGGAATGCTGTGGAATTTTCTGCAATTTTGTAGGATTTTTAAAAGACTTGAAGAATTTTGAGGGATTTTTCTTAGATTTTGTGGAAATTTGTGGAGATTTTGTGGGATTTTTCTTGAATTTTGTGGGGCATATAAATAATTTTGTGGGGTGTTTCTGGAATTTTTGGGGCTTTTCAAGAATTTTGAGGGATTTTTCTGGAATTTTGTGGAAACTGGAGGACATTTTGTGGGCTATTTCCTGGAATTTGGTAAGGTTTTGAGAAGATTTAAGGAATTTTGTGGGATTTTTTAGTATTTTGTGGATTTTTCTATTATTTTGTGGGATTTTGAGGAGATTTAAGGAATTTTGAGGGATTTTTGTGGTATTTTGAGGGATTTTGAAGAGATTTTCGAGGATTTTTTTGAGGTTTATGGAATTTTGTGGAAAATTTGTGGAATTTTGTGGGGTTCCTGTGCAATTTTGTAGGAATGCAAGAAAATTTTAATAATTTTGTGGGACTTTTGTGGGATTTTTTAGGATTTTGAGGAGATTTGAGGAATTTTGAAGGGTTTTTGTGGAATTTTGTAGGATTTTGTGAGATTTATGGAATTTTGTAGAAATTTTGTGGAATTTCATAGAAATTTGTGGAAATTTATGGGATTCATCTGGAATTTTGTAGGGATTTGAAGAGATTTAAATAATTTTGTGGGCTTTTGGATTTTGTGGGATTTTGTGGGACTTTTATGAAAAATAATTTTGTGGGATTTTTGTTGAATTTTGTGGGAATTTTGTGGATTTTCTTTGCATTTTTAATGGAATTTTTGGGGATTTTTGTGGGATTATTAAAAAATTTAACGAGTTTTGTGGGATTTTTGTGGAATTTTGTTGGATTTTTCAAGAAATTTAGAGTATTTTGTAGAATTTTTGTAAAATTTTGTGGGATTTTGAGGGATTTCTGGGAATTTTTAGGGATTTCTGTGGAATTTTTTGGATTTTGAGGAATTTTTGGAATTCTTGTGAAATTTTGTGCGGTTTGTGTGGAATTTGTTGGGTTTTTGAGGAGATTTTAAAATTTTTTTGAGGATTTCTGAGGAATTTTGTCTGATTTTGAGGAGATTTATGGGATTTCATGGAATTTTGTGGGATGTTTCTGGAAATTTGTGGGACTTTGAGGAGATCTAAATAATTTTGTGGTATTTCTGTAAAATTTTGTGGGATTTTGAGGAGATTTAAATAATTTTGTGGGATCTTAGTGTAACTTTTGCAGAATTTTGAAAGATTTTTCTGGAATTTTGTGGGATTCTTGTGGAATTTTGTGGGATTTTGACGAGATTTGGGGAATTTTGTGGGATGTTTCTTGAATTTTGTGAGATTTTAAAAAGATTTAAATAATTTTGTGGGATTCTTGTGGAATTTAGTAGGATCTTGTGGAGGTTTATGGAATTTTGTGGAAATTTTGTAGTTTTGTAGAAATTTCGTGGAATTTTGTGAGATTCATCTGGAATGTTTTAGGAATTTGAGAAAATTTAAATGATTTTGTGGGATTTTTGTGGGATTTTGTTGGATTTTGAGGAGATTTAGGGAATTTTATGGAATTTTGGTGGGATGTTTCTGGGATTTTGTGGGATGTTTCTTGAATTTGGTGGATTTTGAGGAGATTGAAATAGTTTTGTGTGATTTTGTGGGGATTTATCGAATTTTGTGGAAATTTTCTCGGATTCTTATCAAAATTTGTGGGATGTTTCTGGAATTTTGTGGATTTTTTTCTGTAATTTTGTGGGATTTTTAGGAGATTTAAATAAATTTGTGGGATTTTGTGGAGATTTAGGTTGTTATTTTCTTGTGGTTTTAAAGCAGTAACTAAAAAAATTACTAGAAAACTCACTTATTTCTTGCTGTGAGATAGGGATTAGAACAAGAGCAAAACAGGCTTAAAACTTAAAAAGGAATAAAGAACGTTTATTAACAAATCTACAAGAATAAGAACACCAGAATAAACCTCCAGAAAACCCCTTTATCCCCCACTACCCAACCATTCTCTTGTTCACATGACAACATAGAGACAAAAAACATTGGAACTTTGGTGTTTAAACCAATTCCTGCTAGAGTCTTTTCATCAGCATTTGTAGAGAAACAGAAGTCGTCTTCTGCTAATCTATGGAGTTTCTCACAAGAAAACTATTTCTGTTATAGCTTTCTATTTCTCTGGTGCCAGATGTCTGGAAATCTGCCATCAGATTTTCTCCTCCCATTTCACATCACTCTGAGGTGTGTATGGGCCATGAGTTTAGGGATGTCATTTTAAGGATGAGTTATTCAAAGGCAAAAGTTCTCTTCATCTCTCTGTGAACTCTACTGGAAAACAGTTTTCTCATTGCCCCCCAAGGCTTCAAATTTTCGCTTCACTCTGTTCCAGCACTTCACTGTATCACAATTACTCTACTTTTTACTCAAAATCCACACTTTGAACACTCCATTCCTCCCTATATACTCTATCATGAATTAAAGGAGTTTTTTCAGAACACAATTGTCCAGCTCCATAGCTTTAACAGAAAAATATTTCAGCTTAATTAAAGCATCTCCGTATTCTCTACCTCTTCTGAAGCTTAATTCTTTTTTTACTGTCTCTGATAGTTTATAAAGTCTCTTTACATGTTGATTCCTCTCTTTTTCTCTCTCTGGGTAAAAGGATTAATCTGCAAGTCTCATCTGGGTAATGAAAAGGTTAAAATCTTGCCCAGGCTTTGTAGATGGTTCTGTGATCTCTGCCGGAGCAGCGGCTGGAGCTGTGTGCGCTGGAAGATTCTTCATGGCTGCTCTGGAGAGTGTGGTCACTGTCTCAGCCCGCCGCAGCTCAAGAGCTTTTTCTTTCTTTCCTGGGCAGTCTGTGGTGAATTCAGTCGCAGCAAAAAGTGCAGCCGAGCCAGGGAGCGGCCTGGCCCGGCCAGAGCCCGGGGCAAGCCCCGCAGGCCCCATCTCCCGGCCGGGAGCCGCGGCAGGCCCAGCCCAGCCCCTGCCCGGGCCGCATGGGCTGGGCCGGGGACGGGAAGCCAGCTGGAGCTCAGTTACCTTTCACAGCCAGCAAACCAAGAGACAAAGAAATTCCCAGCCTTAGGGCTTAAGCTGCTGTTCACAGCTTGATCTCACTTTGCAGTGCTTAAAACTGCCGTCAATTCTTAGACATGGCCAGCTGTTGGCGAGGAGACAAACTCCCATCAGCCACCAGTGATTTTTACCTCCTTAGGTGTTTGACTTTGTTTTCTTTAATGCCAATCTATCACAACACCGTAGTACAGCCTGGGCTGGAGAGGGCACAGCGATGGGCAGCAGCTGCAAGGCCCTGCCAGAGGCAACTTGTACAGCCCTTTGGCCATGGCTGCTGGGCCTAGGCCTGAGGCCAGCAGGGGACAAGTGACCCTGGCAGCCCTGGGGCCTCATTGCCTCCTTGTCCCTGCCCAGCAGCCTGGCAGGGGCCGCCCCATGGTGCTGCCCTTGGCATTGCACATCCCCACATGCCAGTGGCTCGGGAAGAGCCCTGAGCAATGAGGGAGGGACAGCATCTGCCTTGCCAGGGGCTGGGGCTCAGCCCTTGGCCCTTGGCATCCCTGAAACGCATCCAGCTTTGCTCAGCACCACAGACACCTTTCCCTTGCTTGTCCCCAGCTGCCATCAGGGCCTCCAGTCTTCTGCTCTGCCTGGAACCTGGGGACGCTTTCTCACTCGTGTCTCTCATTTCAACTACAAGAAACTTCAGTGTTTCCATCTGACTTTGGGCTCTTGAGAAGTTTCTGGAGCACACTCTGAGGGACTGAGTGTGATGCAAAGAGCCCCAAAGGCCCGAGAGGGTGATGAAAGTGCTGGTGCTGTGTCTGTGCTGCTGAGCTGGGCCGGGCTCCTGGCCCAGAGGCAGCTCCTGGCAAGGGCAGCGCTGCAGAGAGACAGCTGTGGCCAGGAGCAGCTCCTGAGCACAGCCCAGCAGGGCTGGGGCCCTGCCAGGGCAGCTCAGGGACACGAGCAGGCCCAGACAGAGCTGCCAGGGGCTCAGCACTGGCAGGGGCTGTGTGATGTCCCAGAGGGGGCTGTGTCACAGCGGCACCTCTGGGGCTGTGTCTGGGAGCCCCAGAGCAGCTGGGATGTCAGAAAGGGGCTGTGTGACAGCACAGATGGGTCTGTGACATCACAGAGTTTGTTGTGTGAGGTCACTGAGCAGCTACAGCATCATAGAGGGGATTCTGTGACATCACAGAGAGGACTGTGACATTAGACATTAGATACATGACATCACAGAGCAGGCTGTGACATCATGGCATGGCTGTATGACATCACAGACCTGGCTGTGAGATCAAAGTGTGTTCGGTGACATCACAAGGTGTCTGTATGACATCACAAAGAGGGCTGAGTGACATCACTGATGGGGTTGTGACATCACAGAGCTGGCTGTGACATCACAGTGGAGGGTGTGAGGCCATTGAGGATACTCTGCCATCATAGAGGGTGGCTCTGTGACATCTGAGAATGGTTTGTGACATCAGAGTGTCACTGTGTAGCATCATAGATCAGGCTGTGACATCACAGTAGACTGTGACAATATCTGCTGTCTTTGTGACATTACAGTCTTCTGTGACATCCCACCACAGCTGTATGACGTCACAGGATGACATCCCAGAGTTGGCTCTGTGACATCACAAGGGCTGCCCAGAGTGGGCTGTGACATCACAGGGGGCAGTGTGACATCCCAGGTGTCTGTGTGACATCACAGGGAGCAGTGTGACATCACAGGGGCAGTGTGACATCACAGGGGGAAATGTGAGGTCACAGGTGTCTGTGTGACATCACAGGGGGCAGTGTGACATCACAGGGGGCAATGTGAGGTCACTGGGGAGGTCACTCCACCCCAGCCCCTCTCACAGTTCCCCCCAGAGAAGTCCAACACTGCTCCTGCACAGCGGGGTCCCCTGTCCCCCCGGGTTCCCCCACACCTGGTGCCGCAGCCTCCCCCAGAGGATGTTCCATCAGATCGACCCCAGAGCCTGACACAGGGACGGGGCTGGGGCCGTGGGGGTGGGACGGGGGGACAGGGACCCCCAGGAGCATCCCTGTGTCCCCTAGGGCCAGAGCCTGGGCCAGGGCTCCTTCACCCTGTCACCAACGAGGGCTTGAGAGCGTTTGAAAAATCCCCGGCAAGGGAGCAGCAAAAACCAGATTTAATATTAAGTGACAGCAGCACAAAGTTCCTTGGCAAGAGTCACTCTGTAACACCTTGGGCAGGAGCTGATCTGGCTCTGTCACTTTGGGCCGCACCAGGAGTGGGTCACAGCCCAGGAGCAGGATGAGCCCAGCTGTGACTGGAGCACTGGCTCTGTGGCTTTTGGCTGTCAGTCTGCGCTCTGAGGAGACAAGGATGAGAGGGAGGTCTTTTGCATGGGATAACAGAGGATTTATTGCTCTGGGGAATCTTGGGGGCAAAAGACAGAAAATGCGAGCGTGCAACAGCTGAAATAGGGAGGTGGTTCAAAGGGAGGGTACAAAGCATCAGCTAATCAGAGATATCCTGGGGAGGGTAAAAGGCAGGGTCCACAAAATCATCATCCAATGAAGGAGGTATGGGGGGAAATTGGGTCACATGGACTAATCAAACATCGAAATTTAGGGGATTTCTGAAGTGGAATTCCAAGCATGCAGTGGGTCTAAGGTAGAATTTACAGGTGACTCAGGGTAAATTGACCAAGTGGGGTGGGAGGGTCTCATTTGGACCAAACCTTCAACTGGGGCAATAACAGAACATACCATGAACAAGAAACACACTGCAACAACCACCCTTTGTCCTGTTGTGGCAGGCCCCACTAAAACCTTTGTCCACCGTTGCATTTCCAATGAGCCGGGTTTCCATGGCAATTGCCAGGACAGGTGACCCAGGTGTGGTGTCCCAGGGAGGGTTGCCATGGAAACAGGTGGCAGCACTGACCCTTTCTGTCTGGCTGAGCTGACCTTTGGCCCTGGCAGTGGCGTTTGCTGCTGGCTCCACGACGCCTGACCAGCCAGCGCGGCACAGGGCAGGTGGCCGTGGCACAAGCCCCCAGCAAGGGATCCCCTCTGGCTCTGGGCAGTGACAGCAGCCCTGAGCAAAGGGCTGGCACAGTGGGGTCAGTGCAGTGTCCATGGCAACAGCCCCTTGCCATGGCCCAGGGCAGGTTGGGATGATAATCCACCCTCACATCTGGCCCAGGGCAGCTCTGCAGTGCCCTTCCCCACAGCCTGGCTGCACAGAAGCACTTCCAGGGCTCTCTGCATTTCCCTTCCTTCACTCTTGCCTCACTCACACACCTCCCAACCACCCACTTGGTGCTTTCAGCTGCAAGGAGTTCAAAGCTTGTCTGTCCTTCAGCAGCTGCTCTAATTCTGCCTTCAGCCAACTCTGGGTTTGTGTTTATTGCAGAGCTTCCTGTGTGTCTGAAACATTCCTTGCCTGGTTCTGCCTTGGGGAAGGGGAACCTCCTTGGTGGCACCTTGGGCTGGCACACACTTGAGGAGGGTGTCTGTTTTCCACGGGGAAACTCAGCAGTTTTAGACTGCTAAAATCAAAGAAGAAAACCCCTCTTTGCCTGAGTGCAGCCAGTTGTGTGAGCAAAGCAGATCCCAGAGGAGTGAGGAGAGACAGGATGGGGCTGGGGAATGTGGAACAAGGTTGTCCACACTGGGTCAGATCTCAAGACACAGCTTCTCTGACCTGGCCACACCTCCTTAGGAGAGACCCTGGATCAATAATGATCACTGAATGCTGCAATCACCTCTGCTCTAAAGTGAACAGGAATAAAAGACACCCTTTAAAATAGGAACACATATTTCCTAGAAGTTCTTTGAACTATTTCTCCATAACTATTGCAGGAAACTTTCCTAAGAACTGCACCAGACCAGAGGGAAATCAAGGCACAGCCATGGTTTGTTGGGACTTGCTTGATCCTAATGAGCCCCGTGGTGCATTTGGAGCTGAGCCCTGGAACCTCAGGGCCTGAGAGGAGATTGCACAAACCTTTCCAGGAGTCCAAGTCAGAGGAAAATATCCAAAGTTTCTCCAAAGATTAATGGGTGCCACTGAGGTCCATCCCCAGCACAGGCTCCTCATGGACTCCTTGGAGGAGAGAACTGGAGGCCAGGATTGCACAGAAACCTCTCAGAGACTCAGTGTGGAAAGGACAATCCAAAGCAGCTGAAAAAGCCCTGAGTATCTCAAAGTATTGATGAGCCCCACTGAGTGTCAATGCAAAGCTCCCAAGGGACTCGTTAAAGCAGATAATTGGGGCCATAATTGCACAAACTTCTCAGAGATTCAGTGTGGGAAGGAAAAAGGAAAGTACCTTAAGAACCTGAAGTACCTTGAAGCATTAATGAGCTCCACTGAGTGTTGTTACTGACAAAGCCTCTCAAGTGACTAATTACAGCAGATAATTGGAGGCCAGGATTGCACAAACTCTTAAAAGACTCCAAGGCAAAAGCCAAAGTTCTTTGAAAAAGCTGCAGTTGCTGGGAGCATGAAGGAGCCCCCAGGGCCATTCCTGAGCAAGGCTCCCCAGGGACTCCTTCCAGCAGATCCCTGAGGCCACTGGCATGTGGGCTAGGTGGGATGCTGAGGGCAGGCCAAGGGGGTGACAGTGGCCAGCCTTGCTGGGGCTGTGCCAGGAGGCCCCAGGGCCTCAGGACAAGGTGTCTCCTCACAGCCCTTGCTGGCACAGCATTGGCTGCTGTGGCCCAGGGCACCAAGCCTTGGCTTCTTTTTGTCCCTACCTGTCATCAGTGCCTCCAGTTCTCTGCTCTGCCTGGAGCCTGGGGACACTTTCTCAGTCACATCCCTCAGTGGGACCCATTAAAAGGAAAAGAAACTTTGGAGTTCCATTCTGACTTGGAGTTCTTGACAGGTTTCTTCCCCTCCCTCTCAGGGACTGATGTTCAGGGCCTCAGCACAAAGCCCCAAGAGGCTCATTAAAGTCCTGCTGCTGTGTCTGTGCTGCTGAGCTGGGCCGGGCTCCTGGCACAGAGGCAGCTCCTGGAAACCAAGAAGAGCTTCAAAAGCACATTTCTCTTGCTGAGCAGCTCTTCTGCCAGCCCAGCAGGGCTGGGGCACTGCCTGCAGCCACCCCGGGCACAGCCCAGAGGCACAGAGAGCTTCAATCAGTCAGGGCTGGGAAGGTGCTGAGAAGTGCCTGGGGCAGAATCCCTGCCAGCCCTTGACACAGGAAGCCTCTGGCTGCAGGACAATGCAGCTGCAGCTCCTGGAGCCATCTCCTGAAGCTGGAACATGCCAGTGCCTACAGACTCTGTGAGTACATTCTCTGCCTGTCCCTTGTGCAGAGCAGCCAGGGGTGCCCAGGGCTGTCCTGCAGAGCAGGGTCCTGCAGCCCAGGGCGCTGTGCTGGGGCAGGGACTCTGCTGCCTGCCAGGGACAGCTCTCAGCCGGCCCGGGGAGCTGCTCCCAGCGCTGGGGAGAAGCTGTGGGGGGAAGGAGCCACCCTGAGCAGGGCAGGGGCTGCTGCTGAGAGGGGCTGTGTGGGGCAGGGCTGCTCCCAGCTCCAGACCTGCCTGGACAGAGGTCCGGAGGACACTTCCCAAAGGAAGGTGAGAATGGGATTGCTGTAAAGATCAGGAGATTCCCTGAGTGTTTTCAGTTTCTTTCTTTAAGCAGGGTGGGAAAGTTGCAATGATGACAAAAGGATTTTTACTTTTTATATATTTTAAATATATTTTTAGATTTGTAAACTATTATTATATAGTTATAAAATCATAATCCTTAAGTAACTCTATTAAACTACTATTATATACTTCTATAACTGTTATCCTGATTTAGCTCCAGTCCATTTCCTAACCTTTCTCTTAGATTTTAGAACAATAAAGTGACTTTCTAAATAGATTTCTGAAATACTATATAGTCTTATCATCAGAAAGAGGAGCTACTGGAAGAACATTTTGCTTTTTAACTGGAATGTGAGCAGTCATAACAAAAAGTGGGGCAAAGAAACCCTCGGACCTACTCGAATGGGTTGAGTCAGGGGCGTGTAGCTGGGGCAATGAATCTCCTATTGAATGTTTCTGTTAAATATCCTAATTAATCAACCTTCTTAAATTGTTGAAATAAGTGGCTGGGTATGCCACATCCCCACTGGGACACCTGGAAGCTTCCAATTAAACTGGTTTTTACTTTACTGTTCTAATACTGTTAAAATTTTGTGGGTTTTTTCTCTTTTGATTATAGACAACAGGGTGATGAGAGAAGCAGAAGAGGAATTGTAATCCCAGAATCACAGAACATTCTGAGTTGAAAGGGACACACCAGGATCAGCAAAGTAATGTTGGAACATTTACAGAGACGCCAGAATTGTAACTTTGGGTGCTCAGTCTCTCTGCTGGGAGGCTCCTAAACAGCCTAAATGCACTGCTCTGATATTGTCATTGTTACCTGGGGCTCTCAGGGAGGCTCTGGCATCTGCAGCAGCTGAGTCAGGCCCTGCCCTTGGGATTGCTGCCAGGCAGGTGTGTCCATGGGAATGGGGTGTCCCAGCTTCCCTGTGACCTGTGGGGCTGTGGGCAAAGCAGTCCATGGGAAAGGGGAATGAGCTGAGTCCCCTCCCTGAGATCCCATCATGGGCACACCTGGGCATCTCCTTGCTGTGTCCTTCCAAGTTCCTCTCCTTGCTCTGAGCTGCCCTCCTGGCTGCAAATCTGTGCCAGAGCCTCTTGGACTTCCCTGAATGTCCCACGGGGAAGGGCAGAGATGCCACAGCTGAGGAAATGCTGCTGGCTTTGCCAAGGGAGCCGTGAGTGTCCTTGGCAGATGAGGGTGCTGAGACCTTGCCCAGAGACCTTTAGAGAGGGTGAGACATTCAGGGATCTCTCTGCCCTGGGCAGGGTCTGGTTTATGCCAGGGTGACACAGGAGTGTGATTGTGCTCTGATTCCAGCCAAAGGTGCAAAGCCAGGGCAGTTGGGAACAAGCCCATCCAGCCCCTCACCTTCCCTAAGCCACAGGGAATCTTTTGCCTCTCACATCTCTCAATGGCAAGCTCTGAGTGCAGCAGAAATGCTGGGGATTTCTGACCTCAGAGAACCAGGAATGATGTGTGGGCAGGAGAACAATTCCTAAAACCATCTCCTGCCATACTTCAGAATTGTGTGTGCAGGTGCTACCAAGCCCTTCTGCTTTAGGAGTGATTCCCCTGACAAATTCTGAATTTCCAGCCTTGTCCCTCTGCCACATGGCCACAAACCCAGGGCAGCAGGGCAGGGATGGCTCCTGGAGAGCCCCCAGGCACAGGCCTGGCTGCTCCTGGCATACTCAGCACAGCTGGAGCTCAGGCAGGGACCTGGGTGAAGGTTTTCCCAGAGCAGGAACAAAGGAGAGTCCCAGCCTCTCCTGACTTGTCACTGTCCTTTATCCATGAACAGGTCCCCATGTGCAGCCACAGCAAATGTCCAACAGCAGCTCCATCAGCCACTTCCTGCTGCTGGCACTGGCAGACACACGGCAGCTGCAGCTCCTGCACTTCTGCCTCTTCCTGGGCATCTCCCTGGCTGCCCTCCTGGGCAACGGCCTCATCATCAGCGCCGTAGCCTGCAGCCACCACCTGCACAGCCCCATGTTCTTCTTCCTGCTCAACCTGGCCCTCACTGACCTGGGCTCCATCTGCACCACTGTGCCCAAAGCCATGCACAATTCCCTCTGGGACACCAGAGACATCTCCTACACAGGATGTGCTGCACAAGTATTCTTTTATGTTCTCTTCATTACAACAGGGTTTTCCCTGCTGACCATCATGTGCTACGATCGCTACGTGTCCATCTGCAAACCCCTGCACTACGGGACCCTCCTGGGCGGAAGAGCTTGTGCCCACATGGCAGCAGCTGCCTGGGCCAGTGCCTTTCTCTATTCACTGCTGCACACGGCCAATACATTTTCCCTGCCCCTGTGCCAGGGCAATGCCCTGGACCAGTTCTTCTGTGAAATCCCACACATCGTCAAGCTCTCCTGCTCCAAATCCCACCTCAGGGAAGTTTGGCTTCTTGCTGTTAGTGTCTGTTTAGCACTTGGCTGTTTTGTGTTCATTGTTTTCTCCTATGTGCAGATCTTCAGGGCTGTGCTGAGGATCCCCTCTGAGCAGGGACGGCACAAAGCCTTTTCCACCTGCCTCCCTCACCTGGCTGTGGTCTCCCTGTTCCTCAGCACTGCCTCATTTGCTCACCTCAAGCCCCCCTCTATCTACTCCCCATCCCTGGATCTGGCACTGTCAGTTCTGTACTCAGTGGTGGCTCCAGCCCTGAACCCCCTCATCTACAGCCTGAGGAACCAGGAGCTCAAGGCTGCAGTGTGGACACTGATGACTGGACAATTTCAGAAACATTAAACTGCTGGCCCGTTTCTGCAAATCACTTGTAATAAAAGTCGTCTTTGACAGTTCTTGTTCGTTTCATTTTGGAGATTTTCTTTCTTAATTTCTTTCTTTCTTTCTTAAAGGTTTTCATTTTTTAATCTTGTCCACAAAGAAATGTCATTGTTTGTGCCATTTCTCATTTTGTTTCTCTCCACCTTCCTGTGGCCACAGACTGTGTCAATGAGGGGCTGCACTCTTGCTGGTTTTAAATGAACTAAAGGGTCTCCCAGCAAAGTTTTCTCCAGAGATCTGCCTTTTGTTCCCTTCTCTGGAGCTGCAGCAGCAATGTCTGTGTGTAGAGCTGGGGACAAGTCAGGGGTGGCACTGAAGCTCTGCTCCTGCTGGCCACACCATTCCTGATCCAGGCCAGGGGCCTCCTTGGCCACCTGGGCACACTGCTGGCTCATGTCCAGCCTGCTGTCCATCAGTGCCCCAGGGCCCTTTCTGCCTGGCTGCTGTCCAGCCACTCTGTCCCCAGCCTGGAGCACTGCAGGGGTCATTGGGGCCAAAGTGCAGGACCTGGCACTTGGACTTGTTAAACCTCATCTTGTTGGGTTTGGCCCCTGGATCCAGCCTGTCCAGGTCCCTGTGCAGAGCCCTCCTACCCTGCAGCACATCAACACTCCCAGCCAACTTGGGGTCACCACGGTTCTATGGGGCCCTGGAGTGTCCCAATGGTCTCCATGATTCCATGAGGCCTCCCAGGGTCACAATGTCCCTTTGGTTCCATGGGACCCCTTGGTGTCACAAAGTCCCGTGGATCCTTGGGCCCCGCAGTGTCACAATGGCGCCTTGGTCCCCCAAGGCCCCACAGTGTCACAGTGGATCCTTGGTTCCATGAGGTCTCACAGTGCAGCAATGCTCTCCTTGGTTCCACACTGTCACCACTGGGCCTCTTGGGCACCATGGTGTCAAACATGTTTCCTTCATTCCATGAGTCCCTGAGGTGCAACACTGGCCCCTTGGTTCCATGGGGCCCTGCAGTGTCCCAGTGGCATGGGCCTCATGACACGAGGTCCTGCTCTGTTGCAATGCTCTGCATGGTGCCACAAGGCCCTGCAGTGTCACAGGGGCCTCTTGGTTCCATGAGCCCAAGAAAGAGGTGGCCTCTGGAATAGTAAAATTGATCAACAACCTCCAAGTGGCTGAGGATCCCTCACCATTACAACAGAAATGAACAGGATTGGACACAGATTCCTGGCTGCCCCAGCTTTGGGATGGTCCCTGGACCTGGAGCAGGAGCAGCTCTTGAGGGCCCCAAGGCCAGGGCTGTTGTGCTTGCCTGGGCAGGTGGGATGGCAGGAGGGGCTGCAGAGTTCTCAGCACCTCAGGGAGAGGAGAGCAGGGCACCCAGGGAGCCTCCTTTTCCCTTGGCCAAGCACCTTCCCCCATGGCTGAGGTGTTGCCTTCAGTGGCGTGGTGACCTGGTTCAGGAACGGCACCGTGACCAACCCTAGGTCGCTCGGTCCATGTGCTCGCAGACTCCAATGTGGTGGATGGCAAATGGCATTTATTGGTAAAAGATACATCATTCTATAGTATGTGTCCATTACATCACTTCCGTCTGCTTACATCATAAACTAAACTCTGCTGGCTATCAGGAGAGGGGCCCTATCTTCCCGTACAGCGTGATATCTTCCGACTGCCAGACCTTAACTAACTACATTTCCCCCCTCCCTATGCACAATTACCTTGGCTAAGACATAACAGTCTTAACGTTCTTAACATCTTAATAATCTTAACATCATAACAATCTTAACCAGATAACAATCTTAACATACTAAAAGCATCCTATTTTTATTCTATGCTTTATAACAATTACAAACTCATATTAAAAGCATAAGGTATGTTAAGCAAGAGATAACCGGGGTGTAACTGGGAATAGCTAAAGGGAATTTCAAACAAGAACATTTTTAAAGCAATTGCTGGCATTCTATCAACATGATGCTAACTTTCTCTAGGCGACTTTTAACAAATGACACAAGTTTATTCAATATACAGGGTCCAAAAATCAATGCTACCACAATCATTATGACCGGTCCTGCTAAGGTAGATATGAGTGGCCAGCCACAGTGAATGGTCAAACCATGATGTAAACCGATTCTGCTGTGCTTCCCGTTCTCTTTTCTGCTTTTCTAATCCTTCTCGTAATTTGGCCGTGGTGTCCCTCACTATTCCTGTGTGATCTGCATATACACAACATTCTTCCCTCAGTGCAATGCATGTCACAATCCGCAAGGTGGGATTCGTGATGTGGTTCTTTTAGCCGGTCTTAGAGTACAAAAGATTATCAGCAAACCAAGGACTTAAACAGCAAAACACACTTTATTGAGTGCTCATCAGCACTAATATGCAATAGAGGGAAAAGAGGAGAAAGCAAAGCCTAAGGAAAAGAGAGTAAGGGGATTATAGCTACCAACATCAAAGTCCACTCAGCCGTCCAACGATGCAGTCTTCTGTCCATTGGGGAGATCTCAAAGGAAGGTCAGTTTGGGGTGTGATTTTATAGTCTTTTGCAAAGCGAGGGGCGCAGGGCCAAAACCAGAGGAGACTGATTATTGTTGTGTAAAAACACTCGCTTGCGGTGAGACTTCTCCAGGGTCAAGCTGTTCAAGTATAAGCAATTTATTATAAGGGTAAAAAGAGGGGAGACCCGTGTCCGCCACCAGCCTCGGCGTCCATGTGGTCAGGAGGAGGAGGGAGAGAGCGGGCAGAGCAGGGGAGGTTGGAAAAGGGGAGGGAGGGAGTAAGAGAGCAACAGAGGGAAAGGGGAGGGAGGGAGTAAGAGCAACAGAGGGAAAGAGGGAAAAACCAGAGGGAGAGAGCAGGAAAGACTAGTGAGAGGGGTAGGAGCAGGGAGAGGGGGCTGAGAGTTAAGAGTGGGGGAGAGGGGTAAAGGGGTAAGAGGTGAGGGAGAGGGGTTCAGAGGTAGGAGAGAATAGTTAAGAGAGCAAAGTTCTTGTTACAATCCAATATATCTTTTTCTATAATGAATATTCTAATTCCCAGTAACCAATCACTATGAGACACACCCAGTAAAGAATTTACATACAGCCTATGAGCTTCCCTATATTAACATACAGTGTTGCATTTTAAATTCTACAAAGCTTTACAAGTTCTTTCCTTGCTTCTTGACCTTTGGACTTTCTATCAGCAGAAGGACATTGTTTTATCAACAGGGATTCTTCTCTAGCTGGCTAGGCTATTGTTCTTTGGTTAACCAGTACTCAGTATCCTATGACTCAAAGCAGACTTTCCTTGCTACTTCGATTCTAGCCTTCATATTTTAGAATCTTCTGCCAAACAATCACATTCATAAGGGTTCCCTGTTTCACCCTCCCCAACAACTGATGATCATTGTGATGAATTCCATTGCGCAGGGGGCAGGTGTAGGGTACGGAGCGATCCATGTCTTGCAAGCCTCTGCTCACCAGCAGGAACGAGAGCCGTGAGTCATGGAGATCCCGTTGTGCAGGTTACCATGCACAAGCCTCTGCTCACCAGCAGGAACGAGAGCAGTGTACCGTGCAACCACCTGCAAACAATCACTTGGCAAACATCCACCTCAGCTAGGCCCAAACCCCCAAAGCAAGTCCCTTGTGATATTCAGGGTCTCAGTCTCTGTCCTTGAGACAGTTGTGAGACAGATGAGGGACTCTTCGGACCATCTCTTACATGGGTGACAAGGTGGGAGTTGCAGCTGAAGCCTTTCCTACATTCCCAACACTCACAGGCCCATTCCCCACTGTGGATCATCTGGTGGCAGATCAGGCTGTTGCTCTGGCTGAAGCTCTTCCCACACTCCTAGCACTTGTAGGGCTTCTCCCCATCCTGAAGCTGCTCATGGACCACCAGCTCAGAGCCCCAGCTGCATCTCCGGCCGCCTTCCCAACACAGGGTGGGTCTTTCCTCTTCAGAGTACCCTGGACTGGGTTTGGAGCCCCTCTTCCTGTGGGATCTCCAGGGTTTTTCTACCCCATTAGATACTTGTGCCCTGGAGCTGCTCAAAATGGCCGCTTCCATGAGGTTCTGCCGTGGGGATTTGTCCTCCCTGGTCTCCATCCTCAGCTCCTTGTCTGGGGGAGGAAGGACAAGGAGAGGATGGGATTTGCCTCCGTGCCAGAGGGAAGGGGAAGGAGATCCCCCCAGTGCGTCCCCGGCAGGACGGCGTTGGCAGCGGGGTTGTCCTGCAGCCGGGGGCCAGGCTGGGCTGGGAGATGGAGCAGGAGTGAGGGGGAAAGGGGCACTGACTTCCTCCTCACCTGCCTGGGTGTCCTGGGGCATCTTCCTCTTCCTCACAGCCTCCTCCTCCATCCAGTTAAGGTTTGGGAATGGGAAATCCTGGTTTGGGGAAAAATACAATTCATGAGCACATTGGATTAGGGGGTTCCTCCTGCCCAAGTCCATCTCTAGAAATCACAAGTTATCCATAAAAACTTCCAAAACATCAAGGTTCAGCCCTAAAAATGCCTCTCAGGAGTTCTCCATCTCTGGTATCTCCCCTTTGGTGTTCAGGGGTTCCCTCCTGTCCCAGCTGCTGGGAGTCATGCTTGTACTGGGGGGTCCTCCGTCTACTCGATCCCATCCCTCCTCAGGCTGCTGGGAGTGCCAGGAATCCAAAAAGTTCCCCCCATTTCCATCTCCCCACTTAGGGATGCTGGGACCCCCCAGCGTCCCCCCAAGGGGCATTTTCTGCTCAGCTTTGCAGTCCTTAAGTCACAAATATCCCCTCCCCAAAAACCCAACCCAGGAACCTCCCACAATATCTGGGCTGAGTTCCCCCTCCCCAGTCACCTGTGGGATGGGGGGTGATGATCCCACTAGTGGGGGACTGTGAATTCCGGGAGTTCTTGACCTCTTGGTTCCTTCTCCTTTCCCTGATCCTCTTTTGTCCCTCCTCTTCCTGTTGAAGTTCATTTAAACAATTATGGTCTGTCCCAGGGGAAGAACTCACCCTTGGTGTTGTATAAGGTCAGTCCCTACCTAACCTCCCTTTGCTTTTCCCTATCCCATTGGCTGTAACCCCCCTGTATCCCCTCACCACCCCTCCCCCAAGTTTAAGAGATAGCACCCGAGGAATCTCAGCCTCTTCCTTGCCCTGGGTGATCCACATGAATAAACCCAGGACCACGTCTCGTAAGTCTGAGCCTTCTTTACCTAAAATATTTTAGGTCCCTGTTGTATATATTTTGAGACCCCTTCCCGCCCGTGTTCTGTGAAGGGCGGACACATCCCCATGGGGGACAAGAATGAAGGGGTTCGTGGAGTATTTACAACATCTTCCTCCCTCTCCTCCCCTTCCATCCCTTTTCTTTCTCCTCCCTAACATCAGCTCCTTCTCCTGCTTCCATTCTTTCTCATTTTCTTTCTTCATCCCTCCTCTTCCATCCCTCCGCCTCCTCCCCCAGGAGCAGTGACACCCTCGGTGCCCCGTTCCCAAACCCCTCACAGCCCACGGCAGGAGCGGGGATGGAGCCGGGACAGGTCGGGATGGGCAGCGCGGGGCTCTCCGCTGCTCCCACCCGCTGGGGACGGGGGGAACCCGGCCCGGGGAAAGGAGAGGGAAACTGGGAAAATTGGGGGCTGCAGATCCAACCTGGGGCTGGCTGGGGACCCTGGCTGGGGACTGCCAGCCCTTGGGGCTCCTCTGGGGAGATGCGGGAGGGGGGAACACAGAGAGGGCTGGGGGATTCCAGGAGTGGCAGCACTGGCAGGGACTGGTTTGTACTGGGATCATCCTGGCCGTGGCTGGGATTGCACTGGCTGTGTACTGACATCATACTGGGATCATACCGGGAGCAGCTGGGCCCATGCCAGGAGAGACTGCAATCACACTGAGGGAAACTGGGATCATACTGGCAGTGAGTAGGAAACTGCAGGAAGCAATTGAAACCAGGTTGGGGGCAAATGGGATATAATGGCAGTGACTGGGATCATGCTGAGGCTGACTGGGAGCACCTGTGAGCAACTGGGGTCATGCCAGGAGCAACAGGCAGGAACTGGGAGTGACTGGGTGCATGCTGGGGGTAACTGGAAGCAACAGGACTTATACTGGGATGAACTGGAATCATGCAGGAGGTGACTGAGATCATACTGGCAGGGAGTCCAGCTACGCTGAGGCTGACTGGGAGTGGTTGAGAGCAAATGGGATCATGCTGGAAGGAACTGGGATGGACTGCCCTGCGCTCCCCAGAACACCAGTATCGCCCCCATATGTCCCGTAAGTCTCCCCCAAACTCTTCAGGATCCCCGAGTGCCCCCTCAGTGACTGTTTGGGACCCCCCAAAGCGTCCCTGGATCCCTGAATGCTCCCGACTCCACAGACGCCTCTTCCAGCCACTGCTGGGAATTCATCTCCCATCATCCCAGAACACAGTTCCACGCCAAAACCTCCTGCCGTGCCCCACGCCCTAAAGAGCCCGGTTAGAGCTCCCCAGGTTCCCCCAAGTGCTCCCGAGCCGTATACATTCGCCCCGAGGACCTGCAGCCACAGCTCGGATGCAAAAATGTTTCCCAAGTGCCTTCCCGCACCGCCAAACCCGCCTTCCGAGCCACTTCCGGGACTACAGCTCCCATCATGCTCCGCGGCGCCCATAGAGCGCTATTCCAGCCGGGACTTCATCTCCCGTCATGCCCCACGCCTCATCGGAACCCATTGGAGCTGTGCTTACAAATCCCGTCATGCTCCGCGGGCCCATTAAACCCTATTATACCGGCGCCTACAACTCCCATCATTCCCCGCGGCCCATAGATTCCCGGTTATAGCCCCCCAAGTGTCCATCCGGACCCCGAAGGGCCCCCACATTCCCCTCCCTGACCTCCAAGTGCCCCCCTAGACCCTCAAATGCTCCCCCAGACCCCGAATTGTCCCACAGAATCCCTAAGTGCCCCTCCACGTGCCCATCCGGCTCTCCCAAGTATCCTCCAGACACCCAAGTTCTCTCTAAATTCCCTTCCCAGACCCAAAACTGCCTCAAATGTTACCCCGAAAAGTCTCCGTGGACCACAAAGAGGCCCCTTTTGTGTTCCCTGATTTTCCTCCCTGTTTTCTCAGACAGTTCTCCCCTGTCTGAGAAAATGATAAAAAAGATGATTAACGAACTAAAAATAGGAATAATTTGCATAAAGAGGGAGAAATAGTGGTCAGTTAATTAATGAAGGGAATTGTGGTACTTAAAACCAAAGACCAGTAATGCTTTTAGTTGCTAAAAATGTATCAATTCTTTTATATAAATATTAAAATTAGTTTATAAAAAGATAGACAAATATTATTATAAAAATTAAAATTTTATTTTTATTTTTCTATTAGATTTTAATTATAAAGAAAAATTGATAAATGTTCTCAATGCTTTGGGATGTCAGTCCCAGGTGGGTGATGTCAGACATGCTGAGGCTCGGGGTGAGGAGCAGGTTGTCCAAACAGGGGCAGCCCACAAGGGGCTCATTCTTCTCCATGACCAGACCACCTCAGGAGACATTCAGCATCAAGATCACTTGGGGAATGCTTCTGTCACCTCTTCTCTCAACTAGAAAATAGAAAAATACACCCTTGATTTAAATAAAATAAAAAACATGGTGGATTTTCAAATCTTCCTCCTTAACAGAACTCCAAACTGACTCCAAGCAGCTGCACAAGCCTTGGACTTGAAGACAGTGGAAGGAAGAGAAAGAGCGCCCAAGGCTTTCTGTATTTTAATGAACCCCAGGCTGGATTTGGGGCTGAGTCCAGGACCCTCAGGCACTGAGAGAAGGTTGAAGAAGCTGCTTAAGGAGTCAGACGCAAAACTCCAAGTCCCTTGGAGCATCCCTGGGCCCCACTGACTGCCGGCTCCTGGCACACTCAGCCATGGCATGGTCCAGGCTCACGCTGGGACACCTCCTGCACCAAAATTCTACCCTGGCAGGGACTTTTCTTTCTCCTCCCCTCCAGGCTGAACCTGCCAAGCCGCACTTTGGGGAGGTTTCCTTCTCTTGCCACTGCCAAGGAAAGCTGTATCTCCTGCTGTTCACAAACAGAGAAGGGCTGCTGGGGGATGTGGGGGTTGGAGGCTGCCTGGGGTGCAGTGACCATGAAATCATCGAGTTTTGAAATATTCTGTGAAAGAAGGAGGAGCATCAACAAAACTCCTACACTGGACTTCCAGAGGGCAAATTATGGCCTATTCAGGATGGTTCTTTGGTTGCTAATGAATCAGGTACAGATTTTTTTAAGGGTAGGAGTCCTTAAACAAAGGGGTCCAGGAAGAACTGACATACTTCAAGAAAGAAATCTTCATTCCTTATTGGGGTGGATATGGTTACCAAAGATGAGGAAAAGGCTGAGGTACTCAACACCTTCTTTGCCTCAATTTTCAACAGTAAGACAGGTTTTCCTCAGGACAAGTGTTCTCCTGAGCTGGTAGATGGGGACAGGGAGCAGAACAGCCCCCTGTAATCCAGGGGGAAGCAGTCAGAGACCTGCTGAGCCACTCAGATGCTCACAGGTGGATGGGATCGGATGGGATCCATGCTAGGGGGATGAGGGAGCTGGTGGATGAGCTCCCCAAGCTGCTCTCCATCATTTCTCCTCATCAGTCCTGCCTCACTGGGGAGGTCCCAGAGGACTGGAGGTGCCAGTGTGAGCCCATCCCCAAGAAGGGCTGGCAGGAGGCTCTGGGGAACCGCAGGCCTGTCAGCCTGAGCTCGGTGCATGGTGAGGTTTTGGAACAGACCCCCTTGAGTGCCATCACACAGCACCTCCAGGATGGCCCAGGGCTCAGACCCAGCCAGCGTGGCTTTAGGAGGGACAGGTCCTGCCTGACCAACCTGATCTCCTTTTATAACCAGCTGACCCGCCTGGTGGGTGCGGGAAAGGCTCTGGATGTGTCGAGCTGGACTTGAGCAAGGCCTTGGACACGGAGAGCCACAGCATTCCCTGGAAAAGCTGCAGCCCACGGCTTGGACAGGAGCACTCTTTGCTGGCTGCAGAACTGGCTGGAGGCCGGGCCCAGAGAGTGGTGGGGATGGTGCTGCATCCAGCTGGTGTCCAGTCCCTGGTGGTGTCCCCAGGGATCTGTGCTGGGCCCAGGCCTGGTTAATATCTTCACTGAGGGTCTGGCTGAGGGGGTCGAGTCCAGCACTCACAAATTGCAGATGACACCAAGCTGGCTGCAAGTGTGGATCTGCTGGAGGGCAGGACAAGGAGACACAGCTTTAAGCTGCACCAGGGCAGGTTTAGGCTGGACAGTAGGAAGGAGTTCTTCCCAGAAAGGCTTATTGGGAATTGGAATGGGCTGGCCAGAGGGGAGGTGGCGGAGTCACTGTGGTCTGGGGGAGTGACATCAATCTGTGCTTAATAATTGATTTAAAACAATTGCTTTAAAACAATTGCTTCAAAATTGCTTCCTGCTTCACCCTGAGTGTCTGTGCTGGTTTTATATTAGTTGATATTTGTTGAGGAGGAAAGAAGCCACCCGTGCAAATGTTTATTCTAGGAGGGGGCTGCTAAGAGTTTTCTCTGTGCTTAGCAAAACCAATAGCTGGCTGGCTCCGAGAATTGTCAAGCTATTAAATAATTTTGAAGCTGAGTCTTCCTCTGTGAAATCCACATTTTAAAGGCAGGCAAGCCCAGGAAAGCTCTCTGTTGTTTCCAGCTGTGAAGAGTTAACTGGGTGCTGGTCAGGCCGGCCCTGCTCCAGCCTGGCCTGCACCGAGCCGGGCTCCGCCAGGCCCCGGGAGCGGCTCTGGGCTGGGCCAGGCCCCTTCACCACGGCCCGCACGGCCCCAGCGGCTGCCGGGCACAGGGAGGGGAAGCCATCGGCCCGCAGCTGGAATTGAAGGGAGCAAGGGCCTGGGACCAGCCATGTGGGCAGAACAGCCACGACTGTTCTGGCTGGGCCCCCTGAGATCTTGGCACAGCCCCAGGGCAGCATGAAATCCATCACTGTGACTGCTTCGGCCACTGCCCGGCAGAAACCATCATGAGCATCTGCAGGTCTGGGTGAGATATTAACTCTTTTGGTGCACAGATGAGACCTGCAGACCTTGATCCTCTCCTTGGGTGAGAGAAAAGGACAGAGTTGGAGACTGTAATAAAGAATTAGATGATTAAAAATTCGAAAGAAAAGGTTTAAATAAAGTATGTGTAGTTATAACTGATGAAAATATGGAATGAGGAATTCTCCTCCAGGTCGAGGTAGAATTCCTCTTCCAAAGTTACAGATTGCAAAAGAACCCCCCCCCAGATAACAAACCTCAGCAGGCACATCAACTCGGAGGAAAAGACAGGACACAGGCCATCATAGAAACAAAAGAACTAGCCTGAAAGTCTACCTCCGGACCTAGGCAACGCCCGGCCGACTTCAACCGGAGACCATCAAGCGAAACAAAAGGGACGAGCCTCAGGAAAATGGTCGTTGCCAGAATTGAACACCACACCCGCCAAACCTATGCTAGAGTAACTCAATCAAGAAGGACAAAGAAGAGACTACTCCTCCGAGATATCCATCGGCGCTAGCCCGGATCCCTCGATTCTGCTGTGATGAAATATGTTAAAATACATACAGACTCACTTTGCATTTGAGGAGACTCTGCCCGGACACTTACTGACTCAATTTTCTAGGCCAGGAAATCCATTCACCCGACAATCAGGGACACTTGGTGAATGGAAACTGATTGGAATTCTAGCCTGGGGACATAAAATCCCTATAAAAACCCAGGCCAAAGAACCCTCGGACGTGGATTTGGGAACACCTATACCTTGCGTATAGACCCTGTCCACCCAGCGCTGCGCTGTTCATTTATTGTGGTTTTTCCTCGCTGTTTTGCTGTTTTGTTAATTTATAATAAATTTATCTTTTCTTATCTTTAATCTGCCGTTGCATTTATAACAGAGACTAATGCCATAAGTATGGTAGGCTACACCTGTCTTCAAATGTCATTGAATTAGAGAAAAACTCTCTCCAGGGCAAATGATGCAACACTTTGCCTCACAATCCATCAGCCTTAATTAGAGTGAGAGGTAAGTCTTAATCACAATCTGATTAGAGCAAATCAACATTGTGTGAATGGCAAGAAGAATTTGCTTGTCAACAGATGAATATGTCTCACTGAAGAATGAACAAAATCTGCCTTTACTTGGAAGAAAGGAGACATGGAGCAATGCAGTATTTGGGTTTTATCCAGTGGTAAATGGGGCAAGAAGCTGTAACAGCTCACCTGTTTTACAGAACACAAGCACTGATACAGCCAATAGTGCACCCACACTGAAGGGATCTTCAGAACATTGCTTTATTTCTTAACAAGAAATGGGAGCAAAATGCTGGCATTTATCTGAGCTGGAAGCCCTGTTCCTCTCCTGTTTCTCCTTGAGCACACTGTTCTCTGCAGACTTCACTGTGCAGCCCATCAATCCTCTCTTGGCCAACAGCTAAATGGCACAACTACCGAAACACAGGTGCCAGCACCATCACCCCAGCATTATTCCAGCACTGCTCTACTGGTGCACAGCAGCACAGAATGGCTTGGCTTGGAAGGGACATTTAAAGGCCATCTAGTCCAGTGCCCTGCAGTGAGCAGGGACACCTTTGGATCAGGTTGCTCAGAGCATGGGCTTGAATGTCAGCAGGGATGGATGCCCACCTCTCTGGGCAAGCTGTGCCAGGGTTTCAAAACCCACAGTGTAAAAAACATCTTCATTAGGTCTAGTCTGAATCTACTGTCTTTTAGATTGAAAACATTCCCCCTCAGTCTTGTCACAACAGGCCCTACTAAAACTTCTGTCCTGTCTTTTTTACAAGCTCCCTTAAAGTACTGAAAGGTAGCAATCAGGTCTGCGTGGAGCCTTCCCTCTTCCAGGCTGA
This sequence comes from Cyanistes caeruleus, assembly GCF_971803275.1. NCBI lineage: Eukaryota > Metazoa > Chordata > Aves > Passeriformes > Paridae > Cyanistes > Cyanistes caeruleus. The sequence continues at coordinate 1,419,953 of NW_028255895.1, read as the reverse complement.
ACACCCCCAGCTATCCCAGCCTGTCTCCAAAGCAGAGGGGCTCCAGCCCTCAGAGCATTTTGTCCCTCCTCTGGACTAGCTCCAACAGGACCATGTCCTTTCTGTGCTGGGCACCCAGAGGTGGATGCAGTACTCCAGGTGGGCTCACACCAGAGCAGAGGGGTGGTGGAATCACCTCCTTCAAGCTGCTGGGCAGCCTCCTTTGGGGGCACATGGCTGGCTCATGTCCAGCCTCTCTCCTTGCAGCAGCCACAAGTCCTTCTCAGCAGGGCTGCTCTCCATCCCTTCATCCCCCAGCCTGTGAGATCAGCTGGGCTGGGACCCTGTCATAGCCCTTGGACAGAGCTGCTGGGCAGGATGAGCTCCCTGGTGAAGAAGGCAGATCCCACTCCCCACACAATTCCACGCTGGCCATGAGGTCACAGCAGTCTCTGGGGTGACAGCAGGCTGAGGTGACAGCAGGCTCTGAGGTCACAGAGGTCCCAGAGCCCCGTGGTTGCACAGCACCACGAGGACCGAGCAGTCAGTCCTTGACCACGACTGTTGCGGCAGCAGTGGCGGCGGCAGCAGCGGTGCTGACATTGGGACAGCGGTGTCAGGACAGTGGTGGCAGCAAGAGCTGCAGGACTGGCAGAGGGCAAGGCACCATGGCCTTTGCTCTGCGCCTCCTCCTCCTGCTCCTCCTGGCAGTGGCCCTGCCTGACAGGGCTGCCCAGGCTGCTCCACAGCGAGCCCGCAGCCTGGCTTCCCTTTCCTGGGACAGCACTTCCTTCTCCTGGGAAGAGTTGGGGATGGTTTTCCACAGGGCTTTAGGGAGGGTTTCCTCTGTGGGAGGGAGAGAGTCCCCAGGGGCCCTGGGCTGGTCCTGCTGCCTCCCCAGGGATGTTGCACAGGGCCTGCAAAGAGGGTGGAGAGTGACCAGAGCCAGCCCAGAGCTCCCCAGGCCCCTCTGCAGCTTTGGCCATGTCCATTGACATCTGGCTCCCACAGCCTTACCCAAACCCCTCGCAGTGTCCAGTTCCCTAAGGCAGAAGGGGATCCCAGTGCACCATGGCCATGGTTCTGATCTGTGCTTCTTTCTAGATTGGGATCATGACTTGAATTATTTGGGATCGGTGGTGAATGAGACTTTGAAAATCTCGGAGAATGCTGGAGGTAAGTTCTGAATTGCCACTTGTACAGACAGAATAATCTGTCAAGGTGGGAAGTGCTCACTTATGTGCTGTTTCTGTTAAGGTCGCGTGAGGGTTAAAGGATTCTGGGAAATTTTTCTCTGCTCCCTTCTGGAGCCTTGAGTGATCCCCCAGCATCGCTGTCAGTGGGAGGAAGGAGCATTTAGCTGTCCATCTTCTAACTGTGTGCAATGCCAGTGTCTCCTTCCATGTGCTCTGTGCAGCCACAGAGAGGAGCAGAGAGGGAAGGGGCTGTGCCCAGGGCTTTGCCTTGCACAGCTCCTTTGCCAGCCCCAGGGAGCCTGAGGATCTCCTACAGCCATGAGAGCTCTTCTGTCCTACCTTTCCTTGCAGCCAAGCCTCTTGCTGAAGGTGATCTGGCTTCCAAACCCACATCCAGGACTGAGGCTCTGGGAGATGGCGAGGGTGGGTGAAGGCCTTTCCCCCTGGGAGAGCTGCCAGCTCAGAGCCCAAAGCTCAGCCAGGGCAGCATCACTGCAGGTGTCAGGACAGAGCCGTGCACGTGTGTGCCCCCGTCCTGTGCGATCCCCTCACCTCTCCCGCGGCTCAGTGCTGCCTGTGCAGATGAGCAGAAGTGACAGAAGCTTCTGTGGCTGTTGAGTTACAGGTGTGTCTGCAGGCAGGACTTTCCCAGCTCCTGGGTTGGTAACTGTACGCAAGCCCGGCTCCCATCGCAGGGGTGAGTGGTGTGTCCCTCCTGACCCCACAGGATGAGCACTGGTTTTCTGGGATCCATTCCTTCAAAGGGGAACTATTTTCACTTAAGGTCCTCCAAGTGGAAAGAACAAAGCTGCAGGACACCAGAAACTCCATGTGCCATCGAAACCCATGAGGAAAATGCTGAAGAAAATGCTGCAGGGAGGACAAGGTGGGTCCATGTCCCTCTGCCTTCTCCTGAGACTCAGCAGCCAGGGGCTTTCTTTGCACAGCGGGAAGCGGATCCATGGCAGCCTCGCTGCCCCACTGTTGCTTTCATGGCCTGCAAGGCTGTTTCCCAGCCTGGCCTGGCTGCAGCTTCTCCCCAGCCTCTGCAGGAAGGCATTTGGCATCAGCAGGCAGGGAGCCCAAAGTGCAGCAAGGGTCATGCTCACACTGAGATCCCCTGCAATTTCTTGGTCCCCAGGTAGATCAGAAAGGGCAGCTATTTGGATGAGGTTAGGCCCTGGCCAATGCCAAAAACTTTTCAGGGATTCTTGATCCTTAACCATGCCTTTGACAAGCATTGCCTCCTGAAGTTTCCCCAGTGGGGAATGGTTCCATCTGATCCAGCTGCCCCTTTCTGCAGAAGTGGACAGAGCGGCTGTGCTCAAGGCGGAGTTTCCTGGAGGAAGCAGTGGCCCATGGGCAGCCTCTGCTGCAGGAAGGGAGGCCATGCCAGGCACAGTCACAGGAGGTAATTGCTGTGCCTCTGGGCCTGAGCCCTGCTGAGGCTTGAGCTGCCATCTCTGCTGCTTGGCAGTGCAGGCACAGCCTGGCCAAGACCGGCACAGCCCAGAGGAATTATCCCCAGCAGGCTCAGGGCACTCGGCTACTGAGCAGTCCTGCTGGGGTCCATCCATGGGAGACACGTCCCAAAACCTGGCAGCGACTGCAAAGGGGTGCCCAGGGTGGGGAATGGGCGGAGGGGGAGGCCAAGGCTCCAGTGTGTCCTGAGAGGGCCTGGCTCTGCCCCCTTGGGCTGGGAGAGCTGTCCCAGGGAAAAGAGGGATGGAGACAGAGAGGAAGGCAGGAAGTGAGGGAGAGAGGGCAGGAGTGAGGGAGGGATAGTTGTGCAACTGCCTGCTGCAGTTTTTCCCCATTGCTTTAGCAAGACTTTCAGCTGTAGCCGTGAGAGAGCCCCAATGGGCCTTGGGCTGCCCCAGCCACCTCTTCCAGGGATGTTGCACAGGGACTGCAAAGAGCTTGGAGAGTGACCAGACACCAACCCAGAGGTCCTCTGGCCCCTGTGCAGCTTTGGCCATTGTCCTCTAACATTTGGTACCCAGGGTCTTACCTGACACCCCTGCAGTGCCCAGTTGTCAAAAGTAGAAGGGGATCTCAGCACACCATGGCAGGGTTCTGATCTGGGCTCCCTTCTAGATTGGAATCACAACTTGCATTATCCAGAGGCCCTGCTGGATGACAGCTTGAAACACTTGAGAAATGCTGGAGGTAAGTTCTCAATGGTCCTTTCTTGGCAGAATAAGCAGTTTCAATGTCCTGGCACCACTGCAGGTGTCAGGACAGAGACATACACGTGTGTGCCCTCGCCCATCGCGTTCCCCTCACCACTGCTGTGGCTCAGTGCTGCCTGTGCAGATGAGCAGAGGTGACAGAAGCTTCTGTGGCTGTTGAGTTACAGGTGTGCCTGCAGGGAGGACTTTCCCAGCTCCTGGGTTGGTAACTGTACGCAAGCCCGGCTCCCATCGCAGGGGTGAGTGGTGTGTCCCTCCTGACCCCACAGGATGAGCACTGGTTTTCTGGGATCCATTCCTGCAAAGGGGAACTGTTTTCTCTTAAGGTCCTCCAAGTGGAAAGAACAAAGCTGCAGGACACCAGAAACCCCATGTGCCATCAAAACCCATGAGGCAAATGCTGAAGGAAATGCTGGAGGGAGGACAAGGTGGGTCCATGTCCCTCAGCCTTCTCCTGAGACTCAGCAGCCAGGACCCCTGCTCTGGCCCTGTCACCCCCTACCAGGGATGTTGCACAGGGACTGCAAAGAGGGTGGAGAGTGACCAGGATCCAGCCCAGAGCTCCCCAGGCCCCTCTGCAGCTTTGGCCATGTCCACTGACATCTGGTACTCACGATCTAACCCAAACCCCTTGCAGTGCCCACTACCCCAAGGCAGAAGTGGATCCCAGCGCACCATGGACGTGGCTCTGATCTGTACTGGCTTCTAGACTGGGATCAGGACATGGATTATCTGGAAGCCCGGCTAGATGACAGCTGGCAAAACTTGGAGAATGCTGGAGGCAAGTTCTCAATGTGCTTTTCCTGATGGAATAATGTCAAGGTGGCAAGAGCTCACTCATGTGCCATATCCCTTAACATAATCTCAGGGCTGAAGGATTCTGGAAGCCTTGCCCTGCTCCCTTCTGGAGCCCTGAGTGATCCCACAGCATCGCTGTCAGTGGGAGAAAGGAGCATTTAGCTGTCAATCTTCTTCCCATGTGCAATGCCAGTGTCTCCTTCCATGTGCTCTGTGCAGCCACGGAGAGGAGCAGAGAGGGAAGGGGCTGGGCCCAGGGCTGTGCCTTGCGCAGCTCCTTTGCCAGCCCCAGGGAGCCTGAGGATCTCCTACAGAGCCACGGGAGCTCTTCTGTCCTGCCTTTTCTTGCAGCCAAGCCTCCTGGTGAAGGTGATCTGGCTTCCCAACCCACGTCCAGGACTGAGGCCCTGGGAGATGGCGAGGGTAGGTGAAGGCCTTTCCCCCTGGGAGAGCTGCCAGCTCAGAGCCCAAAGCTCAGCCAGGGCAGCATCGCTGCAGGTGTCAGGACAGAGCCGTGCACGTGTGTGCCCTCACCCTGCACGATCCCCTCACTACTGCTCAGAATTGGCAGCTTTTTGGAGGAGGGTGGGCCCTGGCGCTGGCCCAAAAGCCAAGGCATTTTTTGAACCTTATCCCCGTATTTGACAAGCATGAGGTCCTGAAAATGCCAGCACCCAAATCAAGAACTTCTCCATCTGGTTCAGCTGTGCCTCTTCCTTTCTCAAGGGATGGACCAAAAGACCATGCAGGTGGAGACGTTTCCCAGAGGAAGCAGTGGCTCATTGGCAGGAAAGAAGGCAATGCCAGGCACAGGCCCAGACACAGGAGGTAATTGCTGTGCTGGGCTCAGCCCTTGGCGGGGCTGTGTGCCAGCAGCTCTTCCCCTAGGGCTGGCCCTCGCATGACCCAGCAGCAGCCAAAGCTGGAGGCACCTCGGCTTCCAGGCCTCTGGAGCTCGTTTCCAGCTCCTGGGAAATGGGACTCATGCACCAACATCTATCCCAGTGCAGCTGCTCCCAGAGGTAGCCGTGAGCGCCCAGAGGCCCAAGGCACAGGAGCAGCCCCGAGCGGGAGCCCTGCCACGAGCCCAGGGCCACAGCCAGCCCTGGCTCGGAACTGGGCAGGGGCTGCACTGGCCCCTGACAGGGCCTGGCTCTGTCCCCTTGGGCTGGGGGAGATGTCATGGAGAAGGGAGGCTCAGGGGTGGCAGTGGCTGCTCAGGGATGGGTTTGGCCCGTGTCCCTGGAAGGAGCCACTGCCCAAGCAGCTGTGCTGTCCCCCGGGCTCTGCTCCCGGCCTTCTGGGCTCTGTTGGGTGGCACAGCCTGTGCCAAGGGCCAACAAGGTGCCTGCAGGCCCCAGCTCTGGGGGAAACAGAGAACATCCTGGACATACCCACCGTGCTGCCAGCTCAGCAGCGCAGCACAGCACAGGCTGTCACTGCCCATTGCTCCCACAGATGCAGCCGGCACCACAACACGTGTTCCCAATTCCCAGAAGGACATCAGAAGAAGTTTCTGTCAGGGAACACGCTGTTGGCCAGAAATAATGGCAGGCCTGATTTGTTTGGTGCATTTACTCGTTTTATGTGGTGTTGGAATCTGGTATTGCTGGAAGACAAAACGGTGAGTGTTTTGTTCATCTTTCCCTCAAACAGCTTCTTTTGAAAGTCTATTGTAGAATAGAAACATTCCCAGTGAGGCTGCTGTGGACCTGTATATCTACAGGTGGTCAGTGGTTGTCCAAATAACTCTGCCAAGAGTTCTGCTGCTGCCCAGGCCTTTAATTGGCCTCTTAATTGCTGGGCCTTGTCCTGGGGAGCCCGCTGAGGCTGCAGCCAGTGCTGGCTCCCACTGAGGCTGCCTGGCCAAGAGCAGCCCCAGGAGCAGCGGGCAGAGGCAAAGCAAGGTGGGCAGGAGAAAGAGCGGGGACGAGATTGCCCTTGAAAGGCAGAGGCGCTCTGGGGCCCGCTCCTGGCCAGGGACCCTGCCCAGAGCCATCCCCTGCTCGCCAGGGCCGTGAGGGGCAGCTGTCCAGCTGGGCCAAGCTGTGCCAGCAGCTCCAGCCGTGCTGGGGAGCCTTGGCCGCTCTGGGCCCTGCTGTGCAGGAGGGTCCCTGCGTGCCAGCGGCAGCTGGGGGCCTCAGCCACCTCCTCTCTCCACAGGAGCACCTCTGCACCTCCAGATGTCCTGCCAAACACGTTAGTCTGGGAGACCTGCACCTGTCATCCTCCATCTCTAAGCCAGTGTCCATTGTCCCTGCTACAGCTGCATTATCAGTTTATTGCTGTGCCGCCACCACCCAGAACAGGACCCTCTGTCCCTGCAGGTGCTGGCCCTGGTGCCTGGCCAGGCCTGAATGTGGGCCCCTCCTGCCAGGGAAGGGCTTGAGCAACACCTTTGGGCTTCTGCTCTGGGCTCTGGCTGGTACCACCAGCACTGGCACAGCTGCTTGGCTGGCCACAGCCTTGGCTGGGCAGGCAGCAGCCGGGCATGGGGCACCATGTTGACTTTGTTTTTCATTTGTAGAAATTAGAAACTTTTAGAACTCTTTAGAATTATTATTGGTAGAAAGTAAACCCCAAATATGTCTTCCCAATTTCCATAGTTCTTTAGGATTTTTCAAATTAGTTTTAGAATTCTGAAAAGGCGACCGCGTTTTGTCTTTGCTTTTCATTTTTAGAAATATTTAGAAATATTTTTTGTAGAAAGAAATCTACAAATATTTTTTTACTTATTTCCATAGTAGTTCAGGATTTTTCAAGGTAGTTTTAGAATTCAGATAATCTTGGAACATTTTACACTTCTAGAATAAAAACTGAAATTGCATTCAATTGGTGATCTTTATTCTAGGAAGAACTAAGACACCCCAAAACACCCAGCCTACTGGAGAGGCTCTTTTCCCGCTGGAGATTTGTACCTAGTTTCAACAACTAACCTAAGACCTTTCCCCAGATATTTTTTGGGACTTCTGACAAGCTCCCCTCTTAGGCTTCAGAGGGAATCTTTGAGCACAGTGAGAATCTCCCGCTGTGCAGGAGGGTCCCTGTGTGCCAGCTGCAGCTGGGACCTCAGCCATCTCCTCTCTCAATAGGTGCCCCTCTGCAGCTTCACAAGAAAGGCCAAACACCTCCCTCAGGGACACCTGCACCACACATTTCACATCTCCATGCCCATGCCCACTGTCCCTGGCACAGCTGCATTACCAGCTTGCTGCTGTGCAGATGCTGCCACCACCCACAGCAAGGCCCTGTGTCCCTGAAGGGACCCGCCCTGCTCTGTGGCCTGGACTGAAGGTGGGTCCCTCCTGCCAGGGCAGGGCCCAGCACAGCTCTTATGTTCCAATAAAGAGATGGAGCTCTCACCCCAGTGTCCAGCTGGTACCACCAGCAAAGCCCACACAGCACCAGCCCTGGCTGAGCCCCATGTCCAGGAGCAGGCAGGGCTGACCAGAGTGTGGGTGGCAGGAGCCAGGCAGGGGCTGCTGTGACCAGCAGCGGGGCACTGAGGGGCTGGGGGAGTCCGTGTTGAGCGTCCCTGGGATGAGGGCACATTTCCTTCAGTGGCATCACCTGGGCCTGGACCTCCTCCAGTGCCAAGCCCAGGAAAAGAGGAAACCATCAAGAGCATCTCCTGGGACACTGCCTGACCAGCAATGTCAGCAGGCAAAACCAAGGTTTTGTTTAGCAATGACCCTTTGAAGAAGTCAAAGATTGACAGTCAGGGCAGTCCAGTAGGACAGATGGGAGTACTTCCCTCTGGGAAGGGGCTCCTGTCATTTCATAGTCTCCATCCCCCGCCGGGAACCGCAGAACTCCGGCCAGCCCTGCTCCCCCCCGTGCCCTTGTCAGACCTGGGGGGGAGGAGGCTGAACCGGAGCCCTGTGACCTCTTCAAAAGCCAGAAACCAAAGAGAAAGAGAAATTCCTGGGATTAAGGTTTAAAGGGTGGTGTTCACAGGTTGATGTCACTCTTCAATGGTTAAAACTACTGTCAGTTCTCAGAAATGGCCAGGTACTGGCCAGGAGGAAAAACTCCCATCAGCCTCCAGCAACCTTAACTTCCATTAGAACAAGAGCAAAACAGGCTTAAAACTTCAAAGGAATAAATAAAGTTTATTAATAAAACTACAAGAATAAGAACACCAGAAAAAACTGCCAGAAAACACTTTTAACCCCCACTACCCACCATTCTCTTGTTCACATGACAACATAGAGACAAAAAACTTTGGAACTTTGGTGTTTAAAACAGTCCCAATTCCTGTTAGAGTCTTTTCATCAGACTTTGTATAGTAAAAGAAGTCTTCTGCTAATCTATGGAGATTTTCACACGAAAACCATTTCTGTTATAGTTTTCTATTTTCCTGATGCCAGCTGCCCAGAAATCTGTCACCAGTTCACTCCTCCCATTTCACATCACTCTGAGGTGTGTATGGGTCAATGAGTCGAGGGATGGCATTTTTAAGGATGAGTTATTCAAAGGCAAAAGTTCTCTTCATCTGTCTCTGTGAGCTTCTCTGGAAACAGAAGTTTTCTCTTTGCCTCTCAAGGCCGCAAATCTTCAACTATTACTTCTCCCCGCTCTGTTCCAGCACCTCACTGTATCACAATTACTCCACCTCTTGCTCAAAATCCACCCTTTGAACACTCCATTCCTCCCAATATACTCTGTCATGAATTAAAGGAGTTTTTTTTCAGATCACTATTGTCCATCTCCATAGCTTTAACAGAAAAATATTTCAGCTTAATTAAACCATCTCCTTATTCTCTACCTCTTCTGAAGCTTAATTCTTTCCTTTACTGTTTCTGATAGTTTATGAAGTCTCTTTATATGTTGATTCCTCTCTTTTTCTCTCTCTGGGTAAAAGGATTAATCTGCAAGTCTCATCTGGGTAATGAAAAGGTTAAAATCTTGCCCAGGCTTTGTAGATGGTTCTGTGATCTCTGCCGGAGCAGCGGCTGGAGCTGTGTGCGCTGGAAGATTCTTCATGGCTGCTCTGGAGAGTGTGGTCACTGTCTCAGCCCGCCGCAGCTCAAGAGCTTTTTCTTTCTTTCCTGGGCAGTCTGTGGTGAATTCAGTCGCAGCAAAAAGTGCAGCCGAGCCAGGGAGCGGCCTGGCCCGGCCAGAGCCCGGGGCAAGCCCCGCAGGCCCCATCTCCCGGCCGGGAGCCGCGGCAGGCCCAGCCCAGCCCCTGCCCGGGCCGCATGGGCTGGGCCGGGGCCGGGAAGCCAGCTGGAGCTCAGTTACCTTTCACAGCCAGCAAACCAAGAGACAAAGAAATTCCCAGCCTTAGGGCTTAAGCTGCTGTTCACAGCTTGATCTCACTTTGCAGTGCTTAAAACTGCTGTCAATTCTTAGAAATGGCCAGCTGTTGGCGAGGAGACAAACTCCCATCAGCCGCCAGCAGTTTGAACTTCCTTAGGTGTTTCTCTTTGTTTTCTTCAATGCCAATCTATCACAAAACCCTACCAAATTCCAGAAACATCCCACAAAATCCCCACAAATGCCACAAAATGCCAGAAAAATCCCTCAAAATGCTTCAGCTCTCCTCAATCTCCTACAAAATCCCATAAAAATCCCACAAAATTTCAGAAAAATCCCACAAAATTCCCTAAATCTTCTCAAAATCTCACAGAACTCTTGAAAAACCCAACAAAATTCCAGAAAAAAATCCCTCAAAATTCTTCAAATCTCTTCAAAATTCCATAAAAATCCCTTAAAATTCAAAAAGCATCCCACAAAATTCCATGTATTTTCTCAAAATTCTACCAAATTCCAGCAACATCCCACTAAATGTCTTGAAATGTCAAAAATGTCAAGAAAAATCTCACAAAATCCCACTAAATTTACTTAAAACCCCACAAAATTCCAGAAACATCCTACAAAATCTCCACCAATTTCCACAAAATCTAAAAAAAAATCCCCAAAAATTCTACAGATTTCCTGAATATCCTGCCAAATTCCAGAAACATCCCACAAAATCTTTACAAATTTCAACAAAATTCCAGAAAATTGCCACAAAATTCTTGAAAACCCCCACAAAATTCCAAAAAAATCCCACTGAATTACCACAAATTCCAGCAAAATCTAAGAAAAATCCCTCAAAATTCTTCAAGTCTCCTAAAAATTGCCACAAAATTCTTGAAAAGCCCTAAAAAATTCCATAAAAATCCCACTGAATTCCCTAAATCTGTTCAAAACCCTACCAAAGTCCAGGAACATCCCACAAAATCTTCACAAATTTCAACAAAATTCCAGAAAATTGCCACAAAATTCTTGAAAACCCCCACAAAATTCCAAAAAAATCCCACTGAATTACCACAAATTCCAGCAAAATCTAAGAAAAATCCCTCAAAATTCTTCAAGTCTCCTAAAAATTGCCACAAAATTCTTGAAAAGCCCTAAAAAATTCCATAAAAATCCCACTGAATTCCCTAAATCTGTTCAAAACCCTACCAAAGTCCAGGAACATCCCACAAAATCTTCACAAATTTCCTCAAAATCTAAGGAAAATCCCTCAAAATTCTTCAAGTCTCGTCACAATCCCAGAAAATTCTTTAAAAGCCACACAAAATTAAAAAAAAATCCCGCAAAAGTCCCTAAATCTTCTCAAAATCTTGCCAAATTCCAGAAACATGTCACAAATTTCCACAAAATCTAAGAAAAATCTCACAAAATTCTTCAAGTCTCCTCAAAACCCCACAAAATTCCAGAAACATCCCACAAAATTCTTAAAATCTCCTGTAAATCTCACAAAATTCATGAAAATCCCCCCAAACTTCCAGAGAAATCCCACAAAATTCCCTAAATCTTCTTAAAACCCCTCCAAATTCCAGAAACATCCACCAAAATCTCCACCAATTCCCACAAATTCTAAGTAAAATCCATCAAAATTCTTCAAGTCTCCTCAAAATCCCACAAAATCTCCAGCAATATTCCACAAAATTCCAAAAATATCCCACAAAATTCCAGAAACAACCCACAAAATCTTTACAAATTTCAACAAAATTCCGGAAAATTCCCACAAAATTCTTGAAAACCCCCACAAAATTCCAAAAAAATCCCACTGAATTACCACAAATTCCAGCAAAATCTAAGAAAAGTCCCTCAAAATTCTTCAAGTCTCCTAAAAATTGCCACAAAATTCTTGAAAAGCCCCAGAAAATCCCAATGAATTCCCTAAATCTATTCAAAATCCTACCAAATTCCAGGAACATCCCACAAAGTCTTCATAAATTTCCTCAAAATCTAAGGAAAATCCCTCAAAATTCTTCAAGTCTCGTCACAATCCCAGAAAATTCCAAAAAATCCCACAAAAGTCCCTAAATCTTCTCAAAATCTTGCCAAATTCCAGAAACATGTCACAGAATCCACACGAATTTCCACAAAATTCCAGGAAAATGCCACGAAATTCCCTAATTCTTCTTAAAACCCCACAAAATTCCAGGAACATCCCACAAAATCTCCATAAATTTCCTCAAAATTCCAGAAACCTAGAACAAAATCCCTAAATCTTCTCAAAACCCTACCAAATTCTAGAAGCATCCCACAAAAGCCCAACAAATTTCCACAAAATCTAAGAAAAATCTCATAAAATTCTTCAACTCTCCTCAAAATCCCACAAAATTCCAGAGAATCCCACAAAATTCCAGTAAAATCGGATGAAATTCTTGGCATTCAGGAACACAGATGATTCTTCCCCATGGCTGCTGTGGGGAGTGTGGCCATTATCTGAGCACAAAGCTGCAAGCTGCTATCTTTCCCTGCCTTTAGTGGCAGCCTGTGGTGAAACTGAGCAGCGGCACAAAGTGCAGGCCAGGCAGGGAGCGGCCTGGCCCGGCAGCCCCGCTGTGCAAGGCCCAGCCAAGCCTCTGAGAAGGGGCTCCTGGCACTTGCCAGTCTCCATCCTCCCCGGGAAGCGCAGAGCTGCGGCCAGACCCGCTCCCCTCCCGTGGCCTTGGCTGGCCTGGGGGGAAGGAGGCTGAAGCCGAGCCCTGCTACCTCTTCAAAAGGCGCAAAGCAAAGAGAGCCAAGAGAAATTGCCGGCCTTAGGGCTTCAAGTGCTGTTCCCAGCTTGATGGCACTTTGCAATGGGCAAAACTGCTGGCACTTCTCAGCAATGGCCTCTTATGGGCCAGGAGAAAAACTCCTCTCAGCCTCCAGCAGCTTCAACTTCCTTAGGTGCTTCTCTTGGTTTTCTGAAGTGTCAGTCCATCAGACGTGACATTTTGAGAAAATGTAGAAAATTTTGTGGGATTTTTCTGGAATTTTGTGTATTTTTTGTGGAATTTTGTGGGATATTGCAGAGATTTATGGAATTTTGTGGAAGTTTTGTGGAATTTTGTGGGATTTTGAGGTGATTTAGGGAATTTTGTGGAGTTTTTCTGGAATTTTGTTGGACTTTGAGATAATTTACAGAATTTAGTTAAGGTTTTTTGTAGGGTGCATTTTATGGACTATTTGTAAAATTTTTCAAAGTTTTCAGGAATTTTGTGGAATTTTCTGAAATTTAGTGGGATTTTGAGGAGAATTCAAAAATTTTGAGGGAATTTGTTGGATGTTGTGGGAATTTGAAGAGATTTAGGGAATTTTGTTGGGTTTTTTGTGGAATTTTGTGCATTTTTTCTAGAATTTTGCGGGATTTAAAGAAAAATTAAAGCATTATGGGGTTTTTCCAGTACTTTTTGTGGAATTCTTCTGAAATTTCGAGGATTTTTTCGGCAATTTGTGAGATTTAAACAAAGTTTAGGGAATTTTGTGGGATTTTTCTGCCATTTTGTGGGATTTTGGTGGGAATTTTGTCCGATTTTACTGGAATTTTTTGGGAATTTTTTATTAATGGAGAAGACAATGGATATTTTGCCAAACCTCCTTTCAAAAAACAATACATCGATCAGCAAAACAGAAAAGAAGAAAAGAAAATATTCCCTAGTTAGAACAGAGCCAGAGTCCCACCATTTCCCCTCCACTTTCATTTCTTTTCTCCATTTAGAGGCAAACCTTCCGTCTCCAAAAGCTTCCATCTCTCACTTCCTGATGCCGTTTGCCACCCTTTAGCCTCGACCCCCACGGATCTGAGTGCTGTCCATGTGGGGCTGGGGATGCTCAGCCTGGAAAGAGAAGGGGCTGGGGAGGCCTCCCTGCAGCTCCAGGAAAGATGGACACAGAGAGGAGAAGGCTTTCAACTGCAGGAGTGAGATTGAAGTTGGATCTAATGCAGCTGCTCTTTTCCACTCAGGCTGCTGGGCCACTGGCCCAGGCTGGGCACAGAGGCTGGGGATGCTCCATCCTTGGCAACATCCAAGGCCAGCTGGGAGCAGGGCTCTGAGCAACCTGTTCTGGGGGAAGATTGCTCAGCTTGGAACAAGATGGTCTTTAGGGTCCCATCCAAGCCCAAGCACCCAGGGATTTCATCATTCTAGCATCTCCCTTGTCCACTTCAGCCTGGGCCTGGGCTCCTGGCACTGATGTCACAGTGCACGCTCCAGCTAGAACTTCCAGCATCCAGCAACGGCCACAACACAACCCTTGGCTCCTTGTGTCAGCACGCTCTTCACCCTGCTCCAGGCCTACCCCTGTCACCTTGTTGTCACCTGCTCCCTCATACCCCCAGCAGTCCCAAAAGCTCCCCGTTGAGTGCATTTTGCTCTCCATCCCTGCAGGATGTCTGCATTTGCTCCAAAGAAGGTATGGTACTATTCCACGGAGGTGGACACCCCGCAGCTGCCTGGCTGGGCTGGAGCTCTGTGGGACAGTGTGGGAAAGGGACCCCACTGGGAGATTTTGCTACCTCTGCAGGCTGGCACAGACACAGAGGAGGAGATGGAGGTGGATACACAAATTAATAGCGAAGAGGAAATGGAAGTGGATGGAGAGGAGACGGGAGAGGAAGAGATGGATGTGGATGAGACAGAGGAAGAAATGGAGGTGGACGTGGAAGACAATATTGAGGAGATGGAGATTGATGTAGAAGACGAGGAGGAGGACATGGTGTTGGGATGAAGAGCGATGCCAGCAGCAGAACAGGCAGGTGCTCCCCACAGGCAGAGTGGGTCCCCTGCTGCCAGGCTGGGGCTGGGCTGGGCACTCCCTGCTCAGGGACACGCTAGCCCATGCACTGGATTCTGCTGGCCATCCCTGGCCTGGCCTGGGCTTGCTTTGGGCCACACAAGCCCTGTTCCAGTGCCTGGGCCACAGCCCCCAGCCCCAGCCAGCCTCACTTCTGGCAGCAGAGTCCCACTGTGCCAGTGTCCCAGCCTGGCAGCACATGGAACACCCCTCCATGCCTGCCTGCACTGACTGTGCTACTTGTTTTTCTTCCAGGACTGAGGCACATCCCGGACACAGATGCCACCCTGCTGTATATACGTTTTACAGTTGTTGTGTTCTGATAGACGTTTTAGGGTTTGCTGTAGTGTTCTGTAAATACGTTTCATGTAGTTTTGTTAGATATGTTCTTAGGTAAATAGGTTCTATAGTTTGTTGTTGTTGTTGTTGTTACCAAGGCTTGGATGTCCCTGCGGGAGCTGGCACAGCCACCCCAGGAGTGGGCTCCCTGTGCACAGGGGGTCCCACTGACAGAGCTCACCCTCTCCTTGCAGTTTCTCTGCACACACTTGGTAGCTGGAGGGGCAAATCCCAGTGGGCCCTGTCCCATGGCATCCCACATGGGAGCAGGGCTCAGCCTCATCCATGGCTCTTCCCTGGCTAGCCCCAGGGCTAAGGAGGCTGCACTGGGCTGCGGGCAGCCTGCTTCCTGGGCACCCTGAGGGGCTGGAGCCAGCCTGGAGGGAGCCTCAGCACAGGGGCCTCTGGCCCACATGCACCAAGATTTCCTTTGGAAACCCCCTCTCTCACCACACTCTGCTACAAGCACCACATCAATTGTTCCTCCTAGTTAAAGGGGAGACCTTAATTGGCACAAATTTGTCCCTTGGACTTTCTAGCCCAGCAAATGTCAGCGCTTGTAATCCCTGTTCTGCACTCCCTGCTCGGGCACCAAAACCTTGGAACCTGCCAGAACATCTTGAATTAGCACCAACCTGCAGAGAGCTACAGGGGGAGAACAACCCCCAACCACACAGGGACATTGATGGGCTGGGGCAGAGCTGAAACTAAAGTATTTTAATGCCAAGAGACAGGATTTTTTATTGCTGAATTCATTCTCCCAGGACAAGAATGAAAGCTTTGTCTCCTCACCTGCCACACATGTCTATTGCCAAGGTTTGCTTCTGGGTTACGACTGATTTTTATTCATCTCTTCACAACTCTGATGCTCTTCCTGCCTAAGGTGCAGAGATGATATTTCAGATATTTCAGAGCCAGGTGAGCTCAGCACAGCTTGGGCAACACGCAGAATTTCCAGACCCACAGATTCAGGCCATGCAAACTGATACTTTTTCATCTCTGTGCAAAGATCACTGCAAGGATGTCATGATGTACCACACACTGCTCAGAGCTGTCCCTTCTATCCAGCTCTCCCCAGTCACTTCACACACTTCACTCCAAGCACTTTCTGATAGAGTTCAGTAGCACATGGGATTTCATCCTGGCTTTTCTTCCTTTTCTCCTGAGCTGTCTCCAGACACAGTGTGTGGGCACTGCAGCAGCATGAACGTGGCACCTCCCTGACACTGAGATTCATGTCACAACTTTTCATCCAAAGCAGCAAAGAAATGATTCCCACTGGCTCCCACACGGCTCCCTGGCAACTTTGTGCTGCTGCAGCTCCGGCACCAGCCCTGGTGCACAGCAATTTCAGGAGGAGACACACCAAAGGAATCAGCCATTCCCAGAGAAGAAACATCTGTTTGCATGGCCCAAATCCCCACAACACTGCAGACTGTGCTGACCCTGCACACTCTGCATTTGCACTTCAGCCTCTGTGCCTCACTTTTCCTCTCACTAAAGTCCCCCCAGTTTCCCTCAATGCTCACATTCCCAAGAGAATTCAAAGCAGCATTAGGAGCAGGGAGTGATGATGGGAGCTGTCCCAAGGCTCAACAAAATTTCTCAGGCCTGACAATTCTAGCCAAGGACAGAGGAAAAACCTGCATGAAAGAGGTGTGAAATCAAAGCAGTCATCAAATTTAGGTAGAATGAGAGAAGCTGAAGAGGTTTTCAATGTTTGCAACAAGATTAGCAGCTCCAGGCACAGGAGGGATGTGACATTTTCCCCACTGTAACAACTCTGGGATGCAAATTGCATCTCAAATCCTTCTCCCCAGCTCTGGGACTTGTTCAGCCCCCACCATGGTGCTGAATTTTTCAAGCAAAGTGGAAGCTGGTCAGAGAGGTGGCTTGCAAATCCAAATCACAGAGGACAGCTTGGAAGCAGCAGCCAGAGCCAAGAGAGGCAGAGCCTGGCCCTGGGGTGCAGCACAATGTTGTGGTTTAGATTTGCTAATTTCGTTTCCCAGCCAACGCACCAAATAAATGTCATGGTTTTAAAGCAGTAGCTAAAAAATTACTAGAAAACTTACTTACTTCTTGCTGTGAGATGTGGATTAGAACAAGGTCAAAACAGGCTTAAAACTTAAAAGGAATAAAGAAAGTTTATTAACAGAACTACAAGAATAAGAACACCAGAAGAACTTCCAGAAAACCTCTTTCTCCCCCACTACCCAACCATTCCTTTGTTCACATGACAACATAGAGACAAAAAACTTGGAACTTTGGTGTTTAAAACACTCCCAATTCCTGCTAGAGTCTTTTCATCAGCTTTGTAGAGAAACAGATGTCTTCTGCTAATCTATGGAGTTTTTCGCAAGAAAACCATTTCTGTTACAGTTTTCTATTTCTCTGATGCCAGCTGCCTGGAAAAAATCTGTCAGCAGTTCACTCCTCCCATTTCACATCACTCTGAGGTGTGTTATGGGTCAAATGAGTCTCGGGATGTCATTTTTAAGGATGAGTTATTCAAAGGCAAAAGTTCTCTTCATCTGTCTCTGTGAGCTTCCCTGGAAACAGAAGTTTTCTCTTTGCCTCTCAAGGCCTCAAATCTTCAACTATTACTTTTCCCCACTCTGTTCCAGCACCTCACTGTATCACAATTACTCCACCTTTTGCTCAAAATCCACACTTTGAACACTCCATTCCTCCCAATATACTCTGTCATGAATTAAAGGAGTTTTTTCAGGACACTATTGTCCATCTCCATAGCTTTAACAGACAAATATTTCAGCTTATAAAGCATCTCCTTATTCTCTCTTCCTCATCTAAAACTTAACTCTTTTCTTCATGGTCTTTGATGGTTTTATGATGTCGTCTTCATGTTATCTCTCTCTCTCACCCTTCTCTCCCTCTCAGAAAAAGAGTAATCTGCAAGTCTCATCCAGGTAGTAAAAGAGTTAAAGTCTTGGAAAGCTGCAGATGTTGATGGTGTCAGGTTTCAGTCCAGCAGCAGAAACTGCAAACCAAGCCAGGCCGGCCGGCTCCGTTTCTCCCCCCCCGCCCTCTGCGGCCTTGTCCGGCCTGGAGGGGGGAGGAGGCCGAGACAGAGCCTGTTACCTCGTCAGAAGCCAGAAACCAAAGAGAACAAGAGAGCCCTGGCTTTACATCTTAAGGTGGTGTTCACAAGTTGATCTCACTTTTCAATGGTCAAAACTGCTGTCAGTTCTTAGAAATGACCAATAATTGGTCACAAGAAAAGACTCCTATCAGCCTCTCGCAGCTCAAACTTCCTCCCAGCTCCCAAAGCTATCTTAAAGGTAAAGTCACCCCATGACACACCTGTCTTCCAAAACAAAGACAGATGGGGAGTTTCTCCATCCTCCTTACCTTTGCGCGGCCGGTAGAGGTCTTGGTTCCCCATGCTCTTTTTGTGGGGCTTTTTGTGTCTGTCCCTCTCCACTATGGTGGAAGGGCTTGAGTTGTGTCTGTGCCCCTCCGACTTAGGGGGACAGGGGATATTTGCTGCCCCCCTTCTGCTTCTGGGAAGCCTGTGCGGGCTCTTTGTCCCTCTCTGATTTGGGGGGTGCCAGTGTTGTCACTATCTTGGCAGCCCCCAACCGCTCTTTGACCTTTTCCAGGCCAAGGGTGTTCTCTGTCCCGTTGCAATTTGCGGGGCTGGCACAGGCACAATTCCCCTCCTCTTTGGGGGGGCTGGCAGTCTCCCCTTCCCACTCGCACTTGGGGGCTACTCTGGGCTACATTAATCTCTTATTTTGGGGGGGTTGGGTATTTATCTCCCTTCAGTTTGGGGGGCCCAGGGATCGTCTTCATCCTCCTCCAGTTTTGAGGGGCCTGGGAGTAGTCTCTGCCTCTCACCGATTTGGGGGGACTGGTGCAGGCTCCACCCCCCTCTGATTTTGAGGGACAACCTGGAGGAAAGGCATCAAAAGCTTGACAAAGGCTGAAGGGAATGCTCTGATTACCCCTTTTGCCAAGAGGTTCTGTTAGCTGAAGTTGCTAACAAGGACCAGACTCGCCAGCCCGCAGTGGGTTTCGGGTTGTTTTATTTCCTGGGCCCTCAGTCCTGCGTGGGACACGGGAACTGGCTGCTGCAGAGGCTGCGGCAAGGCATCAGAAATGCCCGCCCAACACCCAAGGGTGGTAGAAGATCTGCTCCAGCACTGGCCGATCCATGGGGTGCTTGGACAAACACCAGCAGATCAGATGTTGGCACTCTGGGGAGAGAAGGCAGAAAGCAGCGCTCACTTGCAGAAGGCTCCTGCCCAGCTGCTCCCGGCGCCTGCAGAAGCCGGGCCACGCTGCGTGTGCTCAGAGCTGCCCTGGGCGGGAGAGCGGCACAGCAGGATAAGCCGTGGCCTTGATTGGGAGGTGGCCCCTGCCTGGACCCACCACCGCTGTTTGGCATCCCCGGGCCCGCCGTGCTGGGCCTTGCATGCTGAGCCCACGCCCGCTGCCTGCGGCCATGTCCCACCCTCGGCCCCGGCCATATCCCTGCTTGCCACGGCCCGCTCTGTCCCGCTGTCCCCGCTCACTCACCAGCTCGTCCCACGGCAGGACCGTGTCCTGGGCCACGCACTTGATAGCCACCTGCAAGCCATGGAGAGAGGGGGGCTGAGCTCAAGCCTGGCTCCAGGACACTTGCTGCTCCTCCACCTGCTCCTGAGATGGCTCCCCTGGATCGGGCTGGGCTCCCACTTGGACCTGGGGACTTTCCCTGGCTCTGTCAGTGGTAAGGGCTGCACCTGTGCTGTTGAGGTCCAAGGGTCCAAGTGAGCTGGGAGACCTGTCCCTGGGCTCTGCACCTTCTGCAGGCTGACAGGTCTGGCTGAGCCTCTCCGAGGGATGGAGGCTGTCAGAGATAGCAGAGGCTCCTAGCACCATGGACATTCTCTGACAGCCTGAGCTTCTTGCATGGGTGGCAGGTGTTTTCTGCTGTGCCATCCTTGCAAGGGTTGAGGCTCTCCCAGGGATGGTGAATCTTGCTGGGAGCAGCCTCCTGAAGGGATGGCGGCTTCTGGAGAAGCTGGGCGAGCCACAGCAGGGCACGTGGCCTCACTTCATCAGCTTCTCCAGTTCTTTCCACATCGCCTGCCACATCCCAAAGAAGAGCGGCACAAATGTCCCATTGAGTGCCCAGTGCTGGATCATCACTTCCTGCAGCTCTTGGGCCACTGCCACGCAGGGACTGCAGCTGCAGGAGCTCTCCAGAGGGCTTGCGGGAGCGCCTGGCCGCTTGCGAGGGGTCGCCTGAGGCCTGGAGAACCTGGGAGCCGCAGGGGCTGCTCGGTTCCTCCATGAGCCTCTGGGCCTAACCCTGGGGCGCTTCCATCTCCTCCTCATCTGCTGCCTCCGTGGTTTCCAGTGGCCAATGGCCCACCAGCCACAGCAACCAGCAGCAGGACAAGTGCAGGCATCAGGATGCCACCGTCACACATGGCTACGGCACGTCCCATGGTGACTGCACTGGCAGCTGCGGGGGCTGGCCCGGTTTATATAGGGCTGGCGTGGTGATGTCACAGTGCTGTGGCCAGGACAGCTGTGTGACATCATGGCCCTGCATCACCCCAGCGCTCAGCTCCTTTGTGACATCACGGCCCCACCCAATTCAGGGATCACACAACCGGCTCATCCCTGAAGATGAACATGGCCACGAAAAGCCTGGAAATAAGAACCGGAGCTCAGCCCCTTGCAATGAATCCTTCCCTGGAGCAAGTGGCAGCACATCAGGAAGAGTGCTGCTGCCACCTGTGTCAAGCCCCAGCTCCCAGAATGCTGCAGCGGCACCAACTTCAAACAACCACTACTCTGTGCTGGAGAAGATCCCCCAGAGACAAAGGGAGGTGAAGTTCCTCTGTCTCTGGGGAGATCTGAAATGGCTGGCGAGGACTGCAAGAGTTTTTTCTTAGCAGCTCACCAACTTCTGCAGAGCCTCTGTTGTAAATCAATCAGGATATTCCAAAGAGCACTCATTCTTGTCCCACTGCTCTGGTCTTGACTGCCATAGGGTTCCTTTCTTCCCAATAGCTGGCACATGCTGCGTTTGGATTCAAGATGGGGATGCTGTAGTTCAGTCAGGGGTGGTTTGTTTTCTGCTGAGCAGGGCTTGCCCTTTTCCAGGACTTTGCAGTGTCCCTTGGTATAATGCATGTTTTCCACTGGGAAGGGATGGGTGAGATGCAAAGAGAGATGGAAAGAATGCATTAGAAAAGCTGCACTGTGTCTGTGTCCGTGTTTGTCAGGTGACCATCCACATCCTGGAAGGGGATGATGTAATTTCTATATTTTTTTTATAAATGTATTTAACAAGTCAATTTTTATTGTGCCTCACATTTTTGGCCACCTTCGTCTCCAGCTGAGCTTTCACTGCACCAAATTTCTTGCTACAGTGGCAAGAAGCATCTCTGTATTCTTCTCCTGACCTTCATTCCTTGTCCTCTACCCGTCCCATCCCGCACCAGGGAGCGGGGACCTTCCTGGGGCAGATGCAGGAGGATATCCAGGACAGTCCTTGCCTGGGACGGGTGTCAAGGAGATCCAGGAGGGTTCAGTGTCCAGCTCTAAGTCCTGGGACACCCTGTGCCGTGCTCCCAACAGCCCCGATTTTCAGGAAGGAGCCACAGCAGCCTCCTGGCCATCCATGGATTTTTCTCCCAGGAATTCACTGTGGAGCTTGTTTCTGTTTTCCTGCTCTTTCTGAGCTCCTGTCCACATGGCATGGAGCTGGAAGAGGTGGGAGGGGGCAGAACACACAGCTGGGGAACTCTTGAGGGCTGCTGTGTCACTGGCACCCTGCTTTCCTCCTCTCCCTTTCGTGTAGCTGTGGGCCGGGACGGAGCATTTTTCTGCGGGAGCTCCCGGTGCCCTGGATCCCTGCCCTGAAAGGGGAGGGCCTAGAGCCGGCATCTCTGCCCTGCCCCATGCAGCCAGGCTGTCCCACAGAGCTCCTGCAAAGCCCTGCTCCTGCCCGCCAGGACATTAATTAGCGAGGTTTTAATGAGGGAGGAAGGAACGGCGTTCATTAGGATGGGGATGGCGGGGAGCCGCTCCGAGCCGAGGGGGCGAGGCCTGAGCGGGGGGCAGGGCCAGTGCTGAGGGGAAAAAGGGCGGCAAAAGGCTCAGCCCTGCTGAGGGGAAACGTCCGGAAGGAGAAGACAGAGTGAAATTGTTGGGGAAAAGGGAGACACGCACCCCCAACGGTGGCTGGGGAAAGCTCCACACATTCCAGCCTGCATAGCCCAGCCCCAAACCCAGGGGAAGCCCTGGCTAAAATCCAGGATAAACAGTGCTGAGGATCCAAGGAATCAGAGCCATGATCCATGTGGAGAGTGTCCCTGACAGGAGGAACGTGAATGGAAGTGAGCGAGGCTGGGGCAGGAGGGTCAGAGCGAGCAGAGTAGGGGGAGTCTCTGTCCATGGCAAGGCCCAGGGCAGCCCTGTCCCGGCAAGTGGGCAGGGAGTGGATCCTTGAGCTGCTGCACGTTTGTGCTGCTTTCGCTGAACCGGGAACCCCCTCATTGCCCGGGGGGAGCTGGTGGCAGTGGGGAGTGGGAGAGGAAAGAAGCGGAACACAAGGATCTGTCCTACAGCCACATGGACTGCAATGCCGTGTTCATGGGCTGTGCCAAATGGCTGCCCTGTTGGGAACAGAACCAGAAACCTCCACCAACATCCTAATTTACTGCTCTAGAGAAAGAAAAAATTCCCAACTTTAATTCCAGGGAGGATAATTTAATATCTCCTTGGCATCTGGAGATCTATTACCTGAATCCAGTCATGAGTTTCCTTCAGGTCTTCACCCTCAGGACCAGTTTAAAAGACAGTGGGGTTAAACTCTTTCCCACTTGTTAAATCTGGATCATCCCGTTCTGTGAGGGACTTTCTTGGTTGCCACAGCCTTAACTTGCTGTGAGGCTTTAAGGATTAGAGAGCCTCCTACTCTCCTCACTTACCATTAAAGCCGTGGCTGCACAAGTTTACAAACAATGGGGCCACCTCTTGCCAGGTGGTCTAACATTTTAGAAAAAGGGGCCATTGGTCTTCAAGAACTGCCCTGTAGTGTTTTGCACTAGAACTCCTTTGGCCTGCTTCTGTTCAACACCCACATAAAATTCAAATTCTTTTTCCCTGTTTGGAAGGGCTAGGGCAGGTTCTTCAGTTCATCTGCTGTTTAAGACTTCAAAATTCTGACAGTAGTTTTGCCCATTGAAAAGTGACATCAACCTGTGAACACCACCCTTTAAAAGTTAATCCCGGGAATTTCTCTTTCTCTTTGGTTTCTGGCTTTTGAAGAGGTCACAGGGCTCCAGTTCATCCTCTCCCCAGGTCTGACAAGGGCACGGGGGGAGCAGGGCTGGCCGGAGTTCTGCGGTTCCCGGCGGGGGATGGAGACTGTGAAGTGACAGGAGCCCCTTCCCAGAGGGAAGTACTCCCATCTGTACTACTGGACTGCCCTGATTGTCAATCTTTGACTTCTTCAAAGGGTCATTGCTAAACAAAACCTTGGTTTTGCCTGCTGACATTGCTGGTCAGGCGGTGTCCCAGGAGATGCTCTTGATGGTTTCCTCTTTTCCTGGGCTTGGCACTGGAGGAGGTCCAGGCCCAGGTGATGCCACTGAAGGAAATGTGCCCTCATCCCAGGGACGCTCAACACGGACTCCCCCAGCCCCTCAGTGCCCCGCTGCTGGTCACAGCAGCCCCTGCCTGGCTCCTGCCACCCACACTCTGGTCAGCCCTGCCTGCTCCTGGACATGGGGCTCAGCCAGGGCTGGTGCTGTGTGGGCTTTGCTGGTGGTACCAGCTGGACACTGGGGTGAGAGCTCCATGTCTTTATTGGAACAGAAGAGCTGTGCTGGGCCCTGCCCTGGCAGGAGGGACCCACCTTCAGTCCAGGCCACAGAGCAGGGCGGGTCCCTTCAGGGACACAGGGCCTTGCTGTGGGTGGTGGCAGCATCTGCACAGCAGCAAGCTGGTAATGCAGCTGTGACAGGGACATTGGGCATGGGCATGGAGATGTGAAATGTGTGGTGCAGGTGTCCCTGAGGGAGGTGTTTGGCCTTTCTTGTGAAGCTGCAGAGGGGCACCTATTGAGAGAGAAGATGGCTGAGGTCCCAGCTGCAGCTGGCACACAGGGACCCTCCTGCACAGCGGGGGATTCTCACTGTGCTCAAAGATTCCCTCTGAAGCCTAAGAGGGGAGCTTGTCAGAAGTCCCGAAAAATATCTGGGAAAAGGTCTTAAGTTAGTTGTTGAGACTAGGTACAAATCTCCAGCGAGAAAAGAGCCTCTCCAGTAGGCTGGGTGTTTTGGGGTGTCTTAGTTCTTCCTAGAATGAAGATTACCAATTTAATGCAATTTCAGTTTTTATTCTAGATGTGTAAAAATGTTCCAAGATTTTCTGAATTCTAAAACTACTCTAAAAAATCCTGAACTACTATGGAAATAAGTAAAAAAATATTTGTAGATTTCTTTCTACAAAAAAATATTTCTAAATATTTCTAAAAGTTTCATATTTCTATGAATGAAAATCAAAGACAAAAGCGGGTTGTCTTTTCAGAATTCTAAAACTAATTTGAAAAATACTAAACAACTGTGGAAATTGGGAAGAAATATTTTGGGTTTACTTTCTATCAATAATAATTCTAAAGAGTTCTAAAAATTTCTAATCTCTACAAATGAAAAACAAAGTCAACATGGTGCCCCATGCCCGGCTGCTGCCTGCCCAGCCAAGGCTGTGGCCAGCCAAGCAGCTGTGCCAGTGCTGGTGGTACCAGCCAGAGCCCAGAGCAGAAGCCCAAAGGTGTTGCTCAAGCCCTTCCCTGGCAGGAGGGGCCCACATTCAGGCCTGGCCAGGCACCAGGGCCAGCACCTGCAGGGACAGAGGGTCCTGTTCTGGGTGGTGGCGGCACAGCAATAAGCTGATAATGGAGCTGTGGCAGGGACAATGGACACTGGCTTGGAGATGGAGGATGACAGGTGCAGGTCTCCCAGACTAATGTGTTTGGCAGGACATCTGGAGGTGCAGAGGTGCTCCTGTGGAGAGAGGAGGTGGCTGAGGCCCCCAGCTGCCGCTGGCACGCAGGGACCCTCCTGCACAGCAGGGCCCAGAGCGGCCAAGGCTCCCCAGCATGGCTGGAGCTGCTGGCACAGCTTGGCCCAGCTGGACAGCTGCCCCTCAAGGCCCCGGCGAGCAGGGGATGGCTCTGGGCAGGGTCCCTGGCCAGGAGCGGGCCCCAGAGCGCCTCTGCCTTTCAAGGGCAATCTCGTCCCCGCTCTTTCTCCTGCCCAACTTGCTTTGCCTCTGCCCGCTGCTCCTGGGGCTGCTCTTGGCCAGGCAGCCTCAGTGGGAGCCAGCACTGGCTGCAGCCTCAGCGGGCTCCCCAGGACAAGGCCCAGCAATTAAGAGGCCAATTAAAAGCCTGGGCAGCAGCAGAACTTTTGGCAGAGTTATTTGGGCAACCACTGACTATCTACAGGTCCACAGCAGACTCACTGGGAATGTTTCTATTCTACAATAGACTTTCAAAAGAAGCTGTTTGAGGGAAAGATGAACAAAACACTCACCGTTTTGTCTTCCAGCAATACCAGATTCCAACACCACATAAAACGAGTACATGCACCAAACAAATCAGGCCTGCCATTACTTCTGGCCAACAGCGTGTTCCCTGACAGAAACCTCTTCTGATGTCCTTCTGGGAATTGGGAACACGTGTTGTGGTGCTGGCTGCATCTGTGGGAGCAATGGGCAGTGAGAGCCCGTGCTGTGCTGCGCTGCTGAGCTGGCAGCATGGTGGGTATGTCCAGGATGTTCTCTGTTTCCCCCAGAGCTGGGACCTGCAGGCACCTTGTTGGCCCTTGGCACAGGCTGTGCCACCCAGCAAAGCCCAGAAGGCCGGGAGCAGAGCCCGGGGGACAGCACAGCTGCTTGGGCAGTGGCTCCTTCCAGGGACACGGGCCAAACCCATCCCTGAGCAGCCACTGCCACCCCTGACCCTCCCTTCTCCATGACATCTCCCCCAGCCCAAGGGGACAGAGCCAGGCCCTGTCAGGGGCCAGTGCAGCCCCTGCCCAGTTGGGAGCCAGGGCTGGCTGTGGCCCTGGGCTCGTGGCAGGGCTCCCGCTCGGGGCTGCTCCTGTGCCTCGGGCCTCTGGGCGCTCACGGCTACCTCTGGGAGCAGCTGCAGTGGGATAGATGTTGGTGCATGAGTCCCATTTCCCAGGAGCTGGAAACGAGCTCCAGAGGCCTGGAAGCCGAGGTGCCTCCAGCTTTGGCTGCTGCTGGGTCATGCAAGGGCCAGCCCTAGGGGAAGAGCTGCTGGCACACAGCCCCGCCAAGGTGCAAAGAGCAATTACCTCCTGTGTCTGGGCCTGTGCCTGGCATCGCCTTCTTTCCTGCCAATGAGCCACTGCTTCCTCTGGGAAACGTCTCCACCTGCATGGTCTTTTGGTCCATCCCTTGAGAAAGGAAGAGGCACAGCTGAATCAGATGGAGAAGTTCTTGATTTGGGTGCTGGCATTTTCAGGACCTCATGCTTGTCAAATATGGGGATAAGGTTCAAAAAATGCCTTGGCTTTTGGGCCAGGGCCAGGGCCCTCCCTCCTCCAAAAAGCTGCCAATTCTGAGCAGTAGTGAGGGGATGGCGCAGGGTGAGGGCACACACGTGCACTGCTCTGTCCTGACACCTGCAGCGATGCTGCCCTGGCTGAGATTTGGGCTCTGAGCTGGCAGCTCTCTCAGGGGGAAAGGCCTTCACCTACCCTCGCCATCTCCCAGGGCCTCAGTCCTGGACGTGGGTTGGGAAGCCAGATCACCTTCACCAGGAGGCTTGGCTGCAAGGAAAGGCAGGACAGAAGAGCTCCCGTGGCTCTGTAGGAGATCCTCAGGCTCCCTGGGGCTGGTAAAGGAGCTGCACAAGGCACAGCCCAGGGGCACAGCCCCTTCCCTCTCTGCTCCTCTCCGTGGCTGCACAGAGCACATGGAAGGAGACACTGGCATTGCACATGGGAAGAAGATTGACAGCTAAATGCTCCTTCCTCCCACTGACAGCGATGCTGGGGGATCACTCAGGGCTCCAGAAGGGAGCAGGGCAAGGCTTCCAGAATCCTTCAGCCCTGAGATTATGTTAAGGGATATGGCACATGAGTGAGCTCTTGCCACCTTGACATTATTCCATCAGGAAAAGCACATTGAGAACTTGCCTCCAGCATTCTCCAAGTCTTGCCAGCCGTCATCTAGCTGGGCTTCCAGATAATCCATGTCCTGATCCCAGTCTAGAAGCCAGTACAGATCAGAGCCACGTCCATGGTGCGCTGGGATCCACTTCTGCCTTGGGGTAGTGGGCACTGCAAGGGGTTTGGGTTAGATCGTGAGTACCAGATGTTGATGGACATGGCCAAAGCTGCAGAGGGGCCTGGGGAGCTCTGGGCTGGCTCTGGTCACTCTCCACCCTCTTTGCAGGCCCTGTGCAACATCCCTGGTAGGGGGTGACAGGGCCAGAGCAGGGGTCCTGGCTGTTGAGTCTCAGGAGAAGGCTGAGGGACATGGACCCACCTTGTCTTCCCTGCAGCATTTCCTTCAGCATTTGCCTCATGGGTTTTGATGGCACATGGGGTTTCTGGTGTCCTGCAGCTTTGTTCTTTCCACTTGGAGGACCTTAAGAGAAAACAGTTCCCCTTTGCAGGAATGGATCCCAGAAAACCAGTGCTCAGCCTGTGGGGTCAGGAGGGACACACCACTCACCCCTGCGATGGGAGCTGGGCTTGTGTACAGTTACCAACCCAGGAGCTGGGAAAGTCCTCCCTGCAGACACACCTGTAACTCAACAGCCACAGAAGCTTCTGTCACCTCTGCTCATCTGCACAGGCAGCACTGAGCCATGGGAGAGGTGAGGGGAACACGATGGGCGAGGGCACACACGTGTATGTCTCTGTCCTGACACCTGCAGTGGTGCCAGGACATTGAAACTGCTTATTCTGCCAGGAAAGGACCATTGAGAACGTACCTCCAGCATTTCTCAAGTGTTTCAAGCCGTCATCCAGCAGGGCCTCTGGATAATATAAGTTGTGATTCCAATCTAGAAGGGAGCCCAGATCAGAACCCTGCCATGGTGTGCTGAGATCCCCTTCTACTTTTGACAACTGGGCACTGCAGGGGTGTCAGGTAAGACCCTGGGTGCCAAATGTTAGAGGACAATGGCCAAAGCTGCACAGGGGCCAGAGGACCTCTGGGTTGGTGTCTGGTCACTCTCCAAGCTCTTTGCAAGCCCTGTGCAACATCCCTGGAAGAGGTGGCTGGAGCAGCCCAAGGCCCACTGGGGCTCTCTCACGGCTACAGCTGAAAGTCTTGCTAAAGCAATGGGGAAAAACTGCAGCAGGCAGTTGCACAACTATCCCTCCCTCACTCCTGCCCTCTCTCCCTCCCTTCCTGCCTTCCTCTCTGTCTCCATCCCTCTTTTCCCTGGGACAGCTCCCCCAGCCCAAGGGGGCAGAGTCAGGCCCTCTCAGGACACACTGGAGCCTTGGCCTCCCCCTCTGCCCATTCCCCACCATGGGCACCCCTTTGCAGCCCCTGCCAGGTTTTGGGACGTGTCTCCCATGGATGGACCCCAGCAGGACTGCTCAGTAGCCGAGTGCCCTGAGCCTCCTGGGGATAATTCCTCTGGGCTGTGCCGGTCTTGGCCGGGCTGTGCCTGCGCTGCCAAGCAGCAGAGATGGCAGCTCAAGCCTCAGCAGGGCTCAGGCCCAGAGGCACAGCAATTACCTCCTGTGACTGTGCCTGGCATGGCCTCCCTTCCTGCAGCAGAGGCTGCCCATGGGCCACTGCTTCCTCCGGGAAACGCCGCCTTCAGCACAGCCGCTCTCTCCACTTCTGCAGAAAGGGGCAGCTGGATCAGATGGAACCATTCCCCACTGGGGAAACTTCAGGAGGCAATGCTTGTCAAAGGCATGGTTAAGGATCAAGAAACCCTGAAAAATTTTTGGCATTGGCCAGGGCCTACAATATCAAAACAGCTGCCCTTTCTGATCTACCTGGGGACCGAGAAATTGCAGGGGATCTCAGTGTGAGCATGACCCCTGCTGCACTTTGGGCTCCCTGCCTGCTGATGCCAAATGCCTTCCTGCAGAGGCTGGGGAGAAGCTGCAGCCAGGCCAGGCTGGGAAACAGCCGTGCAGGCCGTGAAAGCAACAGTGGGGCAGCGAGGCTGCCATGGATCCTCTTCCCACTGTGCAAAGAAAGCCCCTGGCTGCTGAGTCTCAGGAGAAGGCTGAGGGACATGGACCCACCTTGTCCTCCCTGCAGCATTTCCTTCAGCATTTGCCTCATGGGTTTCGATGGCACATGGAGATTCTGGTGTCCTGCAGCTTTGTTCTTTCCACTTGGAGGACCTTAAGTGAAAATAGTTCCGCTTTGCAGGAATGGATCCCAGAAAACCAGTGCTCAGCCTGTGGAGTCAGGAGGGACACACCACTCACCCCTGCGATGGGAGCTGGGCTTGCGTACAGTTACCAACCCAGGAGCTGGGAAAGTCCTCCCTGCAGGCACACCTGTAACTCAACAGCCACAGAAGCTTCTGTCACCTCTGCTCATCTGCACAGGCAGCACTGAGCCACGGGAGAGGTGAGGGGATGGCACAGGACAGGGGCACACATGTGCACGGCTCTGTCCTGACACCTGAGCTTTGGGCTTTGGGCTCTGAGCTGGCAGCTCTCCCAGGGGGAAAGGCCTTCACCTACCCTCGCCATCTCCCAGAGCCTCAGTCCTGGATGTGGGTTGGGAAGCCAGATCACCTTCACCAAGAGGCTTGGCTGCAAGGAAAGGCAGGACAGAAGAGCTCCTGTGGATCTGTAGGAGATCCTCAGGCTCCCTGGGGCTGGCAAAGGAGTCACGCAAGGCAAAGCCCTGGGGCACAGCCCCTTCCCTCTCTGCTCCTCTCCGTGGCTGCACAGAGCACATGGAAGGAGACACTGGCATTGCACACAGGTAGAAGATTGACAGCTAAATGCTCCTTCCTCCCACTGACAGCGATGCTGTGGGATCACTCAGGGCTCCAAAAGGGAGCAGAGAAAAATTTCCAGAATCCTTTAACCCTCATGCGATCTTAACAGAAACGGCACATAAGTGAGCACTTTCCACCTTGACAGATTATTCTGCCAGTACAAGTGGCAATTCAGAACTTACCTCCAGCATTCTCCGAGATTTTCAAAGTCTCATTCACCAGCGATCCCAAATAATTCAAGTCATGATCCCAATCTAGAAGGAAGCACAGATCAGCACCATGTCCATGGTGCGCTGGGATCCCCTTCTGCCTTAGGGAACTGGACACTGCGAGGGGTTTGGGTAAGGCTGTGGGAGCCAGATGTCAATGGACATGGCCAAAGCTGCAGAGGGGCCTGGGGAGCTCTGGGCTGGCTCTGGTCACTCTCCACCCTCTTTGCAGGCCCTGTGCAACATCCCTGCAGAGGCAGCAGGACCAGCCCAGAGCCCCTGGGGACTCTCTCCCTCCCACAGAGGAAACCCTCCCTAAAGGCCTGTGGAAAACCATCCCCAACTCTTCCCAGGAGAAGGAAGTGCTGTCCCAGGAAAGGGAAGCCAGGCCACGGGCTCACCTGCTCCCTGTGCTCGCTGCGGAGCAGCCTGGGCAGCCCTGTCAGGCAGGGCCACTGCCAGGAGGAGCAGGAGGAGGAGACGCAGAGCAAAGGCCATGGTGCCTTGCCTTCTGCCAGTCCTGCAGCTCTTGCTGCCACCACTGTCCTGACACAGCTGTCCCAATGTCAGCACCGCTTCTGCCGCCGCCGCTGCTGCCGCAACAGTCGTGGTCAAGGACTGACTGCTCGGTCCTCGTGGTGCTGTGCAACCACGGGGCTCTGGGACCTCTGTGACCTCAGAGCCTGCTGTCACCTCAGCCTGCTGTCACCCCACAGGCTGCTGTGACCTCATGGCCAGCGAGGAATTGTGTGGGGAGTGGGATCTGCCTTCTTCACCAGGGAGCTCATCCTGCCCATCAGCTCTGCCCAAGGGCTATGACAGGGTCCCAGCCCAGCTGATCCCACAGGCTGGGGGATGAAGGGATGGAGAGCAGCCCTGCTGAGAAGGACTTGTGGCTGCTGCAAGGAGAGAGGCTGGACATGAGCCAGCCATGTGCCTCCAAAGGAGGCTGCCCAGCAGCTTGAAGGAGGTGATTCCACCACCCCTCTGCTCTGGTGTGAGCCCACCTGGAGTACTGCATCCACCTCTGGGTGCCCAGCACAGAAAGGACATGGTCCTGTTGGTGCTAGTCCAGAGGAGGGACAGAATGCTCTGAGGGCTGGAGCCCCTCTGCTTTGGAGACAGGCTGGGATAGCTGGGGGTGTTCAGCCTGGAAGAGGGAAGGCTCCACGCAGACCTGATTGCTACCTTTCAGTACTTTAAGGGAGCTTGTAAAAAAGACAGGACAGAATTTTTAGTAGGGCCTGTTGTGACAAGACTGAGGGGGAATGTTTTCAATCTAAAAGACAGTAGATTCAGACTAGACCTAATGAAGATGTTTTTTACACTGTGGGTTTTGAAACCCTGGCACAGGTTGCCCAGAGAGGTGGGCATCCATCCCTGCTGACATTCAAGCTCATGCTCTGAGCAACCTGATCCAAAGGTGTCCCTGCTCACTGCAGGGCACTGCACTAGATGGCCTTTAAATGTCCCTTCCAAGCCAAGCCATTCTGTGCTGCTGTGCACCAGTAGAGCAGTGCTGGAATAATGCTGGGGTGATGGTGCTGGCACCTGTGTTTCGGTAGTTGTGCCATTTAGCTGTTGGCCAAGAGAGGATTGATGGGCTGCACAGTGAAGTCTGCAAAGAACAGTGTGCTCAAGGAGAAACAGGAGAGGAACAGGGCTTCCAGCTCAGATAAATGCCAGCATTTTGCTCCCATTTCTTGTTAAGAAATAAAGCAATGTTCTGAAGATCCCTTCAGTGTGGGTGCACTATTGGCTGTATCAGTGCTTGTGTTCTGTAAAACAGGTGAGCTGTTACAGCTTCTTGCCCCATTTATCACTGGATAAAACCCAAATACTGCATTGCTCCATGTCTCCTTTCTTCCAAGTAAAGGCAGATTTTGTTCATTCTTCAGTGGGACATATTCATCTGTTGACAAGCAAATTCTTCTTGCCATTCACACAATGTTGATTTGCTCTAATCAGATTGTGATTAAGACCTACCTCTCACTGTAATTAAGGCTGATGGATTGTGAGGCAAGAGTTGCATAATTTGCCTTGGAGAGAGTTTTTCTCTAATTCAATGACATTTGAAGACAGGTGTAGCCTACCATACTTGTGGCATTAGTCTCCAACTCTGTCCTTTTCTCTAACCCAAGGGGAGGATCGACGTCTGCAGGTCTCATCTGTGCACCAAAAGAGTTAATATCTCACCCAGACCTGCAGATGCTTATGATGGTTTCTGCCGGGCAGTGGCCGAAGCAGTCACGGTGATGGATTTCATGCTGCCCTGGGGCTGTGCCAAGATCTCAGGGGGCTCAGCCAGAACAGTCATGGCTGTTCTGCCCACATGGCTGGTCCCAGGCCCCTGCTCCCTTCAATTCCAGCTGCGGGCCGATGGCTTCCCCTCCCTGTGCCCGGCAGCCGCTGGGGCCGTGCGGGCCGTGGTGAAGGGGCCTGGCCCAGCCCAGAGCCGCTCCCGGGGCCTGGCGGAGCCCGGCTCGGTGCAGGCCAGGCTGGAGCAGGGCCGGCCTGACCAGCACCCAGTTAACTCTTCACAGCTGGAAACAACAGAGAGCTTTCCTGGGCTTGCCTGCCTTTAAAATGTGGATTTCACAGAGGCAGACTCAGCTTCAAAATTATTTAATAGCTTGACAATTCTCAGAGCCAGCTAGCTACTGGTTTTGCTAAGCACAGAGAAAACTCTTAGCAGCCCCCTCCTAGAATAAACATTTGCACGGGTGGCTTCTTTCCTCCTCAACAAATATCAACTAATATAAAACCAGCACAGACACTCAGGGTGAAGCAGAAAGCAATTTTGAAGCAATCGTTTTAAAGCAATTGTTTTAAATCAATTATTAAGCACAGATTGATGTCACTTCTCCAGACCACAGTGACTCTGCCACCTCCCCCCTGGCCAGCCCATTCCAATTCCCAATCAGCCTTTCTGGGAAGAACTCCTTCCTATTGTCCAGCCTAAACCTGCCCTGGTGCAGCTCAAGGCTGTGTCTCCTTGTCCTGCCCTCCAGCAGATCCACACTTGCAGCCAGCTTGGTGTCATCTGCAATTTGTGAGTGCTGGACTCGACCCCCTCAGCCAGACCCTCAGTGAAGATATTAACCAGGCCTGGGCCCAGCACAGATCCCTGGGGACACCACCAGGGACTGGACACCAGCTGGATGCAGCACCATCCCCACCACTCTCTGGGCCCGGCCTCCAGCCAGTTCTGCAGCCAGCAAAGAGTGCTCCTGTCCAAGCCGTGGGCTGCAGCTTTTCCAGGGAATGCTGTGGCTCTCCGTGTCCAAGGCCTTGCTCAAGTCCAGCTCGACACATCCAGAGCCTTTCCCGCACCCACCAGGTGGGTCAGCTGGTTATAAAAGGAGATCAGGTTGGTCAGGCAGGACCTGTCCCTCCTAAAGCCACGCTGGCTGGGTCTGAGCCCTGGGCCATCCTGGAGGTGCCGTGTGATGGCACTCAAGGGGATCTGTTCCAAAACCTCACCATGCACCGAGCTCAGGCTGACAGGCCTGCGGTTCCCCAGAGCCTCCTGCCAGCCCTTCTTGGGGATGGGCTCACACTGGCACCTCCAGTCCTCTGGGACCTCCCCAGTGAGGCAGGACTGATGAGGAGAAATGATGGAGAGCAGCTTGGGGAGCTCATCCACCAGCTCCCTCATCCCCCTAGCATGGATCCCATCCGATCCCATCCACCTGTGAGCATCTGAGTGGCTCAGCAGGTCTCTGACTGCTTCCCCCTGGATTACAGGGGGCTGTTCTGCTCCCTGTCCCCATCTACCAGCTCAGGAGAACACTTGTCCTGAGGAAAACCTGTCCTACTGTTGAAAATTGAGGCAAAGAAGGTGTTGAGTACCTCAGCCTTTTCCTCATCTTTGGTAACCATATCCCCCCCAATAAGGAATGAAGATTTCTTTCTTGAAGTATGTCAGTTCTTCCTGGACCCCTTTGTTTAAGGACTCCTACCCTTAAAAAAATCTGTACCTGATTCATTAGCAACCAAAGAACCATCCTGAATAGGCCATAATTTGCCCTCTGGAAGTCCAGTGTAGGAGTTTTGTTGATGCTCCTCCTTCTTTCACAGAATATTTCAAAACTCGATGATTTCATGGTCACTGCACCCCAGGCAGCCTCCAACCCCCACATCCCCCAGCAGCCCTTCTCTGTTTGTGAACAGCAGGAGATACAGCTTTCCTTGGCAGTGGCAAGAGAAGGAAACCTCCCCAAAGTGCAGCTTGGCAGGTTCAGCCTGGAGAGGAGGAGAAAGAAAAGTCCCTGCCAGGGTAGAATTTTGGTGCAGGAGGTGTCCCAGCGTGAGCCTGGACCATGCCATGGCTGAGTGTGCCAGGAGCCGGCAGTCAGTGGGGCCCAGGGATGCTCCAGGGGACTTGGAGTTTTGCGTCTGACTCCTTAAGCAGCTTCTTCAACCTTCTCTCAGTGCCTGAGGGTCCTGGACTCAGCCCCAAATCCAGCCTGGGGTTCATTAAAATACAGAAAGCCTTGGGGGCTCTTTCTCTTCCTTCCACTGTCTTCAAGTCCAAGGCTTGTGCAGCTGCTTGGAGTCAGTTTGGAGTTCTGTTAAGGAGGAAGATTTGAAAATCCACCATGTTTTTTATTTTATTTAAATCAAGGGTGTATTTTTCTATTTTCTAGTTGAGAGAAGAGGTGACAGAAGCATTCCCCAAGTGATCTTGATGCTGAATGTCTCCTGAGGTGGTCTGGTCATGGAGAAGAATGAGCCCCTTGTGGGCTGCCCCTGTTTGGACAACCTGCTCCTCACCCCGAGCCTCAGCATGTCTGACATCGCCCACCTGGGACTGACATCCCAAAACATCGAAAACATTTATCAATTTTTCTTTATAATTAAAATCTAATAGATAAATAAAAATAAAATTTTAATTTTTATAATAATATTAGTCTATCTTTTTATAAACTAATTTTAATATTTATATAAAATAATTGATACATTTTTAGCAACTAAAAACATTACTGGTCTTTGGTTTTAAGTACCACAATTCCCTTCATTAATTAACTGACCACTATTTCTCCCTCTTTATGCAAATTATTCCTATTTTTAGTTCGTTAATCATCTTTTTTATCATTTTCTCAGACAGGGGAGAACTGTCTGAGAAAACAGGGAGGAAAATCAGGGAACACAAAAGGGGCCTCTTTGTGGTCCACGGAGACTTTTCCGGGTAACATTTGAGGCAGTTTTGGGTCTGGGAAGGGAATTTAGAGAGAATTTGGGTGTCTGGAGGACACTTGGGGGAGCCGGGTGGGCACTTGGAGGGGCACTTAGGGATTCTGTGGGACAATTCGGGGTCTGGGGGAGCATTTGAGGGTCTAGGGGGGCACTTGGAGGTCAGGGAGGGGAATCTGGGGGCCCTTCGGGGTCCGGATGGACACTTGGGGGGCTATAACAGGGAATCTATGGGCCGCGGGGGATGATGGGAGTTGTAGGCGCCGGTATAATAGGGTTTAATGGGCCCGCGGAGCATGACGGGATTTGTAAGCACAGCTCCAATGGGTTCCGATGAGGCGTGGGGCATGACGGGAGATGAAGTCCCGGCTGGAATAGCGCTCTATGGGCGCCGCGGAGCATGATGGGAGCTGTAGTCCCGGAAGTGGCTCGGAAGGCGGGTTTGGCGGTGCGGGAAGGCACTTGGGAAACACTTTTGCATCCGAGCTGTGGCTGCAGGTCCTCGGGGCGAATGTATACGTCTCGGGAGCACTTGGGGGAACCTGGGGAGCTCTAACCGGGCTCTTTAGGGCGTGGGGCACGGCAGGAGGTTTTGGCGTGGAACTGTGTTCTGGGATGATGGGAGATGAATTCCCAGCAGTGGCTGGAAGAGGCGTCTGTGGAGTCAGGAGCATTCAGGGATCCAGGGACGCTTTGGGGGGTCCCAAACAGTCACTGAGGGGGCACTTGGGGATCCTGAAGAGTTTGGGGGAGACTTATGGGACATATGGGGGTGATACTGGTGTTCTGGGGAGCACAGGGCAGTCCATCCCAGTTCCTTCCAGCTCTCAACCACTCCCAGTCAGCCTCAGCGTAGCTGGACTCCCTGCCAGTATGATCTCAGTCACCTCCTGCATGATTCCAGTTCATCCCAGTATAAGTCCTGTTGCTTCCAGTTACCCCCAGCATGCACCCAGTCACTCCCAGTTCCTGCCTGTTGCTCCTGGCATGACCCCAGTTGCTCACAGGTGCTCCCAGTCAGCCTCAGCATGATCCCAGTCACTGCCATTATATCCCATTTGCCCCCAACCTGGTCTCAATTGCTTCCTGCAGTTTCCTACTCACTGCCAGTATGATCCCAGTTTCCCTCAGTGTGATTGCAGTCTCTCCTGGCATGGGCCCAGCTGCTCCCGGTATGATCCCAGTATGATGTCAGTACACAGCCAGTGCAATCTCAGCCACTGCCAGGATGATCCCAGTACAAACCAGTCCCTGCCAGTGCTGCCACTCCTGGAATCCCCCAGCCCTCTCTGTGTTCCCCCCTCCCGCATCTCCCCAGAGGAGCCCCAAGGGCTGGCAGTCCCCAGCCAGGGTCCCCAGCCAGCCCCAGGTTGGATCTGCAGCCCCCAGTTTTCCCAGTTTCCCTCTCCTTTTCCCCGGGCCGGGTTCCCCCCGTCCCCAGCGGGTGGGAGCAGCGGAGAGCCCCGCGCTGCCCATCCCGACCTGTCCCAGCTCCATCCCCGCTCCTGCCATGGGCTGTGAGGGGTTTGGGAACGGGGCACCGAGGGTGTCACTGCTCCTGGGGGAGGAGGAGGAGGAGGGATGGAACAGGAGGGATGAAGAAAGAAAATGAGAAAGAATGGAAGCAGGAGAAGGAGCTGATGTTAGGGAGGAGAAAGAAAAGGGATGGAAGGGGAGGAGAGGGAGGAAGATGTTGTAAATACTCCACGAACCCCTTCATTCTTGTCCCCCATGGGGATGTGTCCGCCCTTCACAGAACACGGGCGGGAAGGGGTCTCAAAATATATACAACAGGGACCTAAAATATTTTAGGTAAAGAAGGCTCAGACTTACGAGACGTGGTCCTGGGTTTATTCATGTGGATCACCCAGGGCAAGGAAGAGGCTGAGATTCCTCGGGTGCTATCTCTTAAACTTGGGGGAGGGGTGGTGAGGGGATACAGGGGGGTTACAGCCAATGGGATAGGGAAAAGCAAAGGGAGG
This sequence comes from Cyanistes caeruleus, assembly GCF_971803275.1. Taxonomy (NCBI): domain Eukaryota; kingdom Metazoa; phylum Chordata; class Aves; order Passeriformes; family Paridae; genus Cyanistes; species Cyanistes caeruleus. The sequence goes on along the minus strand of NW_028255895.1, from coordinate 1,382,999 downwards.
TTAGGTAGGGACTGACCTTATACAACACCAAGGGTGAGTTCTTCCCCTGGGACAGACCATAATTGTTTAAATGAACTTCAACAGGAAGAGGAGGGACAAAAGAGGATCAGGGAAAGGAGAAGGAACCAAGAGGTCAAGAACTCCCGGAATTCACAGTCCCCCACTAGTGGGATCATCACCCCCATCCCACAGGTGACTGGAGAGGGGGAACTCAGCCCAGATATTGTGGGAGGTTCCTGGGTTGGGTTTTTGGGGAGGGGATATTTGTGACTTAAGGACTGCAAAGCTGAGCGGAAAATGCCCCTTGGGGGGACGCTGGGGGGTCCCAGCATCCCTAAGTGGGGAGATGGAAATGGGGGGAACTTTTTGGATTCCTGGCACTCCCAGCAGCCTGAGGAGGGATGGGATCGAGTAGACGGAGGGCCCCCCAGTACAAGCATGACTCCCAGCAGCTGGGACAGGAGGGAACCCCTGAACACCAAAGGGGAGATACCAGAGATGGAAAACTCCTGAGAGGCATTTTTAGGGCTGAACCTTGATGTTTTGGAAGTTTTTATGGATAACTTGTGATTTCTAGAGATGGACTTGGGCAGGAGGAACCCCCTAATCCAATGTGCTCATGAATTGTATTTTTCCCCAAACCAGGATTTCCCATTCCCAAACCTTAACTGGATGGAGGAGGAGGCTGTGAGGAAGAGGAAGATGCCCCAGGACACCCAGGCAGGTGAGGAGGAAGTCAGTGCCCCTTTCCCTCTCTCTCCTGCTCCATCTCCCAGCCCAGCATGGCCCCTGGCTGCAGGACAACCCCGCTGCCAACGCCGTCCTGCCGGGGACGCACTGGGGGGATCTCCTTCCCCTTCCCTCTGGCACGGAGGCAAATCCCATCCTCTCCTTGTCCTTCCTCCCCCAGACAAGGAGCTGAGGATGGAGACCAGGGAGGACAAATCCCCACGGCAGAACCTCATGGAAGCGGCCATTTTGAGCAGCTCCAGGGCACAAGTATCTAATGGGGTAGAAAAACCCTGGAGATCCCACAGGAAGAGGGGCTCCAAACCCAGTCCAGGGTACTCTGAAGAGGAAAGACCCACCCTGTGCTGGGAAGGCGGCCGGAGATGCAGCTGGGGCTCTGAGCTGGTGGTCCATGAGCAGCTTCAGGATGGGGAGAAGCCCTACAAGTGCTAGGAGTGTGGGAAGAGCTTCAGCCAGAGCAACAGCCTGATCTGCCACCAGATGATCCACAGTGGGGAATGGGCCTGTGAGTGTTGGGAATGTAGGAAAGGCTTCAGCTGCAACTCCCACCTTGTCACCCATGTAAGAGATGGTCCGAAGAGTCCCTCATCTGTCTCACAACTGTCTCAAGGACAGAGACTGAGACCCTGAATATCACAAGGGACTTGCTTTGGGGGTTTGGGCCTAGCTGAGGTGGATGTTTGCTAAGTGATTGTTTGCAGGTGGTTGCACGGTACACTGCTCTCGTTCCTGCTGGTGAGCAGAGGCTTGTGCATGGTAACCTGCACAACGGGTTCTCCATGACTCACGGCTCTCGTTCCTGCTGGTGAGCAGAGGCTTGCAAGACATGGATCGCTCCGTACCCTACACCTGCCCCCTGCGCAATGGAATTCATCACAATGATCATCAGTTGTTGGGGAGGGTGAAACAGGGAACCCTTATGAATGTGATTGTTTGGCAGAAGATTCTAAAATATGAAGGCTAGAATCGAAGTAGCAAGGAAAGTCTGCTTTGAGTCATAGGATACTGAGTACTGGTTAACCAAAGAACAATAGCCTAGCCAGCTAGAGAAGAATCCCTGTTGATAAAACAATGTCCTTCTGCTGATAGAAAGTCCAAAGGTCAAGAAGCAAGGAAAGAACTTGTAAAGCTTTGTAGAATTTAAAATGCAACACTGTATGTTAATATAGGGAAGCTCATAGGCTGTATGTAAATTCTTTACTGGGTGTGTCTCATAGTGATTGGTTACTGGGAATTAGAATATTCATTATAGAAAAAGATATATTGGATTGTAACAAGAACTTTGCTCTCTTAACTATTCTCTCCTACCTCTGAACCCCTCTCCCTCACCTCTTACCCCTTTACCCCTCTCCCCCACTCTTAACTCTCAGCCCCCTCTCCCTGCTCCTACCCCTCTCACTAGTCTTTCCTGCTCTCTCCCTCTGGTTTTTCCCTCTTTCCCTCTGTTGCTCTTACTCCCTCCCTCCCCTTTCCCTCTGTTGCTCTCTTCCTCCCTCCCTCCCCTTTTCCAACCTCCCCTGCTCTGCCCGCTCTCTCCCTCCTCCTCCTGACCACATGGACGCCGAGGCTGGTGGCGGACACGGGTCTCCCCTCTTTTTACCCTTATAATAAATTGCTTATACTTGAGCAGCTTGACCCTGGAGAAGTCTCACCGCAAGCGAGTGTTTTTACACAACAATAATCAGTCTCCTCTGGTTTTGGCCCTGCGCCCCTCGCTTTGCAAAAGACTATAAAATCACACCCCAAACTGACCTTCCTTTGAGATCTCCCCAATGGACAGAAGACTGCATCGTTGGACGGCTGAGTGGACTTTGACGTTGGTAGCTATAATCCCCTTACTCTCTTTTCCTTAGGCTTTGCTTTCTCCTCTTTTCCCTCTATTGCATATTAGTGCTGATGAGCACTCAATAAAGTGTGTTTTGCTGTTTAAGTCCTTGGTTTGCTGATAATCTTTTGTACTCTAAGACCGGCTAAAAGAACCACATCACGAATCCCACCTTGCGGATTGTGACATGCATTGCACTGAGGGAAGAATGTTGTGTATATGCAGATCACACAGGAATAGTGAGGGACACCACGGCCAAATTACGAGAAGGATTAGAAAAGCAGAAAAGAGAACGGGAAGCACAGCAGAATCGGTTTACATCATGGTTTGACCATTCACTGTGGCTGGCCACTCATATCTACCTTAGCAGGACCGGTCATAATGATTGTGGTAGCATTGATTTTTGGACCCTGTATATTGAATAAGCTTGTGTCATTTGTTAAAAGTCGCCTAGAGAAAGTTAGCATCATGTTGATAGAATGCCAGCAATTGCTTTAAAAATGTTCTTGTTTGAAATTCCCTTTAGCTATTCCCAGTTACACCCCGGTTATCTCTTGCTTAACATACCTTATGCTTTTAATATGAGTTTGTAATTGTTATAAAGAATAGAATAAAAATAGGATGCTTTTAGTATGTTAAGATTGTTATCTGGTTAAGATTGTTATGATGTTAAGATTATTAAGATGTTAAGAACGTTAAGACTGTTATGTCTTAGCCAAGGTAATTGTGCATAGGGAGGGGGGAAATGTAGTTAGTTACGGTCTGGCAGTCGGAAGATATCACGCTGTACGGGAAGATAGGGCCCCTCTCCTGATAGCCAGCAGAGTTTAGTTTATGATGTAAGCAGACGGAAGTGATGTAATGGACACATACTATAGAATGATGTATCTTTTACCAATAAATGCCATTTGCCATCCACCACATTGGAGTCTGCGAGCACATGGACCGAGCGACCTGGGGTTGGTCACGGTGCCGTTCCTGAACCAGGTCACCACGCCACCGAAGGCAACACCTCAGCCATGGGGGAAGGTGCTTGGCCAAGGGAAAAGGAGGCTCCCTGGGTGCCCTGCTCCCCTCTCCCTGAGGCGCTGAGAGCTCTGCAGCCCCTCCTGCCATCCCACCTGCCCAGGCCAGCACAACAGCCCTGGCCTTGGGGCCCTCAAGAGCTGCTCCTGCTCCAGGTCCAGGGACCATCCCAAAGCTGGGGCAGCCAGGAATCTGTGTCCAATCCTGTTCATTTCTGTTGTAATGGTGAGGGATCCTCAGCCACTTGGAGGTTGTTGATCAATTTTACTATTCCAGAGGCCACCTCTTTCTTGGGCTCATGGAATCAAGAGGCCCCTGTGACACTGCAGGGCCTTGTGGAACCATGCAGAGCATTGCAACAGAGCAGGACCTCGTGTCATGAGGCCCATGCCACTGGGACACTGCAGGGCCCCATGGAACCAAGGGGCCAGTGTTGCACCTCAGGGACTCATGGAATGAAGGAAACATGTTTGACACCATGGTGCCCAAGAGGCCCAGTGGTGACAGTGTGGAACCAAGGAGAGCATTGCTGCACTGTGAGACCTCATGGAACCAAGGATCTACTGTGACACTGTGGGGCCTTGGGGGACCAAGGCGCCATTGTGACACTGCGGGGCCCAAGGATCCATGGGACTTTGTGACACCAAGGGGTCCCATGGAACCAAAGGGACATTGTGACCCTGGGAGGCCTCATGGAATCATGGAGACCATTGGGACACTCCAGGGCCCCATAGAACCGTGGTGACACCAAGTTGGTGTGCTGGGAGTGTTGATGTGCTGCAGGGTAGGAGGGCTCTGCACAGGGACCTGGACAGGCTGGATCCAGGGGCCAAACCCAACAAGGTGAGGTTTAACAAGTCCAAGTGCCGGGTCCTGCACTTTGGCCCCAATGACCCCTGCAGTGCTCCAGGCTGGGGACAGAGTGGCTGGACAGCAGCCAGGCAGAAAGGGAGCTGGGGCACTGATGGACAGCAGGCTGGACATGAGCCAGCAGTGTGCCCAGGTGGCCAAGGAGGCCCCTGGCCTGGATCAGGAATGGTGTGGCCAGCAGGAGCAGAGCTTCAGTGCCACCCCTGACTTGTCCCCAGCTCTACACACAGACATTGCTGCTGCAGCTCCAGAGAAGGGAACAAAAGGCAGATCTCTGGAGAAAACTTTGCTGGGAGACCCTTTAGTTCATTTAAAGCCACCAAGAGCTCAGCCCCTCATTGACACAGTCTGTGGCCACAGGGAAGGTGGAGAGAAACAAAATGAGAAATGGCACAAACAATGACATTTATTTGTGGACAAGATTTAAACGTAAAACAAAGAAAAAGAATCTCCAAAACGAAAACAAGAACTATCAAAGATGACTTTTATTACAAGTGATTTGCAGAAACTGGCCAGCAGTTTAATGTTTCTGAAATTGTCCAGTCATCAGTGTCCACACTGCAGCCTTGAGCTCCTGGTTCCTCAGGCTGTAGATGAGGGGGTTCAGGGCTGGAGGCACCACTGAGTACAGAACTGACAGTGCCAGATCCAGGGATGGGGAGGAGATGGAGGGAGGCTTCAGGTTGGCAAATGTGCCAGTGCTGACAAACAGGGAGAGCACGGCCAGGTGAGGGAGGCAGGTGGAAAAGGCTTTGTGCCGTCCCTGCTCAGAGGGGATCCTCAGCACAGCCCTGAAGATCTGCACATAGGAGAAAACAATGAAGACAAAACAGCCAAGTGCTAAACAGACACTGACTGCAATGAGCCCAAGTTCTCTAGTATAGAAATTTGAGCAGGAGAGCTTTAAGATCTGTGGAATTTCACAGAAGAACTGGTCTAGGGAATTGCCATGGCACAGGGGGAGGGAAAATGTACTGGCTGTGTGCATGAGAGCACTGAGAAAGGCAGTGGCCCAGGCAGCTGCTGCCATGTGGGCACAAGCTCTGCCGCCCAGGAGGGTCTCGTAGTGCAGGGGTTTGCAGATGGACACGTAGCGGTCGTAGCACATGATGGTCAGGAGATAAAACTCTGCTGAGATGAAGAACAGAAAGATAAAAAGCTGTGCAGCACATCCTGTGTAGGAGATTTCTCTGGTGTCCCAGAGGGAATTGTGCATGGCTTTGGGCACAGTGGTGCAGATGGAGCCCAGGTCAGTGAGGGCCAGGTTGAGCAGGAAGAAGAACATGGGGCTGTGCAGGTGGTGGCTGCAGGCTACGGCGCTGATGATGAGGCCGTTGCCCAGGAGGGCAGCCAGGGAGATGCCCAGGAAGAGGCAGAAGTGCAGGAGCTGCAGCTGCCGCGTGTCTGCCAGTGCCAGCAGCAGGAAGTGGCTGATGGAGCTGCTGTTGGACATTTGCTGTGGCTGCACATGGGGACCTGTTCATGGAAAAAGAACAGTGACAAGTCAGGAGAGGCTGGGACTCTCCTTTGTTCCTGCTCTGGGAAAACCTTCACCCAGGTCCCTGCCTGAGCTCCAGCTGTGCTGTCTGAGTGTGCCAGGAGCAGCCAGGCCTGCGCCTGGGGGCTCTCCAGGAGCCATCCCTGCCCTGCTGCCCTGGGTTTGTGGCCATGTGGCAGAGGGACAAGGCTGGAAATTCAGGATTTGTCAGGGGAATCACTCCTAAAGCTGAAGGGCTTGGTACCACCTGCACACACAGTTCTAAAGTATGGCAGGAGATGGTTTTAGGAATTGTTCTCCTGCCCACACATCATTCCTGGTTCTCTGAGGTCAGAAATCCCCAGCATTTCTGCTGCACTCAGAGCTTGCCACTGAGAGATGTGAGAGGCAAAGGATTCCCTGTGGCTTAGGGAAGGTGAGGGGCTGGATGGGCTTGTTCCCAACTGCCCTGGGTTTGCACCTTTGGCTGGAATCAGAGCACAGTCACACTCCTGTGTCACCCTGGCATAAACCAGACCCTGCCCAGGGCAGAGGGATCCCTGAATGTCTCACCCTCTCTAAAGGTCTCTGGGCAAGGTCTCAGCACCCCCCTCTGCCAAGGACACTCACGGCTCCCTTGGCAAAGCCAACAGCATTTCCTCAGCTGTGACATCTCTGCCCTTCCCCGTGGGACATTCAGGGAAGTCCAAGAGGCTCTGGCACAGATTTGCAGCCAGGAGGGCAGCTCAGAGCTTGGAAGGACACAGCAAGGAGATGCCCAGGTGTGCCCATGATGGGATCTCAGGGAGGCAGCTCAGCTCATTCCCCTTTCCCATGGACTGCTTTGCCCACAGCCCCACAGGTCACAGGGAAGCTGGGACACCCCATTCCCATGGACACACCTGCCTGGCAGCAATCCCAAGGGCAGGGCCTGACTCAGCTGCTGCAGATGCCAGAGCCTCCCTGAGAGCCCCAGGTAACAATGACAATATCAGAGCAGTGCATTTAGGCCATTTAGGAGGCTCCCAGCAGAGAGACTGAGCACCCAAAGTTACAATTCTGGCATCTCTGTAAATGTTCCAACATTACTTTGCTGATCCTGGTGTGTCCCTTTCAACTCAGAATGTTCTGTGATTCTGGGATTACAATTCCTCTTCTGCTTCTCTCATCACCCTGTTGTCTATAATCAAAAGAGAAAAAACCCACAAACTTTTAACAGTGTTAGAACAGTAAAGTAAAAATCAGTTTTTTTGGAAGCTTCCAGGTGTCCCAGTGGGGATGTGGCATACCCAGCCACTTATTTCAACAATTTATGAAGGTTGATTAATTAGGATATTTAACAGAAACATTCAATAGGAGATTCATTGCCCCAGTTACACGCCCCTGAGTCAACCCATTGGAGTTGGTCCAAGGGTTTCTTTGCCCCACTTTTTGTTATGACTGCTCACATTCCAGTTAAAAAGCAAAATGTTCTTCTTGTAGCTCCTCTTTCTGATGATAAGACTATATAGTATTTCAGAAATCTATTTAGAAAGTCACTTTATTGTTCTAAAATCTAAGAGAAAGGTTAGGAAATGTACTAGAGCTAAATCAGGATAACAGTTATAGAAGTATATAATAGCAGTTTAATAGAGTTACTTAAGGATTATGATTTTATAAACTATATAATAATAGTTTACAAATCTAAAAATATATTTAAAATATATAAAAAGTAAAAATCCTTTTGTCATCATTGCAACTTTCCCACCCTGCTTAAAGAAAGAAATTGAAAACACTCAGGAAATCTCCTAATCTTTACAGCAATCCCTGTCTCACCTTCCTTTGGGAAGTGTCCTCCGGAGCTGTGTCCAGGCAGGTCTGGAGCTGGGAGCAGCCCTGCCCCACACAGCCCCTCTCAGCAGCAGCCCCTGCCCTGCTCAGGGTGGCTCCTTCCCCCCACAGCTTCTCCCCAGCGCTGGGAGCAGCTCCCCGGGCCGGCTGAGAGCTGTCCCTGGCAGGCAGCAGAGTCCCTGCCCCAGCACAGCGCCCTGGGCTGCAGGACCCTGCTCTGCAGGACAGCCCTGGGCACCCCTGGCTGCTCTGCACAAGGGACAGGCAGAGAATGTACTCACAGAGTCTGTAGGCACTGGCATGTTCCAGCTTTAGGAGATGGCTTCAGGAGCTGCAGCTGCATTGTCCTGCAGCCAGAGGCTTCCTGTGTCAAGGGCTGGCAGGGATTCTGCCCCAGGCACTTCTCAGCACCTTCCCAGCCCTGACTGATTGAAGCTCTCTGTGCCTCTGGGCTGTGCCCGGGGTGGCTGCAGGCAGTGCCCCAGCCCTGCTGGGCTGGCAGAAGAGCTGCTCAGCAAGAGAAATGTGCTTTTGAAGCTCTTCTTGGTTTCCAGGAGCTGCCTCTGTGCCAGGAGCCCGGCCCAGCTCAGCAGCACAGACACAGCAGCAGGACTTTAATGAGCCTCTTGGGGCTTTGTGCTGAGGCCCTGAACATCAGTCCCTGAGAGGGAGGGGAAGAAACCTCTCAAGAACTCCAAGTCAGAATGGAACTCCAAAGTTTCTTTTCCTTTTAATGGGTCCCACTGAGGGACAGCACTGAGAAAGTGTCCCCAGGCCCCAGGCAGAGCAGAGAACTGGATGCACTGATGACAGGTGGGGACAAAAAGAAGCCAAGTCTTGGTGCCCTGGGCCACAGCAGCCTCTGTGCCAGCAAGGGCTGTGAGGAGACACCTTGTCCTGAGGCCCTGGGGCCTCCTGGCACAGCCCCAGCAAGGCTGGCCACTGTCACCCCCTTGGCCTGCCCTCAGCATCCCCCCTAGCCCACATGCCAGTGGCCTCAGGGATCTGCTGGAAGGAGTCCCTGGGGAGCCTTGCTCAGGAATGGCCCTGGGGGCTCCTTCATGCTCCCAGCAACTGCAGCTTTTTCAAAGGACTTTGGCTTTTGCCTTGGAGTCTTTGAGAGTTTGTGCAATCCTGGCCTCCAATTATCTGCTGTAATTAGTCCCTTGAGAGGCTTTGTCAGTAACAACACTCAGTGGAGCTCATTAATGCTTCAAGGTACTTCAGGTTCTTAAGGTACTTTCCTTTTTCCTTCCCACACTGAATCTCTGAGAAGTTTGTGCCATCATGGCCCCAATTATCTGCTTTAACGAGTCCCTTGGGAGCTCTGCATTGACACTCAGTGGGGCTCATCAATACTTTGAGATACTCAGGGCTTTTTCAGCTGCTTTGGATTGTCCTTTCCACACTGAGTCTCTGAGAGGTTTCTGTGCAATCCTGGCCTCCAGTTCTCTCCTCCAAGGAGTCCATGAGGAGCCTGTGCTGGGGATGGACCTCAGTGGCACCCATTAATCCTTGGAGAAACTTTGGATATTTTCCTCTGACTTGGACTCCTGGAAAGGTTTGTGCAATCTTCTCTCAGGCCCTGAGGTTCCAGGGCTCAGCTCCAAATGCACCACGGGGCTCATTAGGATCAAGCAAGTCCCAACAAACCATGGCTGTGCCTTGATTTCCCTCTGGTCTGGTGCAGTTCTTAGGAAAGTTTCCTGCAATAGTTATGGAGAAATAGTTCAAAGAACTTCTAGGAAATATGTGTTCCTATTTTAAAGCGTGTCTTTTATTCCTGTTCACTTTAGAGCAGAGGTGATTGCAGCATTCAGTGATCATTATTGATCCAGGGTCTCTCCTAAGGAGGTCTGGCCAGGTCAGAGAAGCTGTGTCTTGAGATCTGACCCAGTGTGGACAACCTTGCTCCACATTCCCCAGCCCCATCCTGTCTCTCCTCACTCCTCTGGGATCTGCTTTGCTCACACAACTGGCTGCACTCAGGCAAAGAGGGGTTTTCTTCTTTCATTTTAGCAGTCTAAAACTGCTGAGTTTCCCCGTGGAAAACAGACACCCTCCTCAAGTGTGTGCCAGCCCAAGGTGCCACCAAGGAGGTTCCCCTTCCCCAAGGCAGAACCAGGCAAGGAATGTTTCAGACACACAGGAAGCTCTGCAATAAACACAAAGCCAGAGTTGGCTGAAGGCAGAATTAGAGCAGCTGCTGAAGGACAGACAAGCTTTGAACTCCTTGCAGCTGAAAGCACCAAGTGGGTGGTTGGGAGGTGTGTGAGTGAGGCAAGAGTGAAGGAAGGGAAATGCAGAGAGCCCTGGAAGTGCTTCTGTGCAGCCAGGCTGTGGGGAAGGGCACTGCAGAGCTGCCCTGGGCCAGCTGTGAGGGTGGATTATCATCCCAACCTGCCCTGGGCCATTGCAAGGGGCTGTTGCCATGGTCACTGCACTGACCCCACTGTGCCAGCCCTTTGCTCAGGGCTGCTGTCACTGCCCAGAGCCAGAGGGGATCCCTTGCTGGGGGCTTGTGCCACGGCCACCTGCCCTGTGCCGCGCTGGCTGGTCAGGCGTCGTGGAACCAGCAGCAAACGCCGCTGCCTGGGCCAAAGGTCAGCTCAGCCAGACAGAAAGGGTCAGTGCTGCCACCTGTTTCCATGGCAACCCTCCCTGGGACACCACACCTGGGTCACCTGTCCTGGCAATTGCCATGGAAACCCAGCTCATTGGAAATGCAATGGTGGACAAAGGTTTTAGTGGGGCCTGCCACAACAGGACAAAGGGTGGTTGTTGCAGTGTGTTTCTTGTTCATGGTATGTTCTGTCATTGCCCCAGTTGAAGGTTTGGTCCAAATGAGACCCTCCCACCCCACTTGGTCAATTTACCCTGAGTCACCTGTAAATTCTACCTTAGACCCACTGCATGCTTGGAATTCCACTTCAGAAATCCCCTAAATTTCGATGTTTGATTAGTCCATGTGACCCAATTTCCCCCCATACCGCCTTCATTGGAGGATGATTTTGTGAACCCTGCCTTTTACCCTCCCCAGGATATCTCTGATTAGCTGATGCTTTGTACTCTCCCTTTGAACCACCTCCCTATTTCATCTGTTGCACGCTCGCATTTTCTGTCTTTTGCCCCCAAGATTCCCCAGAGCAATAAATCCTCTGTTATCCCATGCAAAAGACCTCCCTCTCATCCTTGTGTCCTCATAGCACAGACTGACAGCCAAAAGCCACAGAGCGAGTGCTCCAGTCACAGCTGGGCTCATCCTGCTCCTGGGCTGTGACCCACTCCTGGTGCGGCCCAAAGTGACAGAGCCAGATCAGCTCCGGCCCAAGGTGTTACAGAGTGACTCTTGCCAAGGAACTTTGTGCTGCTGTCACTTAATATTAAATCTGGTTTTTGCTGCTCCCTTGCCGGGGATTTTTCAAACTCTCTCAAGTCCTCGTTGGTGACAGGGTGAAGGAGCCCTGGCCCAGGCTCTGGCCCTGGGGGACACAGGGATGCTCCTGGGGGTCCCTGTCCCCCCCTGTCCCCCCGTCCCACCTCCACGGCCCCAGCCCCGTCCCTGTGTCAGGCTCTGGGGTCGATCTGATGGAACATCCTCTGGGGAAGGCTGCGGCACCAGGGGTGGGGGAACCCGGGGGGACAGGGGACCCCGCTGTGCAGGAGCAGCGTTGGACTTCTCTGGGGGGAACTGTGAGAGGGGCTGGGGTGGAGTGACCTCCCCAGTGACCTCACATTTCCCCCTGTGATGTCACACTGCCCCTGTGATGTCACACTGCTCCCTGTGATGTCACACAGACACCTGGGATGTCACAGAGTTCCCTGGGATGTCACACTGCCCCTGTGATGTCACACAGACACCTGGGATGTCACAGAGTTCCCTGGGATGTCACACAGACACCTGGGATGTTACACTGCCCCTGTGATGTCACACAGACACCTGGGATGTCACACTGCCCCTGTGATGTCACAGCCCACTCTGGGCAGCCCTTGTGATGTCACAGAGCCAACTCTGGGATGTCATCCTGTGACGTCATACAGCTGTGGAGGGATGTCACAGAAGACTGTAATGTCACAAAGACAGCAGATATTGTCACAGTCTACTGTGATGTCACAGCCTGCTCTATGATGCTACACAGTGACACTCTGATGTCACAAACCACTCTCAGATGTCACAGAGCCACCCTCTATGAAGGCAGAGTGTGCTCAATGGCCTCACACCCTCCTCTGTGATGTCACAGCCAGCTTTGTGATGTCACAAGGCCATCAGTGATGTCACTCAGCCCTCTTTGTGATGTCATACAGACACCTTGTGATGTCACAGAACACACTTTGATCTCACAGCCAGGTCTGTGATGTCATACAGCCATGCCATGATGTCACAGCCTGCTCTGTGATGTCATGTATCTAATGTCTAATGTCACAGTCCTCTCTGTGATGTCACAGCCTGCTCTGTGATGTCACAGAATCCCCTCTATGATGCTGTAGCTAATCAGTGACCTCACACAACAAACTCTGTCATGTCCCAGCCCCATCTGTGACCTCACACAACCCACTCAGAGCTGTCACACAGTCCCTTTCTGACATCCCAGCTGCTCTGGGGCTCCAGGACACAGCCCCAGAGGTGCCACTGTGACACAGCCCCCTCTGGGACATCACACAGCCCCTGCCAGTGCTGAGCCCCTGGGAGCTCTGTCTGGGCCTGCTTGTGTCCCTGAGATGCCCTGGCAGGGCCCCAGCCCTGCTGGGCTGTGCTCAGGAGCTGCTCCTGGCCAGAGCTGTCTCCTCTCTGCAGTGCTGCCCTTGCCAGGAGCTGCCTCTGGGCCAGGAGCCCGGCCCAGCTCAGCAGCACAGACACAGCACCAGCACTTTCATCACCCTCTCGGGCCTTTGGGGCTCTTTGCATCACACTCAGTCCCTCAGAGTGTGCTCCAGAAACTTCTCAAGAGCTCCAAGTCAGATGGAAACACTGAAGTTTCTTGTAGTTGAAATGAGAGACACGAGTGAGAAAGCGTCCCCAGGTTCCAGGTAGAGCAGAAGACTGGAGGCCCTGATGGCAGCTGGGGACAAGCAAGGGAAAGGTGTCTGTGGTGCTGAGCAAAGCTGGATGTGTTTCAGGGATGCCAAGGGCCAAGGGCTGAGCCTCAGCCCCTGGCAAGGCAGATGCTGTCCCTCCCTCATTGCTCAGGGCTCTTCCCGGGCCACTGGCATGTGGGGATGTGCAATGCCAAGGGCAGCACCATGGGGCGGCCCCTGCCAGGCTGCTGGGCAGGGACAAGGAGGCAATGAGGCCCCAGGGCTGCCAGGGTCACTTGTCCCCTGCTGGCCTCAGGCCCAGGGCCAGCAGCCATGGCCAAAGGCTGCACAAGTTGCCTCTGGCAGGGCCTTGAAGCTGCTGCCCATCCCTGTGCCCTCTCCAGCCCAGGCTGCCCTACGGTGTTGTGATAGATTGGCATTAAAGAAAACAAAGAGAAACACCTAAGGAAGTTCAAACTGCTGGCGGCTGATGGGAGTTTGTCTCCTCGCCAACAGCTGGCCATTTCTAAGAATTGACAGCAGTTTTAAGCACTGCAAAGTGAGATCAAGCTGTGAACAGCAGCTTAAGCCCTAAGGCTGGGAATTTCTTTGTCTCTTGGTTTGCTGGCTGTGAAAGGTAACTGAGCTCCAGCTGGCTTCCCGTCCCTGGCCCAGCCCATGCGGCCCGGGCAGGGGCTGGGCTGGGCCTGCCGCGGCTCCCGGCCGGGAGATGGGGCCTGCGGGGCTTGCCCCGGGCTCTGGCTGGGCCAGGCCGCTCCCTGGCTCGGCTGCACTTTTTGCTGCGACTGAATTCACCACAGACTGCCCAGGAAAGAAAGAAAAAGCTCTTGAGCTGCGGCGGGCTGAGACAGTGACCACACTCTCCAGAGCAGCCATGAAGAATCTTCCAGCGCACACAGCTCCAGCCGCTGCTCCGGCAGAGATCACAGAACCATCTACAAAGCCTGGGCAAGATTTTAACCTTTTCATTACCCAGATGAGACTTGCAGATTAATCCTTTTACCCAGAGAGAGAAAAAGAAAGGAATCAACATGTAAAGAGACTTTATAAACTATTAGAGACAGTAAAGAAAAGAATTAAGCTTCAGAAGAGGTAGAGAATAAGGAGATGCTTTAATTAAACTGAAATATTTTTCTGTTTAAGCTATGGAGATGGACAATAGTGTCCTGAAAAAACTCCTTTAATTCATGACAGAGTATATTGGGAGGAATGGAGTGTTCAAAGGGTGGATTTTGAGCAAGAGGTGGAGTAATTGTGATACAGTGAGGTGCTGGAACACAGAGGGGAGAAGTAATATTTGAAAATTTGAGGCCTTGAGAGGCAAAGAGAAAACTTCTGTTTCCAGGGAAGCTCACAGAGACAGATGCAGAGAACTTTTGCCTTTGAATAACTCATCCTTAAAAATGACACCCCTAGACTCATTGACCCATACACACCTCAGAGTGATGTGAAATCGGAGGAGTGAACTGCTGACAGGATTTCTGGGCAGCTGGCATGGCAGAAATAGAAAACTATAACAGAAATAGTTTTCTCGTGAGAAACTCCATAGATTAGCAGAAGAAGACTTCTGTTTCTCTACAGAGACTGATGAAAAGACTCTAGCAGGAATTAGGACGTTTTAAACACCAAAGTTCCAAAGTTTTTGTCTCTATGTTGTCATGTGAACAAAAGAATTGTGGGTAGTGGGGGATAAAGGGGTTTTCTGGAGGTTTATTCTGGTGTTGTTATTCTTGTAGTTTTGTTAATAAACTTTATTTATTTCTTTAAGTTTTAGGCTTGTTTTGCTCTTGCTCTAATCCATATCTCACAGGAAGAAATAAGTAAGTTTTCTAGTAATTTTTAAGTTACTGCTTTAAAACCACGACATAACTTTGGTACGCCACCTGGGAAAATGAAATTAGCAAATCTAAACCACTACACTTACTCCGTGAGTAACCCGTGAGTAACCTTCCACGTGGATGGAGGAGATTGTGGACAGGACAATTGATTGCTGGATTGCCATTTGGCTTCACTGCCACTCAGTTGAACATGGTCCTTATCTAAGAAGGACTTCCAAGAAATGGGTAGGAGTTTTGGCTGTGAGAGGAGCAGAAAGCACATTTTCTACAGCAAATTGCCAGCTGATGCAGTTTCCCTGCCAAAATCGTGATTGCCATTCATCTTCCTGGGGAGAATGTGAAGACCCATTCAGAGATGCCAGGTTCAGCTGGCCTGTGGCTTTGTGTACCTCATTTCACATGTCCAATTTCAAGGGCCACTAAAAGAGGCTCATGTTTGCCTTGCTACCCAGAAGTGCTGTAGGTATTTCCAGGAGAAAAAGAAAAAAATCGCTGTCCTGTGGTGTGGTAGAAATGCCAGCACAATTGTGACTCTGTGAGCAAAGAGAGCCAGTGCTTTTTGGAGCTGCAGCACCTGAGAGTGTGGCAGAGCGGTTTTGATATTCTTTTTAGAGTCCTGAAAACATTGTTCTCAAAACAGTCTTTCTCTCCTGTCTTCTGTCCTAAACTGTGGAGCAGAGAAAATGGAAAGGAGCAGAGGTTGGTTTCAATTGGCTTTTTTATTTTGAAGTCTTCAAATAGTGTCAGCCTGATGCATGATCCTTTAGAAATTGGATGAGTAGCACCTATTTCATCCCAGCAGAGAGGTGGGATTGAAGACTTCCAACAACAGAAGTACTGGATGTGTAAGAGCTCAGGTTTCCACCCCTCACACCCTGGAATCTCGCTGGACTATTTAAAGCAGCCTCAGCCAGATACATTAAAATACTGCTTCAAACAACAACAGAATAAAAATGTTCCACCAAATGGGGAAAAATAAGAAAGGTGGGTGGCAGCCCTTTCTGAAGAGCTCGTGTTGATTTTGCAAAGTCAGATGCAAACAAGTTTTGCCATGTTTCTTTCCTAGAAAAATGTAGATATTTGATAGAAATCGATCTCTGAGGCTGCTAAGTTTGGTATGATTTTAGATCTGGGAGGAACAGAACAGGTTGCAGAGAAGCTGTGATTGTCTCAGCCTTGGAAGGGTTCAAGGCCAGGTTGGATGGGGCTTGGAGCAAACTGGTCTAGGGGAAGGTGTCCTGAGTGTGCTGAGAGTTGGAACAAGAGGAGCTTAAAGTCCCTTCCAAGCCAACACATCCTGGGAGTCCATGGAGAGAAACTGTGAGTTTTCCTGAGATGCTGCCTTTGCAAGGGCAAGTCCCAAACACCCCAGGGAGTTTGAAATGCCCTGAGCAGAACCCAGCTGTGCTTTCTCATAGGTTGTCGCGGCGGTGGAGGTGTCAGGGGTGCCGCGACTCCCGGGGAAGCGTTCTGCGGTTGGGCTGCCCGGGGCACAGACACGTCCTCTGCCCGGCGAGTGATTTCAGCTCAGCTCAGCTCGGCGGCAGCGTGCAGGCGACACGGAGGGAGAGAGCAGAGCGCTGTGTGGCGTTCCGCAGAGAACTGGCCTTTATTACAGCCGGGCCCTCGGCGAAGGGAGCCAGTGACAGCAGCTCTCTGGAACAGGGAAAAAACTGGGGGATTTATAGGGGAGGAGAGGGGCGGGGGAAACTGGGATGCAGGTATGGGGTGGGATGGCAGGGGAGAACAGCAATGGAGTGTAACAGTTTAACAGAACTAACTCAAAGATTGCTGGCAGTGATACTTTTCTCTCTCTTAGAGCAAAGTGCCTTGCCTCCAAGGGAGGGCCAGGATCTCTGAATTAGCTGATTTCCTGGCCCCCACAACTCCCCCTTCTTTACTTCTTAAAAAGGCATCTCCCAGAGATTTGGCTAATAACTTCTTAGAACAGGAAAACATACATAGGAAAATAATAATGATTAGGAAAACCCAAAAACTGTTTTTGAGGAGGGAGGCAACCCATCCTTTGAGTCCCCAGCTCCCAAAAAGGTCTTCAGACCACTGGGGCTCCTTTTCAGTCTGGAGTTCCTGGAGCGCGTGTTGGAGTCTCTGGATGCGGGCGTGAATGCCTTTGCTGGGGCAGGCAGGGTGACAGAGGGTTGGTGGCGCTGCCCATGGACAAGCACACGTGCTCTTGTTTGAGAGTCTTTGCCAGGGTGATCCACACTTTCTCGTGGGGCTGTGCTACTAGCCAGGCATCCACAGATGATGTTTTCAGGAGCATCCAGATGGTCAGGAACGTCAGGAACTCAAGGATGGTTTTGCTCTCCATTTTCTATAACAAAGCATAAAAGATTAGCTCTGACCTTTTTTTTGGGGGGAGGAATATTTTCTTTTTCCCCTTCCTCTCCTGTCTTCCCCCTCTTTCTAAAACAAAATAACTATAAGTGAGGAACGGGTACTGGGGATGAGGTCGTTGTTTGCTGGTGGGGCTGTTTTGTGCATCGGGGACACATGACCAGACACCAGCAGCAGCACTGAGGTGCATTTTGGTGTAAACTGGCAATTTGGGTTAGGTAATGAGGGTAAGAAGGGAAGTTTAATAATTGATATGTAAATTATACAACAAGAGAGTATAAAACATGTTCAGCTCAAAAAACCAAGAAGGGTCAGATTTGGGTCTGTGTACCCCTGACACCCAGATCCCTTAATAAAGCACCTGCATATAATCATTCTGTGATGATGAGTGTTCCTGAATGCCAACAATTTCATCAGATTTTACTGGAATTTTGTGGGATTTTTCTGGAATTTTGTAGATTTTGTGGAATTTTGTGGGATTTTGTGGGATTTGGAGGAGACTTGAAGAATTTTGTGGGATATTTCTGGAATTTGGTGGAAATTGGAGGAGATTTTGTGAAATGTTTCTGGAATTTGGTAGGGTTTTGAGAAGATTTCTCTAATTTTGTGGATTTTTCTGGAATTTTGTGGGATGTTTCTGCAATTTTGTGGGATGTTTCTGCAATTTTGTGGGAATTTCTTGGAATGCTGTGGAATTTTCTGCAATTTTGTAGGATTTTGAAAAGACTTGAAGAATTTTGAGGGATTTTTCTTAGATTTTGTGGAGATTTTGTGGAGATTTTGTGGGATTTTTCTTGAATTTTGTGGGGCATTTAAATAATTTTGCGGGGTGTTTCTGGAATTTTTGGGGCTTTTCAAGAATTTTGAGGGATTTTTCTGGAATTTTGTGGAAATTGGAGGACATTTTGTGGGATATTTCTTGGAATTTGGTAAGGTTTTGAGAAGATTTAAGGAATTTTGTGTGATTTTTTTGTCATGGAGTAGCTTTACCTTTAAGACAGCTTAGAAGGAGAAGAAGTTGAAGCTGCTGGTGGCTGATGGGAGTTTTTCCTCCTGACCAATTATCAGTCATTTCCAAGAATTGACAGCAGATCTGACTATTAAAAAGTGAATTCAACTTGTAAACACCCCCTTAAGAAGTACAGACAGAATTCTCTTGCCCTCTTTAGTTTCCAGCTTCTGACAAGGTAGCAGGACTGTGTCTCCGCCTCCTCCCTCCCTCTCCAGGCCGACAAGGCCGCGGGGTGGAGGGTGAGAAGGGGAAGAGAAGCAGCGCTCGTCAGCCGAGCTTAGTTTTTCAGTTTTTGCTGCTAGACTGAAACTTAACACCATGAACTCTTGCAGTTTTTCTAAAGCTTTTAATTCTTTTACTACCTGGATAAACGTACAGATTACTCCTTTTCTCAGAAAAACAGAGAGAGACAATCAACATAGAGAAGACATCATAGAACCACCAAAAACAGTGAAGAAAAGAGTTAAGTTTAAATAAGAAAGAGAGAATAAGGAGATGCTTTACAGCTGAAATATCTTTCTGTTAAAGCTATGGAGATAGACAATAATAGTATAAAAAGACTCCTTTAATTCATGATGAGTGTTGGGAAGAATAGATTATTCAAAGTGTAAGTTTTGAGCAAAAGAGAGAGAGAGAGTACTTGTGATACTGTGAGTTGCTGGAGTTGAGTTGAGTGAAGATTTTGAAGCTTTGAGGGGCAAAAAGAAAACTGTTTTCCAGGAAGGCTCACAGAGACAGATGAAGAAGACTTCTGCCTTTGAATGATTTATCCTTAAAAACATCGGAGAGATGTGAAATGGGAGGAGAAGATCTAATGACAGATTTCTGGGCAGCAGGCATTAGAGAAATAGAAAACTATGATGAAAAATAGTTTTCTTGTGAGAAACTCCGTAAGTTAACAGAAAGAGACTTCTGTTTCTCTACAAAGACTGATGAAAAGACTGTAGCAAGAATTAAGACTGTTTTTAACCACCAGAGTCCTAAAGTTATTTGTCTCTATGTTGTCATGTGTACAGAAGAATAGTTAGGATGTGGAAGATAAGGGGGTTTTCTGAAAGTTTATTCTGGTGTTCTTATTCTTGTAGTTTGTTAATAAACAGTCTTTATTCCTTTTAAGTTTTAAGCCTGTTTTGCTCTTGTTCTAATCCATATCTCACAACAAGAAATAAGTAATTTTTTAGTTACTGGTTTAAAACCACGACACCTGGCAGCCTCAGTGACTGTGGATTTATTGACATCTCAGCCCTATAAGATTCCCATGGGAATTATGGGACCAGTGATAATAAATGGAAAAGCTATGGGTGCAATAGTGTTGGGACATTCATCTGCTAGTCTAATGGGACTGTTTATTTTACCTGGAGTAATTGATGTGGACTATTCTGGTGAAATATATATCATGGCATATACACTGGCACCACCAGCCAGAATTGATAATGGACAGCGAATTGCACAACTGGTGCCAGTACCACAGTATACCCATCAATTGACACCATTGAAAAATCAATTACAGGGTACAGGTGGATTTGGTTCTACAGGAGGACTTACATTGCTTACCCTGGGCTTAAACACTCGACCCAAACGAAAAGTTGTTCCCAATTATAACGGAGAATCCCACCAATTAGAAGGACTATTGGATACTGGGACAGACTCAAGTATTGTTGCTCCACAGTATTGGCCCCAGGAATGGCCTTTGTTGTCCAGTATGGTTACTGTTACAGGGGTGGGAGGCTTAACTTTGGCAAAAAGGTCTCCACAAATCCAGATTCAATTAGATGGGAAGGTCATCAGTTCTGTTTTGTCAATTGTTCCATTACCAGACAAGGTTCAATGTCTAATAGGGCGAGATATTTTGTCCCAACTTGGTGTTATTTTGACCAATGAGCACCCTTTAGAATAGAGGCCATTGTTTGGACTTTCCCACTCCCACGTAAATGGATAATTCAGGAACCAGTATGGGTTGAACAGTGGCCTTTAAAAAGGGAAAGTCTGCAACAAGCTCATCTATTAGTGCTGGAACAATATCAACAAGGACATTTAAAGTTGTCAACAAGTCCTTGGAATGCCCCTATTTTTGTTATAAAAAAAAAAATCTGGAAAATATCGATTGCTGCACGACTTACGTGCAGTAAATGAACAAATGGAGCCAATGGGGGCACTACAACCTGGTTTGCCCAATCCTGCAATGTTGCCAAGAGATTGGCCCTTGTTAATAATTGATTTAAAGGATTGTTTTTACACTATCTCACTGCATGAACAGGATACTTGCAGATTTGCTTTTACCTTGCCCTCATTAAATCGAGCAGAACCAGACAAGAGATTTGAATGGACAGTTTTACCACAGGGTATGCGTAATTCTCCTACCTTGTGCCAGCTTTATGTTGATAATGCTTTGCAGCCACTACGTGTTCAGTGGCCTACAACCATTATTTATCATTATATGGATGACGTTCTTTTTGCTCAGTCACAACCTTTTGCAGATTAACAAGTTAAAGACATTCAAACACAACTACTTCAGAATGGACTGGTTGTTGCACCTGAGAAAATACAGCAGTCATCCCCATGGAAATATCTCGGGGGGACTTTAACTGAGCAGTATGTTGCCCCTCAGAAACTGTCATTAAGCATGTCACTTCATACTGTTCATGATGCTCAGCGATTGCTGGGGGATTTGCAATGCCTTAAACCTGTTGTGGGTATTCCTAATGAACTTTTACAATCCTTATGACCTTTGTTAAAAATTACTGATCCTACAGCACCTATACAGGTCACCAGTGAACAACAAGAAGCTCTCAATAAAATAATGGACGGTATCCAGACAGGTGTTGTTTGTAGGCGAGATCCAGACTTGGACATTAACTTTACTGTATGGTTTGGACCTCAACATCTCATCGGTGCTTTAACACAGCAACAAAAGAAAACAGGGGAGATATGGGTATTAGAGTGGTTGTTAGCACCACTACAGCAGAGACATACCTTAATTCAAAAAATTGAAATTTTAGCAGATTTAATAAAACAAAGGTAGAAGCGATTGTGACAAATTATGGGTGCAGATCCAGCTGTAATTCAGATACCAATAAAAAAGGACACTTTAGACTGGTATTTAATTCACAGCTCCACACTGCAAGAAGCATTGCTTGACAACAGCAGTGTGGTCAGTACTGAGGAGGTGCCTGGAATACCACTACGATGGATAGGCCAGCAGAATTGGATTGAAAAGCCCAAACGATCATTTGTGCCGTTACCAGGGGCATCAACGGTGTTCACTGATGCTGGAAAGAAATCTCGCACAGCTGCTGCTACATGGCAAAATTCAGAAGGACAATGGAATCATCACATTATTCCAGCTCAAAAGGAGGACACATTACAAACTCTGGAATTAGTCGCTGTTGTTTGGGTTTTGGTGCAGTTTAAGGGTCCTGTTAATGTGGTAACTGATTCTTTATATGTTGCAGGAGTGAGTGAACGTATTGAAAAAGCAGACATAAAGGAAGTAAAAAATCCTCGTTTATATGAACTGTTTTTGCAGCTTCAAAGAGCAGTAAAGTTGAGGACTGCTGCCTTTGCTATTATCCATATTCGTAGTCACAAATGGGATGTGGGTTTAGGAGAAAGAAATGCTAGGGCAAACCGATTGGTTTATAAAGATCCAAAAACAGGACTGTGGGGAGGTCCCAGCAAGGTACTGTATTGGGGACGTGGTTATCTTTGTGTGTCTACCCCCACAGGGCCTGTCTGGGTGCCGAGCCGATGGACTAAACCTGCTGATCCCAGGGATTTACCTTCAGCTGATCCAGAAAATTCTGCAGATACTTCTCGCTCTCTACCATCAACATAGAGACGGGATCTGATGAACTCTCACATGCAAATCTTGTATACAGTACCAGAGTGTGAATGTTATCCTTTTGTATGTTACATTTGTAAAGTGTGTAAAGAAAAGTGGTGGGCACATTCTAAGTGGGGTCGATCCCCAAGAGGGATTTGTACAGAGTGTTACAACTTTGAAAGAAATTTCACTGAGGTTGCATTACAGGAAGGTGTGCAAACAGGACAATTTGAAAAAGGATCTGATAGATGGTGGGAGATTTATGCTTTTGGGATAAACCCAGAAAATTATTGTTATCATCCTAATACCCCTTTGCCATATATTATTGAAATAACCACAATACGCTGTCATAAAACACTTACACAGGTCAGGTGTGATATTCCAGGGGTAAAAAATAAAAATTGGGAGCAATTCTTAAAACGGCAGTCTCGAGAGAAAGGGTCTTTCCCTGAAAGTTATCCCTGCTGCTGAGAAGATGGAACAGCCCGTGGTTCGAAGCAACCGAATCGACGGGCAAGGCAGAGGGGTAAAAGAAAAGGGAAGCAAGATTTCACATGGGATCCAGCCAAGATGCTGGCTGAACTGCCACAATCTTTTTAAGGTTCTTAAAGGACTACCTCTGATCAGGTTGTTATGGTGGTTTACCATGATAAAGGGAAATGAAGGGTTTTTGATTGACATGGAAGAGAGACAAAATACGTGGGTAACGTGGGCTAATCAAACTAGACAGGATAATTTTTGCCTTTCAATGGCCACCCCTTCAGATCCTTTTCGAACTTGTTTAGTGGGCGCACCTTTAGATGATTCACTCAATGCCACAATGTTTAAAAACTGGACAAAGAATTGGAAAACACCCAAGGAAGCAAACAAAACATTATGTGAAATTCCATCAGGTAAATTCAGGATCAATATCTGTGACACAGGTTTAATCCCAGCAAATCCCATTGGTGCTCAAATTTGGTACATTGCTACAGGTTTAAATGTTACCGGGTCAGAGCCACGAGAGTTAAGACTGTTAGGCTCAGCCCCTAGCAATTATTGTTTAACTTTTGTCAATTGGGCTAGGAACAATCATGCAAAAAGGTCTCATGGGCCAAATGGTACAAATGTTTCTCCACAAAATTTGCTGTATTTGCAGAATAACGATGCATACTGTGGCAATTGGTCTCACAAGGTAAATTCTAGCAATTCACCTCTACAATTACCACCTGGTATTTTTCTAATCTGTGGAGATCGTGCATGGCAAGGACTGCCAGCAAACATTTATGGAGGGCCTTTTTATTTTGGGAAATTGACATTGTTTGCACCCACTATACAGCAACTATTAGGAGCCAATAGAACCAGGTTACGAACAAAGAGAAGTGTGTTCCAATTGGGGCCAGAATGCAAGGATCAGGTTGAACTTTGGGAACGTCCTACAGTGATTGTGTCATCTGTTTTTACACCTGGAGTATCTAGTGCTCAAGCCTTAACACAGTTACGACGACTGGCATGTTGGACAGGAAAACAGTTTAATATTACATCAAAGGTTTTGTCTGATTTGCTTTTGGATATGAAGAGTGTTAGGCATGCTGTATTGCAGAATAGAGCTGCTATTGATTTTTTGCTATTGGCACAGGGCCATGGCTGTGAAGACTTTGATGGGATGTGTTGCATGAATATTTCTGACCATTCAGTGTCTATTCATGCTCATCTCCGACAACTACAGAACAATATGAAAATATTAACCATGGAAACAAATCCATTAGAGGAATGGTTTCAATCCCTAGGTCTCACAGGATGGTTAAAATATTTGGCACAAATGGCAATTGTTGTTATATTGATCATTGTGATTGTGTTAGTGTTTATTCCTTGCATACTGCAATGCTTGCAAAACATGATGAAAAAGGCTACTTCTACAGTTTTGTTAGTACAAAAAGAAAACAGGGGAATTACAGAGGAATGGCTAGAGAGCAAAGGTCATGTTCCCATGCAGCAGTTAGCTGGGAAAGAATGAGACAATAGAGTACAGTTGGTGTGAGATGCTGCAAGGTCAGGAAGACCTTAGTGATAACTGTTAACTGAGAACAGGACGCTGTGATCAGAAGAATGTGAATTCAGCATAGATGAGCGATCACAGGAATGTGGAATTAGGTGGAGTTAACCTTAAATAAAAATATCCAATAATGAGCTTGCTTTTGCACTATGTAAGAGCCTAATTATTGATGCTATATAAGAGGTTTTAGAGTTACCAATAAATGAGACTTGCTGATCATTCATATTGAGTGCTGCATTTCTCCCGCCGAACTCATCATTTAGGTCCAAGTTTCAAACTGCAAATTTTTACACTCAAGACACAGTCATGAAGAACATGTATTTCAATTTCCTATTCCTTTAACTGCAGTGTAAAATATCTTAATATTGGAAAACATCCATAAAATCTCTAAAGGAAGGCAGCTAATGGATCCTTTTCACTAGCACGTGAACAAACTAAGGAACTAAAATCAAAGCTGAGTTCTCTTCTTCAAAAGATCAGTTACCTCTTTCTTACTCCAGTGTTATAGAAGATTTTTCACTACACATTTGGGAGTAATTTTTATCTTTCATATTTTTGTCGGGGTTTTTTTGTTTGCTTTTGTTGTTTTTGTTGGTTTTTTTTACAGAAAACATGTCCTAGAAAAGGCATGTCCTTTGCTCCTGGTTCCCGTGTGGAGCAGCTCCCTTCCCGCTGGCTGAGCTGCTCAGGCAGAGCCCGGCAGCTCCTGGCCCTGCAGGGCTGAGGCTTTTCCCCGTTGCTGGGCACAGACTGATGGAGCAGCACTGCTGAACACGGGCACACGCAGAGGGAGCAGAGCAGCTGCCTTTGCCCACCTGAAGCTCCAAGGCCAAACTCTGAGCAGGCACGGCTGCAAGAGACTCGCAGGCTCCCTGTTGGCTCTGCTGCCCCACTTGTGCCCGGCCCAGCTCTGCGGGAGGCAGAGGGAGAACAAGGGGCAGCTCCCTCCCAGCCCCAGCCCAGGGACCCCTCCAGCCCCAGGCCTTGGGGCACTGTCAGCACCCGCTGCTCCAGCCACGGCTTCTGCTGGCACTGACAGCAACAACCAAACTGGGGCTGGTCCCGAGGGAGCAGCAGCAGTGCCTGCATCTGATCCCTCAGTCTGGGGCAGCCCCCTGGGGGAACAGAGGGCACAGCAAGAAGGACAAAACCAGTCAAGGTCAGAGGCTGGGAAGAGTCAGAGCTGGGAGCAGGAACAGCTGCTTCATTGAATCCTGGAGAAAGCTCTTGGCTGGTTCAAAGCACTGAAAGTGTGAAGAGCAGAGAGGAGGCCACACCAAACAATGCTCCTGTTTTCACATTTCCCCTCTCCATGTCCCAGAAGGAATTGAATGAACTTATTCTTCTCTCCCAGTTGTCTCCTTCAGCTTGAGCAGCTCAGCACCGGGAGCTGAAGGAGCTGAAGCCTCAGGCCACAAGAGCTGAGCAAGAGGGGGCTTTTGGACTAAAGTAATGCTGCTAAGTAATGGACCTAGCTGAATGCAGCAGATAGAATCCTGGTATTATAGAATCCATTCTGCTGGAAAAGACCTCTGAGCTCATCCAGTCCAGCCAGTCACCCAGCAGTGTCAAGCCCAGCACTAAATCTCGTTTCTGATGTGCCAAGGTCTGCACAACAGGCCCTGAGTGAGGCCTGAACAACAGGCCCTGAGCCAAAGGTGACCTCTGGATGAACCTTCCAACCAAAGGTTATCTGTCCATCTGCTCATTACTGAAATATGCATGGTCATGAACACTGTGATAGATGTATCCACTCATCAATGAAACATGGATTGACCTTTCTGTGTTTAGAAGCCAGACAAGGCCATGAAATCCCACATCTGGCCTTGTTTGGGGTGTATGGTCAGGGTCGACTCCCTTGGTTCCTACTTGAGCCCTGGCCAGGCTTTGGCAGGGACACAAGAGGAGGATGAAACCAGATGTTCCCACACCAAAAGTGCTGTCAGTTTGTTTATTCAGCACTATCAAAGCTGGGCCCTCTCTCACAGCGGGGTTGGAGCCTCATCTGTGGCTGGAGGCACCTGCAGCAATTCCCAGTGTCTGGAGTGGCTCTCCAGCCCTTGGCTGTGACAGCTTCCCCAGCTGATGGGTGGATCTGGGGATGGCAAAGTCTGAGGGGAACTGGTGCTGGATCTTTGTTAATCCCTGCAGGCAATCTTTGGCACTGATGATTGGATTCATTGCTGAGCTGCTCCTTTTGTCATCCTTTGCTGCTTGGAGCTGCAGTTAGTGACACTGATTCCTTCAGGTGGTGTTTGTGCCTTTGGTGCTGACTCTGCCCGCTGCTGAAACAAAACTGGCAAAGTCTAGCCAGATCACAACAAAATGTCACTTTTAAAATGTAAATGTAAGGAATCAGTCCCATCTGTAATTCCCAGAAGGGAAGCTCTCCCCAGAGTTCGCTGGCTCTGGAGTGGGGCTGAGGTCGGAGCACCGTGCGAGCAGTGGGGCAGTCGGTTAAAAGAGGCTGAACCGCTGGATGTCTTAAAATGCATCCAAACATTGCATAAGGAAAAAGGAAAAGAACTCATGGGTTTGGGAAGACGAGGAGGGATTTTGTTAACAGCACCAACAGAAGGAACAATTGTTTTCGGAATGCTCCCACGTGGAGTGACAGAAGAAGTCACTTAGTCTTTAGCTCAGGTTTGTTTGTCCAAGTAAAATAATAATAACAATAGCAATAACAATAACAATAATAATAACAACACAATAATATATATTTATATATATAACTAAAAATCGATAATGTGAAATAATGCTGACAATTCCAATTTGTTACCTTTGGCTGCTCACTGTAACACTAAAACACCCTACAAAAAAGGACTAGCAAAGACCCAAATGTCAATGGTAAACTTTGTGAATTGTATACAAGGAATAAAGGAGGAAGGGATAAAACTGGCTATTTTTATAGGGTTTGCCGATGCTGTGATGTGGAATGCTTTGTCTGTTCCTGGGAAAAACAGTCATTAAGACTGCTGGGTTTTTCATGTACCACACTATCTACAAGCTGCAGGATTGGTTGAACAATTGTTAAAAGAGCAGTTGATAAAATGAGGAGATGGGAACCTGTCCCGGTGGAGAACCCATCTCCCAGATGGGCTCCATGCCCTTAACAATGGGCCCACTGGGAAATGGAAACCCCTGGGTGTGCACGGCTGCACCCAATTTGCAAACACAGCCATGGACAGTGAGACTTGGACTGCCTGGGAAATTGTTCTGGGTGTGATGGCCCCTGCCAGAGCCACCCCAGAGGCTGCAGGGCTGGACCTTCATGCACTGGAATTCATTAGGAGAAATCAGAAGCAAATGAGAGTTTACAATACAGGAATAAGAATTCAGATGCCTCCAGGACACTTTGGTTTGATAACTGCTCATTGGAGCTTGGCCTTGCAAAGGGTTCATGTCATGGGAGGAGGAATTGATGCAGATTATCAAGGTAAAATTGGAGTAAGTCTGTTAAACAATAGTGAACAAGATTTGATTCTTCAACCCCATGACAAGGTAGAAGAAATATTGATATCGCAATTGAAAAAATAATTGTGAAGAAAGAATATCCACTTCAAATTGCCTCCATTTGTGGATAAAAGGAGTTTGGACCCAGCAGTCCTAATAAAGGAGCCAGAGTGTGGGTCCAGAGGCCAAATGGCCCTCCCGAGCCAGCTGAAGGAACAGCTCTGGGCAAAGACAACACTGTTGGAATCCTGAGACCTGGGCAGGAACAATGGGAATATGTCCCTGCAGCCAAGTGTTCTCTGCCAGAACAAGTCGATGGGATGGGATATTGTTTTACAGACCCTGCCAGACCAAATCTCCCTGTTTGCCCCAACGGCCCCTTTGGAAAATGCTCAGATCCACGGGGCGCCATGTGAAGGCTGATGTGACCCTGAGGGACTTCCACACCAATTCCAGACAAGAGCCTGGCTGTCCCTCAGGGACTGGGACCCAGCACCTCTCCTGCCAAAGGGAAAAGGACCCCAGCAAGCCTTGTTAGCCACAGACAGCGCGGTAAAGCTGAACAGCAAAGGACCTTGGGGACATTATTCTGGAATTCAAAAGGTGCCAGCTCCATGGACAACAGAATTATTGTTCCTAACGTGAATGAGGGTGAGGAAAAAGAATGAGTAAGCTTGTGATGGTAAAGCACAGAAATCCTTTCACATTGTGGCCTCCAATTAGAACAGGGCTTGGTTTCTCCGGAAGGGAAATCTCAGTCAATCCTGTAAAACTGATAATTGCATTCCTGTGTTCCACAGCACAGTTTTCTGTCAGTGTCCCTGCACTGGATCCGTTACAAGTCAGAGCCCATTGACAGAGTTTTGGCCACCCCACAGGGTGAGCCCTCCGAGGGAACCCCATTCCTCCCAACCTGAGCTGAGAACATACCCAGCAATTAGTTACATTGAGTATTTTGGCTACTTTGATCTTTAAATTTTCAAAGTAATTTGGATGACTAATGCCTTGATTAAATTCAGAGGTGGTTCTGGCAAACAAAGATCCTGGCTGACTCTCAAGATACAACTTACAGGTGTTGGGGGTTAGGTGTCCTTTATTTTCTATTTAGTTCTGGCTTGCCTGTGGAATTTTTACTCATGACTTGCAGGGAAAACTTAACTGCGGGTACCTGGTGGGTGCTTGAGGAAAAACAAAGAGTTTGGCTGGGCCCAGGGGGGGAAGGGGGCAGGAAAAGGGGAGGGTGGGGACAGTTTGGTGTCTTCTTCAGCTTCGGAGAAGAACACTTTGGGTGCAGAGCTGTTGTGGTGGGGAGAAGGGAATTTCGCCATCACCCAGATGGAGCTGCTGCTTCTTCTCCTTCTTCCCTCTTCATTGGTGGCCTCGCACCCCCTGTCCTGCCGGGACGTGTGGCAGTGCCAGCCACCGCCACGGAGCTGCTGGTCCACCTCAGCCACTGGCCCGGGATCTCAGCTCATCCCTGCTGTTCCAGCTGAGTGTTCCTCTGAGCTCTGCAGGAGCACCAGCACTGACTGCCAACCCGAGGGGGTTTGTGAAACAAAGCCTCTCCTCCATCCTTTCCCGTCTCAGCCCAGAAAGCTGTCACGGGGTCCCTGGCTCTGTTTTCTTGCTAACGCTGTAGTTATTGTTGTTTGTTTGCCTGGTTATAAATATTAGTAAAAAACTGTTATTCCTATCCCCAGATCTCTGCCTGAGAGCCCCTTGATTTCAAGATTATCATAATTCGGCGGGAGGGGGTCTACATTTTTCATTCCAAGGGAGGCTCCTGCCCTCCCTAGCAGACACCTGTCTCTCAACACTGAGACATTTCCATTAGTAAATTTTACAAAGTTTTCAATAAAATTCTTATTGATAAATTTGCCTCCATTTCATTTCTAACAAGCTGTTCCTAAAGATCCCGTCAGGCTGTCTTAGATACTTTGGGCAAGGGATTCCTTCCAAGCTGGGCCACTTGGGGGGGGGATGGGGGCGGCCCCAGGGCGGAGGGCAGGGTGTGCAAGGGCCCTTTGTGACACGCTGCAGCACGGTCACTGTGGGATGGTGGCAACGGGAGCAGATGTCAAAGGGCCCTTTGTGACACGTGCTGCCATAGGAGCTGGCGGTGACAGGGCCACGCCACAGTGCTCGGTGCACGCGACGGGTCAGGACGCGCCAGAGCGGTGCTGTGAGGAGCCCCCGCACAGCGCACTCCTTTGTGTCGGACCTGGAGCTTTTCTGAAGCACTGTTCCTACAGGTGACCTCGAGGCCAGACCACAGGTCTTGCTGACCTGTGGCCTTGCTGAGCCTTCCTTCTTAAGGTTCTCTTGAGGGCAGACCGTGGGACTTGGTGACCCGGAGCTTTTCCGACGTGTCGCCCATCCCTGCAGTCTCTGCCCTTGAGACCAGACCACAATCCCTGTCGAGGAGCCTCCTGTCCTTCTGGCACGAGCCCTCAAGACCCAAGTGCAGGACTCGCTGTCTTGCAATCTTGCCAGGACTTGAGTCTTGCAGGTGCCTTCCAGGCACGACTGCAGGACTTGCTGACTCTGAGTTTTTCCGAGCCATCTCTCCTGCAAGCAGCCATAAATCCAGTCACTGCCATGGAGCAGCGACCCCCAAGAGTGCCCAAGTTGGCCTGGCTTGAGGAGGAGGAAGAAGAAGGCTCTGGAGCTGTCCTGGCACAGGAGTCTGAAGAGGTGCAGGAGTTCCAGGCACCACAGGAGGGTGAGTTGCAGAGCTCAGCCTTAGGGCTAGTGCCTGTTGCCAGCTTGGCCCCATCCCATTACATGCCATGCCATCCCCTGGTGCTGTTCCTATGGAAAGGATTGGAGAGTCTGGAAGATTTGGAGCAGCGACCCCCAAGAGTGCCCAAACTGGCCTGGGTGGAGGAGGAGGAAGAGGAGGTCGAGGAAGAAGGTCCTGGAGCTGCCCCAGCACCAGAGACCGAAGAGGTGCAGCAGTTGCAGCCGCTGGAGGAGGGTGAGTGGCAGAGCTGGGCCACAGGGCTGGTGCCTGCGGCCATCTTGGCCCCATCCCATCCCATTGCATCCCATCTCATCCCATCCCACACTGTCCTGTGGACACACACCCATGGACAGCACAAAAAAGGGGCTGGGGCTGCCCCCGCAGCAGTGGCCGTGCTGCATCCCCTGGGGCATCCCGGGACTGTCCCTGCCTGGGGAACGCAGGGCTGGGCTGTGCTCTCCGGCCTCTCCCGCAGCCCCTCAGCTCTGGCTGCTCTTTGCCAGATGCAGCCATGGACGGCACACAAGAGCAGGACACCGCCCGTGGCCGCTTCCGCAGAGCAGCGCAGGTACCTGCAGCCATCCCCACCTGCGCTGGGCCTGCTGGCACTGCTCAGCCCAGCACCGCACTTGGAGCACTCCATGCAACTTCCCTGCCTTCCTGCCCTTCTCCTACAGTTTCTTTACCAATACATCAAGAGAATTGGCAAGGAAGACACCAGACCTATGGACACTGAGGTCAAAGCATCCTCAGAGGTCTTGGTAGAACAGAGCAGCGCTGCCCAGCTGGATCTGCTTGTAGAGACGGCTCTTTTCAATCCAGAGCAAGTAAGCAGCCTGTGGCCAGCCTTTGATCCTCCAGCAATTGCTTGGCTTTCCCAAGCCACGCCTGCTGCTCACTTGGAGCTTTTGAGGCCATGGCAGCGTGCTGGAAGAGAAGCACTTGTCTGAGGAAGAAGCTGGGCACATTGCTGACTCCCTCTGCTGGCATTCCAAGTCTCCCTGTGCCTTCTCCAGGTGCCCGGCGTGGTGAGGTACATCCACCAGTGGCTCATGGCCAATGAGGCTGCTGAGCACAGGATGGACTGGGCCCTGATGCAAGTGGCCGAGGCAGAGCCCGATGATGTGGCCATCACTCTCCTGCGGGTGGCCCCAACGTGTGACAGGTATGGGGCCCAGCTGCCCCGGGGCCTCAGGGCTCCCCAGCCCATCACCCTGTACAGCCCGGCCCAGGGCTGTGAGCAACACAGACTTCCAGGGCCCTCTGGCTGCTCCCTTTGCCAGCCCTGCTACAAAGTCGGCCCCCGAGCCCGCTGCCGTGCTGCCAGCCTGCCCCTCAGGGGCCTGTCCCCACAGGGCTGGGCTGCCTGGCTGCTGCTGCCGCTCAGGGGCAGTGGGCACAGGCAGAGCTGGCGGCCAGCTAAGCTCCCCGCTGCTGCCCAGCCCACGGTGCTGTGTCTGACCCCGCAGAGCTGCTATGGCCATGTGGACGACCATCTTGCTCTCGCCCTGGATTTCAGAGGAAGTGACACCGCTCCTCATCAATGTGGTGGGGAGCTGGCCGCAGAAAAACCTGGGCACCTCTGATGGGGACAAGACGGCTGTCTTTTCCCTGACTGTGAGTTTCTGGAGCTGGCCTTTGCTCACCGCAAGGCCGGCCGCCTCTCCAGCAGCTCTGTTGCCTCCTTCCCCCACTGCATCTCCCTGCTTCAGGCACTGGCCACAAACCTGGCCTAGGGGCAGCTTCAGGGCCACCAGGCCCGCTGCTCCCCCTGCGTCTCCCCCGGCCTCTCCCTACCACGCTCAGGCCCTGCCACACGGACGCCCCGGCACTGAGCGCTGTCTCAGGCTGCTTTGTCCTCTGCAGGCAACTCTGGTGATGTGGAAGATCCTCCAGGGGCCCTGTTGCCCACAGATCCTCACAGTCTATTTCCCCCGCCTCTTTGTGCATCTCCTCTTCCAAACGTACTTCAGTACTTTGTATATGACAGAGGACGTCCATACCTTCTGGAAGGAATGCCAGGAGCAACACGGCCTCTCCACCAGCCCCAACAGGTGCTCCATGCCACTCCTCCTGTCCCTGCCACTTCCCCAGCCTCACCTCCAGCGCTCCCAGCGTCACCTGGGCTTTGCTGTGCACACAGGTTTGCAGTGCAGACCCTGAAGGCCCTGCTCTCCAGTCTCCACTTGGAGCATGTGGTGGTGGCAATGGAACGCAAGCGTGGCTGGGACACGCTGCTCTGTGCTGACACCCACCACTATGCCGTGGGTCTGCTGGCCAGGTGAGCCCCCCTTCTCCCCACTGCCTCTGACGTTTGTGCCCCCTGCCCGGGATGCCCCCCACAGTCCCCGTGGCCATGGGCCTGAGGACCTCGTCACCGAGGGATGGCCAAGGAGACTGCAAAAGGCTGTGAGAGGAGGGTGCCCAGGAGCAGCCACATCTGAAGGGCCCAAATACCCTCACAGGGTGCTGGGGCAATAGGACAACTGTGTCAGTCAGTCCTGGGAGAGGTTTTTTGCACCCTTGCTGAGACTCTTTCTGCCATTTTCCGCCTTCCAGGGTAATGCGCCGTGCATCCGCCCACTTGTGCAAAAGCATCTTAAGCTACCTGCTTGAGGTGCTCAGCAAACCGTTGCCACACTGGGATGTCTCTGCCATGGCATTCCTTGTGGAGGTGAGCCTGATGGCCAGCACTACCTCGCTCAGCTCCCTGCCAGCCCTGTCCCCTGGCATAGCCACAGCTGCCTGGGACGGCACCCGCGCCCTGTGCTACTGCCTGGGCCCAGCCCTGCGCACTTCCAGGCTCCTGCCGGCCAGCTCCCCTCTCACTGCCCTGTGCCTTTCAGCTCCTAGATTGCCTGGACTTGAGTGACTGTGGTGACAGCCTAATGGAGATCTTGTATAAGTACCTGTGGTACAACTCCACAGAGATGCATCACCAGGTGCTCAGGGCTCTCCTCCTGCTAAAGGACCGTCCCTCCATGGTGAGAAGGGGGCAGCAGCTGAAGCCGTGTGGGCAGCATGAGGCTGGGCAATGCTGTCACTTGGCCTTGGCTGGCCTTTGCCTTGGGCGCTGAGGCAGCTCCTCGCAGCTCTCCTGCCTCCTGCTTCAGCTGCCCGAGTGCTTTGGGACAGCCCTTTGGCCTCTGGGCCCTGCGGCAGCTGCCCGGGCTTTCACACCCTTGTGTTCTGCACAGGCCGAAAGAATTCAGAGCCTGACAGGAAGACTAGTGCACCTCCTGTGGGACTTGGACAGTGACGTGGCCAGGATGAGCATTGCTCTCCTGAGCTATATTTTCCTGGATGAAGAAACCCCAATATCCTGGCGCAGGGCCCTGCAGCTGGCTGAGCCGCTCCTGAAACTCCTGGACAATGTAAGGCTCTGTGCCCCAGCCACGGCCACTGCCTGCTGCCCGGACACTTTGTGCCCTGTGCATTTGCAGGCCTGCGCCAATGTGGGCCACAAGAAGCCAATGATGAGGTCATTTTTCCCTCCTTCCTTTCATACAGCCTGATAGCCAGGTGCAGCTGCTCTCCATGTCTCTCCTTCGAAGAATGATGTCGTCGGCAGAAGAAGAAGGAAGAAAGCCCCTGAAGGAACGAGTGTACCAGAGCCTGCTCCCACTCTTTTTCCACTGCCAAGATGAGAATCGGCATGTGGCAGAGGTGAGGACTCCTGGGCTGCTGCTGCGCCTTGGCAGGGGGCTCAGCTGCCTCCTGCCCTGACGCAGGCTTGCAGGCTGCAGCCTCCTCCAGCCCTTGGCACTGGGACACTCCTGTGCCCTGCCTTGTGGGGCCATTTGCGGCTCTCTGCTGCTCCCCAGGCCTCTCGGACAACGCTCCTTCGCGCGGCTGGCTTTCTGAAGAGGCCAGACCTGGAAAAAGCTGTGAGGAAGGAGAAGCTGTGGAAGTTTGCCAAGCTCGTGGTAAGGGCGGGCTGCAAGTGCCAGCCAAAGGCTAGAGAAGCCCCCTGGCCCCGGTGCTCAGTGTGTGGGGCTGGCAGCTGTGCCCCTGCCCACTGCTGCAGCCGGGGGCCGCACGGCTTCTCAGGGCTGGCCGGGCACGGGAGGCCGGGACTGGCCGCAGGCAGCAGCGCCCGGCCGAGGGACAGAGCCCGCGCCAAGCCTTCCCTCCTGCCGCTCTCTCCAGCTGGCAGACCACAGGATCCCCTTGGCCCAGCACCTGCGCCGGGCCCTGCAGTACCTGCAGGACCCACAGGAGACCCTGCGAGCGGCGGCCATCAGGGTCATCGGTGAGTCCCGAGCCCGGGCTCCCTCCCCGCCCCGCCGCAGCTCGGCCCCGGCCCCGGCTGCTGCCCCGGCCGCGGCACCCGGGCCCGGCGCCCTGGAGCCCCGGCTGCCCTCGGGGCTGCTGCTGCCGGACTCTGGCAGCCGTGCCCTTGGGCTGGGTTAGGATGCGGCAAGGGCCCGGGCTGAGCCCTGCCGGGGCAGGAGGCCGTGTGGCCGCAGGGCTGGCAGCGCCGCTGGCAGGGAGCTGTGCTGCTGGGACCCTGACAGGCTCTGTGTTCTCAGGGATGGCCGGGGAGCAGCTAAGGGGGCAGCAGGCAGAGCTCCAGGTGTTGTGCAGAGGTGAGCCACGGCAGCGGGCTGACAGTGGTGGCTGTCGGGGGCAGCTGCAAGCCCTGGCCAGGCTGTGGAGGGCTCTGCTCCCTGTCCCGGTGAGGGACGGCGTGGGCAGAGCACAGTGAGATTTCAGGGCCACGTGGGGCATTTGTGGCCAGCAGCTTCGGGCTGACCCCCTTGGTCCCTGCTCCCTCCTGGCCAAGGCAAGAGCCGGCTGGCATGGCCCTGGCAGGGGGCTCTCGCTGGGCCCCCACAGCTCTGGGGTGTGACCGTGGCTCTGTTCGTCTCTCTTGCAGCCCTCGAACGCCTGACGGAGGACAGAAGCGGTGCCGTGTCAGATCTGGCACTTGAAACGCTGTATGTCCTCCGGGCCATCCAGAGTGCCCGTTACTCCATTCTCCAGAGGATGCAAGACCAAATCCTCAGGGCATGGAGGACACGGCCTCGTCTGTCGGGCCTGGGCTGGCTGCGCTGCTGGAGGTGTACTCAGAGCTGACCTGAGAGGCTCTGTCTTCTGGGGCCACATGGGCCAGCCAGGATGTTTTTTTTCATAAGGGTTGTTCTTTTCCTTTTTTCTCTTCTTTTTACTATGTAAATAATGTAGGATATGTTAGGGCTGAGAGGCTCTGTCTTCTGGGGCCACATGGGCCATCTGTTAGTTTTTGTTTGATAGAGATTGTTCTTTGTTTCGTTTCCATCCAGTATGTAAATAATATAGGATATGTTATAAACCACAAGAGTCCCAAGACCTTTCTTTTGCTGCCCAGGGTGTGCGGGGCATAGGGGAAGAGAGGGAAAAGGGTTCTTGTGTTCAGCAACCTGCCGGGGCGTGCAGTGGTGCAGGGGAAATGGCCAGAAGCCCCTTGGCCTTTGGTGGTTGTGCTGAAGCCACAAGCCCTGTGGCAGGCAGGAAGCGCCATCTGTGTCCTGCTGCCCGTGTGTTGCTGCCGTGATGGCTGAGGAGCTGCTGGAGCTCCTGTGGGGCTGCGGCGCTGCTGCTGGGCCAGGCTGGGGGAGCCCCTGAGGGCACGGGGTGCTGGGAGGCCGTGAAGGGATGAGGGGCTGCGGAGGCCCAGACGGGACAAGGCAGTGGGAAGGCACGAGGGGGATGTGTGAGGGAGTGGGTGGCAGGAGGTTCCAAGGGGACAGAAGGCCCTGGAGGAGCCGGGGTGGTGGGAAGCCCTGAGGAATTGGGTGTCAGAGGCCATAAGCAGCCCCCGGGCAGCCGCCTGGTCCCTGACACCCGTCTGCTCCGGTGCTGTCCCAAAATGTCCCCCAGGCCTGCAGCAGAAGGCCTGGAGGCTGGGACACCACCCCAGCGGGAGGGTGGGGACAGCCCGAGGTGCCCAGGCTGGGCTGGCTGGGGACATGGAGGGCAGGGGGTGCTGCCAGGCCACGGCCACTGGGTGCCTCCAGGAAGGGGCAGTGGGCAGAGGCAGGGCTGGCGGCCAGCCCGGGCCCTCGCGGCTGCCCAGGCCACGCTGCTATGACCGAGGCCCCCCTGACACAGAGCTCAGGGCCCACAGAGCTGCTGCCACCATGGGGAGGGTGGCGATGTCTCCTCCGGCAGGGCTGCCCAGTGGCTGCTGCCCAAGCGGCTCTGGAGCCCACAGAAACAGCAGCAGAGTGTGCCCAGGAACAGCAGCAGCCCCAACGTCAGCACCTGCGCACTGAGGCGTCCGCAGCAGCCGGGTGCCAAACAGGGGGAGGCTGTGGGCACAATTGCCTCTGCTTTGGCAAAAGGCTTCAGCAGAGTTGGCCACAATGGCTTTCTCTTCACTTGCAGCCTCACAGCAACGCTTGCCAGCTTCAGCTGCAGCCTGTGCCCGTGACTGACTTGGATGGCCGTGCTTGAGGGCGAGCTCGCCTTCCACACTCAGGTGCCCCAAGGCAGCGGCATTGGCACCATCCTGAGTGAGAGAGAGAGAGAGAGAGAGAGAGAGAGAGAGAGAGAGTCTGATGGGGCAGCTGCCCTCCCTCTCGTCTGTCCAGGCACCTTAAAGACACATGAAACCAAATCCTGGACTTGCTTGGAACAAAGGAAGAAGCAGCATGTGCTGAAAAAAGCAGGGACTTACACGGCTCAGTTTTGCTCTCCACTTGGGCAATCCCAGAATCCCTGAGCACTTCGTGTTGCAAAGTAGCATCAACATCATCCAGTCTCCAAGCACCCTGCCATGGGCACAGGTGGTGTGCAGGCACAGGTGTCACTAGAATTGGGAGAACACTTTTCCATGTTGACCTTTTCCTCTCCTGGATTTCAAGCAAAGATGAAAACATCATCTGGTGAATGACAGGTGAATAGTGTAGCTCACAGAACGAGGAGTAGGAGTCTCCAGTGGCCCATGGTGTGTCCATTCAACCATTGTTAGATTGTCCAGTTGGAGCTCAGCGCGGTGCAGCCCGGGCACAGGCACCAGGCTGGTCCATTTCAGCATCCCAAAGTCTTGGTGGCTCCCTGTGCACCCACTGTCTCCTGAATCCATTCTTGAACTCCCAGTTACTGCTGTGCAGGACATGAGAACACAGGAGCAGCTAGTTTTGCTCATTCTTGCCTTTGCTGCTCCTGCCTAAAGGAATCATCAGGACTATATGCTGATGGAATGGGATCGCCGAACAGCAGGGACTTTGTCTCTAGAGTCTAAAACTAAAACCTTGTCTGACTGTTTAGACACTCTAAAATCCAGGGTGAGAATGACAGCTTTGGTATGGAAGAATCCTAGAAATCTTGACTTGTGATTTTTCTAGTCAAGGATTTGAATGCCAATGTGGAAACTACCAAAATATTCAAACTTGTTTTCATTGGCAACCCCTTTGAAATGGCATCAGCACACCTCCAGGGGACAGGGTATGACAGTGGGGACAGTACTTGGCAGCTCATGGCTTCAGATGTGGGAGGTAAATATTTTGCCTAGGTACAAATTGAAGTTCAAGTTTTCCCATGGTTTGGATTGACTGGTCATTGCCTGTAACTTTAATCAATGCAAAAGGATGTAAAAGCAGAGTTTCTGGAGAATGTGCACTAGGGAGGAAATAGGGAGAAAACCTTGAACACAGCCAGCAGGCTCTGGAAAAATCTAAAAAATTAAAACTAAAAATAGATGTAGCTCTGTGACTGTCCAGGCGGGACTATTTGTGTCTGGAGGTGATTGTAAAACATTTTAAAACCTTAGGAAATTCGGGAACTCAGGAAGAAAGTTAGGCTTGCTAAAGATTATGTGAAACCGTACCTGTGTAATCAATATATGATAAATGATAGAATTGTTAGATGTGATTAGATATAATTATTGTTTAAAGAACATGAGGAACAATGTTAGGGGGCTGAGGTGGGATAACGAGAAATCCATGCTTGGGTAAAAACAATGCATACAATAGAACAATGTAAGTTTAATAATTAATATGTAAGTTGTATAACGATAGAGTATAAAATATGTTCAGCTCAAAACCAAGATGGGTCAGATTTGGGTCTGTGTACCCCTGACACCCAGAGCTCTTCAATAAAGCACCTGCATATAATCATTGTGTGATGATGTATGTTCCAGATCTCTAACAATTTCATCAGATTTTACTGGAATTGTGTGGGACATTTCTGGAATTTTGTGGATTTTTTTTGTAGAATTTTGTGGGATATTGATGAGATTCAGGGAAATCTGGGATTTTTCTTGAACGTTGTGGACATTTGTAGACATTTTGTGAGATGTCGCTGGAATTTTGTAATGTTTTGAGAAGATGTAAGGAATTTTGTGTCATTTTTCTGAAATTTTGTGGAATTTCTCTAGAATTTCATGGGGTATTGAGGAGATTTTGTGAGATGGTTCTGGAATTTTGTGGGATATTGAGTTGATTTAGGGAAATTTGTGGGACTTTTCGTGAATTTTGTGGACATTTGAGGAGATTTTGAGGGATGTTGCTGTAATTGTGTAGGTTTTGAAAAAATTTAGGGAATTTTGCGAGATATTTTCTGGAATTTTGAAGATTTCTCTGGAATTTTGTGAGATTTGGAGGAGGCCTGAGGAATTTTGAGGAGTTTTTCTTAGATTTTGTGGAAATGGATCGAGTTTTTTTGAGATGTTGCAGGAATTTAGATGAGTTTTGAGAAGATTTAGGGAATTTTGTGATATTTTTCTCGAATTTCATGGGGCTTTCAAGAATTTTGTGGGATTTTTCTTGAATTTTGTGGAAATCTGTGGAGATTTTCTGAGATACTGCAGAAATTTGGTTCGGTCTTGGAAAGTTTAAGGAATTTTGTGGGTTGTTTCTGGAATTATATGGAATATTGTAAAGATTTAGGGGAATCTGTGAGATTTGTCTTGAATTTTGTGGACGCTTGTGGACATTTTGTGGGATGTTGCAGGAATTTGTTTGGGTTTTGAGAAGATTTAAGGAATTTTATGGAATTTCCTGGAATTTTGAGGATTTCTCTAGAATTTTGTGGGATTTGGAGGAGATTTGAAGAATTCTGAGGGATTTTTCTAAGATTTTGTGGGAATCTGTGAAGATTTTGTGAGACGTTGAAGGAATCTGGTTGGGTTTTGAGAAGTTTTAGGGAATTCTGTGGTATTTTTCTGTAATTCTGAAGGGCTTTTCCAGAATTTTGTGAGGTTTTTCTGGAATTTTGTGAAAAATTGTGAAGATTTTGTGGGATGTTTCAGGAATTTTGTGGGATTGTGTGGGATTTGGAGGAGACTTGAAGAGTTTTGAGGATTTTTTCTTAGATTTTGTGAAAATTAGTGAAGATTTTGTGAGAAGTTTCAAGAATTTGGTTGGATTTTGAGAAGATTTAGGGAATTTTGTGGGATTTTTCTTGAATTTGCTGGACATTTGTGGCAATTTTGTGAGATATTTCTTGAATTTGGTAAGGTTTTGAGAAGATTAAGGGAATTTTGTGGAATTTTTCTGGAATTTTGTGGAGCTTTTCCAGAATTTTGTGGGACTTGTAGGAGACCTGAAGTATTTTGAGGGACTTTTCTTAGATTTTCTGGAAATTTGTGGAGATTTTGTGGGATGTTTCAGGTATTTGGTTGGGTTTTGGGATGATATAGGGAATTTTGTGTGGTTTTTCCTGTATTTTGTGAACATTTTCTGGGATTTTTCTGGAATATGGTAGAATTTCTCTAAAATTTAGTGAAAATTTGTGGAAATTTTGAGGAATTTTGCTTAGATTTTGGGGAAATCAGTGGAGATTTTGTGAGATGTTTCTGGAATTTGGTAGGGTTTTGAGAAGATTCAGGGAATTATGTGGGAGTTTTTTGCAATTTTGTGGACATTTCTACAGACTTTGTGACATGTTTCTGGAATTTGGTAGGGTTTTGAAAAGATTTAAGGAATTTTGTGGTGCTTTTCAAGAATTTTGTGGGATTTTTCTTGAATTTTGTGGATATTTGTGGTCATTTTGTGAGATGTCTCTGGAATTTGGTAATGTTTTGAGAAGATTTAAGGAATTTTTTGGCATTTTCCTGGAATTTTGAGGAGTTTCTTTTGTATTGGTTTAGATTTGCTAATTTCATTTTTCCGGCTAATGCACCCAATAAATGTCGTGTTTTAGAGGCAGTAACTAAAAAATTACTTGAAAACTCACTTATTTTTTGCTGTGAGATATGGATTAGAGCAGGAGAAAAACAGGCTTAAAACTTAAAAGGAATAAAGAAATTTTATTAACAAACTACAAGAATAAGAACACCAGAATAAACCTCCAGAAAACCCTTTTTTTCCCCCACTACCGAACCATTCCCTTGTTCACATGGCAACATAGAGACAAAAAACCTTGGAACTTTGGTGTTTAAAATGTCCTAATTCCTGCTAGAGTCTTTTCATCAGTCTTTGCAGAGAAACAGAAGTCTTCTTCTGCTGATTTGTGGAGTTTTTCACAGGAAAATTATTTCTGTTATAGTTTTCTATTTCTCTGATGCCAGCTGCCCTGAAATCTGTCAGCAGTTCACTCCTCCCATTTCACATCACTCTGAGGTGTGTATGGGTCAATGAGTCTAGGGGTGTCATTTTAAGGATGAGTTATTCAAAGGCAAAAGTTCTCTTCATCTGTCTCTGTGAGCTTCCCTGGAAACAGAAGTTTTCTCTTTGCCTCTCAAAATGCATCAAATCTTCAACTATTACTTCTCCCCGCTCTGTTCCAGCACCTCACTGTATCACAATTACTCCACCTCTTGCTCAAAATCCACACTTTGAACACTCCATTCCTCCCAATATACTCTGTCATGAATTAAAGGAGTTTTTTTCAGAACACTATTGTCCATCTCCATAGCTTTAACAGAAAAATATTTCAGCTTAATTAAAGCATCTCCTTATTCTCTACCTCTTCTGAAGCTTAATTCTTTTCTTTACTGTCTCTGATAGTTTATAAAGTCTCTTTACATGTTGATTACTCTCTTTTTCTCTCTCTGGGTAAAAGGATTAATCTGCAAGTCTCATCTGGGTAATGAAAAGGTTAAAATCTTGCCCAGGCTTTGTAGATGGTTCTGTGATCTCTGCCGGAGCAGCGGCTGGAGCTGTGTGCGCTGGAAGATTCTTCATGGCTGCTCTGGAGAGTGTGGTCACTGTCTCAGCCCGCCGCAGCTCAAGAGCTTTTTCTTTCTTTCCTGGGCAGTCTGTGGTGAATTCAGTCGCAGCAAAAAGTGCAGCCGAGCCAGGGAGCGGCCTGGCCCGGCCAGAGCCCGGGGCAAGCCCCGCAGGCCCCATCTCCCGGCCGGGAGCCGCGGCAGGCCCAGCCCAGCCCCTGCCCGGGCCGCATGGGCTGGGCCGGGGACGGGAAGCCAGCTGGAGCTCAGTTACCTTTCACAGCCAGCAAACCAAGAGACAAAGAAATTCCCAGCCTTAGGGCTTAAGCTGCTGTTCACAGCTTGATGTCACTTTGCAATGGGCAAAACTGCTGGCACTTCTCAGCAATGGCCTCTTATGGGCCAGGAGAAAAACTCCTCACAGCCTCCAGCAGCTTCAACTTCCTTAGGTGCTTCTCTTTGTTTTCTGAAGTGTCAGTCCATCAGACATGGGATTTTGGGAAAATGTAGGATATTCTGTGGTATTTTTTTGGAGGTTTCTGGAATTACTCTGGAATTTTTGGGGATTTTGATGAGATTTAGGTAATTTTGTGGAATTTTTCTGGAATTCTGAGGGATTTTGAGGAGATTTAAATAATTTTGTGGAATTATTCTGGAGTTTTCTAGAATTTTGAGGAGATGTATGGAATTTTGTAGAAGTTTTGTGGAATTTTGTGGGATCCATCGGGAATTTTGCAGGATTTTGGGGTGATTAAAAAAATTTTGTGGGATTTTGAAAAGGTTTAGAGAATTTTGTAAGATTTTTGTGGAATCTTATGGGATTTTGAGGAAATGTATGGAATTTTGGGAATTTTTCTAGAATTTTGTGGAAATTTACTGGATTTTTTGTGGAATTTTGTGGAGATTTCAATGATTTTGTGGGATT
Source organism: Cyanistes caeruleus (assembly GCF_971803275.1). Classification (NCBI taxonomy): domain Eukaryota; kingdom Metazoa; phylum Chordata; class Aves; order Passeriformes; family Paridae; genus Cyanistes; species Cyanistes caeruleus. Next base: position 1,340,902 of record NW_028255895.1, on the reverse strand, counting down.
TTTGTGGAATTTTGTGGGATTTTGTAGAGATTTTTGACAGAGTCAAAACTGCTGGCACTTCTCAGCAATGGCCTCTTATGGGCCAGCAGAAAAACTCCTCTCAGCCTCCAGCAGCTTCAACTTCCTTAGGTGCTTCTCTTTCTTTTCTGAAACATCAACCCATCAGACATGGGATTTTGGGAAAATGTAGAAAATTTTGTGGGATTTTGGTGGAATTTTGTGGATTTTTTCTGGAATTTTGTGGGATTTTGATGAGATTTAGGTAATTTTGTAGAATTTTTCTGGAATTCTAGAGGATTTTGAGGAGATTTCAATAATTTTGTGGGATTATTCTGGAATTTTCTGGAATTTTCAGGAGATGTATGGAATTTTGTAGAAGTTTTCTGGAATTTTGTGGGATCCATCGGGAATTTTGCAGGATTTTGGGGTGATTTAAATAATTTTGTGGGATTTTGAAGAGGTTTAGGGAATTTTGTAAGATTTTTGGGGAATCTTATGGGATATTGAGGAAATGTATGGAATTTTGGGAATTTTTCTACATTTTTGTGGAAATTTTCTAGATTTTTGTGGAAATTTTGGGGAGATTTAAATGATTTTGTGGGATTTTGATGAGATTTAGGTAATTTTGTAGAATTTTTCTGGAATTCTAGAGGATTTTGAGGAGATTTCAATAATTTTGTGGGATTATTCTGGAATTTTCTGGAATTTTGAGGAGATGTATGGAATTTTGTAGAAGTTTTGTGGAATTTTGTGGGATCCATCTGGATTTTTGCAGGATTTTGGGGAGATTTAAATAATTTTGTGTGATTTTGAAAAGGTTTAGGGAATTTTGTAAGATTTTTGTGGAATCTTATGGGATTTTGAGGAAATGTATGGAATTTTTGAAACTTTTCTAGAATTTTGTGGAAATTTTCTAGATTTTTTGTAAAATTTTGTGGAGATTTAAATGATTTTGTGGGATTTTGATGAGATTTAGGTAATTTTGTAGAATTTTTCTGGAATTCTAGAGGATTTTGAGGAGATTTAAATAATTTTGTGGGATTAATCTGGAATTTTCTGGAATTGTGAGGAGATGTATGGAATTTTGCAGAAGTTTTGTGAAATTTTGTGGGATCCATCTGGAATTTTTCAGGATTTTGGGGAGATTTAAATCATTTTGTGGGATTTTGAAGAGGTTTAGGGAATTTTGTAAGATTTTTGTGGAATCATGGGATTTTGAGGAAATGTATGGAATTTTGGGAATTTTTCTAGATTTTTGCGGAAATTTTCTAGATTTTTGTGGAAATTTTGGGGATATTTAAATGATTTTGTGGGATTTTTGTGGAATTTTGTGGAATTTCTCTGGAATTATTTCGGATTTTGATGGAATTTTGTGGATTTTTTCTGGAATTTTGTGAGATATTGAGAAAATGTAAAGTATTTTGTGGGATTTTTTCTGGATTTTTGTAGATTTTATGATAATTTGAAGAATTCTGTGGCATTTTTGTAGAATTACGTGGGATTTTGTGGAATTCTTGGGATTTTTGTGTCATTTTATCAGATTTTACTGCAATTTTGTGGAATTTTTCTTGAATTCTGTGAGATTTTTGTGGAATTTTATCAGATTTTACTGGAGTTTTGTGAATTTTTGGTGGAATTTTGAACATTTTTTTGTGGAATTTTGTGGGATTTTGAAGAGACTTAAGGAATTCTGTGAGATTTTCCTGGATTTTTGTGGACTTTTGTGGGATTTTTGTGGAATTTTTCTGGAATTTTGTGGAATTTTGAGAAAATTTCAATATTTTTGTGGATTTTTTTTGGAATTTTGTAGGGTTTTTTTGAATTTTATGCAATTTTGAGAAAATTTAGGGAATATCAAGGAATTTTGAAGTGATTTGGGAAACCGTGAGATTTTTCTGAAATTTTGTAGGATTTTGAGGAGATTTAGGGAATTTCATGGAATTTTTTCTGGAATTTTGTGGGATTTTGTAAAGATTTGGGGAATTTAGTGGGATTTTTGTGGGATTTTTGTGGAACTTTGAAGGATTTTTCTGGAATTTTGTCGTTTTTTTCTGGAATTTTGTGGGTTATTTCTGGCCATCTGTGGAAACTGGAGGAGATTTTGTGGTATAGTTCTGGAATTTGCTGGGATTTTGAGTAAATTTAGGGAATTTTGTGGGATTTTTTCTGGATTTTTGTAGATTTTATGAAAATTTGAAGAATTCTGTGGGATTTTTGTAGAATTACGTGGGATTTTGTGGAATTCTTGGGATTTTTGAGTCATTTTATCAGATTTTACTGCAAATTTTGTGCAATTTTTCTTGAATTCTGTGAGATTTTTGTGTAATTTTATCAGATTTTACTGGAGTTTTGTGGATTTTTTTCTAAAATTTTGAACATTTTTTGTGGAATTTTGAAGGTATTTTGAAGAGACTTAAGGAATTCTTTGAGATTTTCCTGGATTTTTGTGGACTTTTCTGGAATTTTGTGGAATTTTGAGAAAATTTCAATATTTTTGTGGAATTCTTGTGGAATTTTGTAGGGTTTTTTTGAATTTTATGCAATTTTGAGAAAATTTAGGGAATATCGAGAAATTTTGAGGTGATTTGGGAAACCGTGAGATTTTTCTGGAATTTTGTGGGATTTTTGTAAAGATTTGGGGAACTTAGTGGGATTTTTGTGGGATTTTTGTGGAACTTTGAAGGATTTTTCTGGAATTTTGTGGTTTTTTTCTGGAATATTGAGGGTTATTTCTGGCCATCTATGGAAACTGGAGGAGATTTTGTGGTATAGTTGTGGAATTTGGTAAATTTTGAGTAGATTTAGGGAATTTTGTGGGATTTTTTCTGGATTTTTGTAGATTTTATGAAAATTTGAAGAATTCTGTGGGATTTTTGTAGAGTTACATGGGATTTTGTGGAATTCTTGGGATTTTTGTATCATTTTATCAGATTTTACTGCAAATTTTGTGCAATTTTTCTTGAATTCTGTGAGATTTTTGTGTAATTTATGAGATTTTACTGGAGTTTTGTGGATTTTTTTGTAAAATTTTGAACATTTTTTGTGGAATTTTGTGGGATTTTGAAGAGACTTAAGGAATTCTGTGAGATTTTCCTGGATTTTTGTGAACTTTTGTGGGATTTTTGTGGAATTTTTCTGGAATTTCGAGGAATTTTGAGAAAATTTCAATATTTTTGTGGAATTCTTGTGGAATTTTGTAGGGGTTTTTTTTAATTTTAAGCAATTTTGAGAAAAATTTAGGGAATTTCGAGGAAATTTGAGGCGATTTGGGAAACCGTGAGATTTTTCTGAAATTTTGTAAGGACTTAGAGGAGATTTAGGGAATTTCATGGAATTTTTTCTGGAATTTTGTGGGATTTTGTAAAGATTTGGGGAATTTAGTGGGATTTTTGTGGGATTTTTTCTGGAACTTTGAAGGATTTTTCTTGAATTTTGTGGATTTTTTCTGGAATTTTGTGGGTTATTTCTGGCCGTCTGTGGAAACGAGGAGATTTTGTGGTATAGTTCTGGAATTTGCCGGGATTTTGAGTAGATCTAGGGAATTTTGTGGAGTTTTTCTGGAATTTTGCGGTAATTTGAGGTACGTTAGAGAATTTAGTTAAGCTTTTGTGTAGAATTTTGTGGATTATTTGTGGAATTTTTTGAAAGTTTTCAGGAATTTTGTGAGTTCTCTGAAACTTTGTGGGTTATTTCTGGCCATCTGTGGAAACTGGAGGAGATTTTGTGGTATAGTTTTGTGGAATTTGGTGGAATTTTGAGTAGATTTAGGGAATTTTGTGGGATTTTTTCTGGATTTTTGTAGATTTTATGATAATTTGAAGAATTCTGTGGGATTTTTGTAGAATTTTACGTAGAATTATTGGGATTTTTGTGTCATTTTATCAATTTTTACTGCAATTTTGTGGAATTTGTCTTGAATTCTGTGAGATTTTTGTGTAATTTTATCAGATTTTACTTGATTTTGTGGATTTTTTTGTGGAATTTTGAACATTTTTTGTGCAATTTTGTAGAATTTTGAAGAGACTTAAGGAATTCTGTGACATTTTCCTGGATTTTTGTGGACTTTTGTGGGATTTTTGCAGAATTTTTCTGGAATTTTGTGGAATTTTGAGAAAATTTAAATATTTTTGTGAAATTCTATTGGAATTTTCTAGGGTTTTTTTTAATTTTATGCAATTTTGAGAAAATGTAGGGAATTTTGAGGCGATTTGGGAAATTGTGAGATTTTTCTGAAATTTTGTGGGATTTTGTAAAGATTTGGGGAATTTAGTAAGATTTTTGTGGGATTTTTCTGGAACTTTGAAGGATTTTTCTGCAATTTGGTGGATTTTTTTCTGGAATTTTGTGGGTTATTTCTGGCTATCCGTGGAAACTGGAGGAGATTTTGTGGTATAGTTCTGGAATTTGCTGGGATTTTGAGTAGATCTAGAGAATTTTGTGGAGCTTTTCTGGAATTTTGCGGGAATATGAGGTAATTTAGAGAATTTACTTAAAGTCTTTTGTAGAATTTTGTGGAATATTTGTGGAATTTTTTGAACATTTTCAGGAATTTTGTGGAATTTTCTGAAATTTTGTGGGATTTTGAGGAGATTTCAAGAATTTTGAGGGATTTTTCTTGGATGTTGTGGGAAATTGAGGAGATTTAGGGAATTTTGTTGGGTTTTTGTGGAATTTTGTGCATTTTTTCTAGAATTTTATGGGATTTAAAGAAAAATTAAAGAATGATGGGATTTTTCATTAATTTTTGTGGAATACTTCTGGAATTTTGTGGATATTTTTCTGCAATTTCATGAATTTTTTCTGCAATTTGTGGGATTTTAACAAAATTTAGAGAATTTTGTGGGATTTTTGTAGGAATTTTGTCAGATTTTACTGGAATTTTGTGGGATTTTTTTATTAATGGAGAAGACAATGAATATTTTGCCAAACCTCCTTTCAAACAACAAAACTTGGGGCAGCATGACAGAAAAGAAGAGAAGAAAATCTTCCCCAGTTAGAACAGAGCCAGAGTCCCACCATTTTCCCCTCCACTTTCATTTCTTTTCTCCATTTAGAGGCAAACCTTCCGTCTCCAAAAGCTTCCATCTCTCACTTCCTGATGCCGTTTGCCACCCTTTAGCCTCGACCCCCACGGATCTGAGTGCTGTCCATGTGGGGCTGGGGATGCTCAGCCTGGAAAGAGAAGGGGCTGGGGAGGCCTCCCTGCAGCTCTAGGAAAGATGGGCACAGAGAGGAGAAGGCTTTCAACTGCAGGAGTGAGATTGAAGTTGGATCTAATGCAGCTGCTCTTTTCCACTCAGGCTGCTGGGCCACTGGCCCAGGCTGGGCACAGAGGCTGGGGATGCTCCATCCTTGGCAACATCCAAGGCCAGCTGGGAGCAGGGCTCTGAGCAACCTGTTCTGGGGGAAGATTGCTCAGCTTGGAACAAGATGGTCTTTAGGGTCCCTTCCAAGCCCAAGCACCCAGGGATTCCATCATTCTGGCATCTCCCTTGTCCACTTCAGCCTGGGCCTGGGCTCCTGGCACTGATGTCACAGTGCACGCTCCAGCTAGAACTTCCAGCATCCAGCAACGGCCACAACACAACCCTTGGCTCCTTGTGTCAGCACGCTCTTCACCCTGCTCCAGGCCTACCCCTGTCACCTTGTTGTCACCTGCTCCCTCATACCCCCAGCAGTCCCAAAAGCTCCCCGTTGAGTGCATTTTGCTCTCCATCCCTGCAGGATGTCTGCATTTGCTCCAAAGAAGGTATGGTACTATTCCACGGAGGTGGACACCCCGCAGCTGCCTGGCTGGGCTGGAGCTCTGTGGGATAGTGTGGGAAAGGGACCCCACTGGGAGATTTTGCTACCTCTGCAGGCTGGCACAGACACAGAGGAGGAGATGGAGGTGGATACACAGATGGATACCGAAGAGAAAATGGAAGTGGATGGAGAGAACACCAGAGAGGAAGAGATGGATGTGGATGTGGATCAGACGGAAGTAGAAATGGAGGTGGACATGGAAGACAATATTGAGGAGATGGATATTGATGTAGAAGACGAGGAGGAGGACATGGTGTTGGGATGAAGAGCGATGCCAGCAGCAGAACAGGCAGGTGCTCCCCACAGGCAGAGTGGGTCCCCTGCTGCCAGCCTGGGGCTGGGCTGGGCACTCCCTGCTCAGGGACACGCTAGCCCATGCACTGGATTCTGCTGGCCATCCCTGGCCTGGCCTGGGCTTGCTTTGGGCCACACAAGCCCTGTTCCAGTGCCTGGGCCACAGCCCCCAGCCCCAGCCAGCCTCACTTCTGGCAGCAGAGTCCCACTGTGCCAGTGTCCCAGCCTGGCAGCACAGGGAACACCCCTCCATGCCTGACTGCACTGACCGTGCTACTTGTTTTTCTTCCAGGACTGAGGCACATCCCGGACACAGATGCCACCCTGCTGTATATACGTTTTACAGTTGCTGTGTTCTGATAGACGTTTTAGGATTTGCTTAAGTGTTCTGTAAATACGTTTCATGTAGTTTTGTTAGATATGTTCTTAGGTAAATAGGTTCTATAGTTTATTGTTGTTGTTGTTACCAAGGCTTGGATGTCCCTGCGGGAGCTGGCACAGCCACCCCAGGAGTGGGCTCCCTGTGCACAGGGGGTCCCACTGACAGAGCTCACCCTCTCCTTGCAGTTTCTCTGCACACACTTGGTAGCTGGAGGGGCAAATCCCAGTGGGCCCTGTCCCATGGCATCCCACATGGGAGCAGGGCTCAGCCTCATCCATGGCTCTTCCCTGGCTAGCCCCAGGGCTAAGGAGGCTGCACTGGGCTGCGGGCAGCCTGCTTCCTGGGCACCCTGAGCGGCTGGAGCCAGCCTGGAGGGAGCCTCAGCACAGGGGCCTCTGGCCCACATGCACCAAGATTTCCTTTGGAAACCCCCTCTGTCACCACACTCTGCTACAAGCACAACATCAATTGTTCCTCCTAGTTAAAGGGGAGACCTTAATTGGCACAAATTTGTCCCTTGGACTTTCTAGCAAAGCAAATGTCAGCACTTGTAATCCCTGTTCTGCACTCCCTGCTCGGGCACCAAAACATTGGAACCTGCCAGAACATCTTGAATTAGCACCAACCTGCAGAGAGCTACAGGGGGAGAACAACCCCCAACCACACAGGGACATTGATGGGCTGGGGCAGAGCTGAAACTAAAGTATTTTAATGCCAAGAGAGAGGACTTTTTATTGCTGAATTCATTCTCCCAGGACAAGAATGAAAGCTTTGTCTCCTCACCTGCCACACATGTCTATTGCCAAGGTTTGCTTCTGGGTTACGACTGATTTTTATTCATCTCTTCAGAACTCTGATGCTCTTCCTGCCTAAGGTGCAGAGATGATATTTCAGATATTTCAGAGCCAGGTGAGCTCAGCACAGCTTGTGCAACACGCAGAATTTCCAGACCCACAGATTCAGGCCATGCAAACTGATACTTTTTCATCTCTGTGCAAAGATCACTGCAAGGATGTCATGATGTACCACACACTGCTCAGAGCTGTCCCTTCTATCCAGCTCTCCCCAGTCACTTCACACACTACACTCCAAGCACTTTCTGATAGAGTTCAGTAGCAGATGGGATTTCATCCTGGCTTTTCTTCCTTTTCTCCTGAGCTGTCTCCAGACACCGTGTGTGGGCACTGCAGCAGCATGAACGTGGCACCTCCCTGACACTGAGATTCATGTCACAACTTTTCATCCAAAGCAGCAAAGAAATGATTCCCACTGGCTCCCACACGGCTCCCTGGCAACTTTGTGCTGCTGCAGCTCCAGCACCAGCCCTGGTGCACAGCAATTTCAGGAGGAGACACACAGAAGGAATCAGCCATTCCCAGAGAAGAAACATCTGTTTGCATGGCCCAAATCCCCACAACACTGCAGACTGTGCTGACCCTGCACACTCTGCATTTGCACTTCAGCCTCTGTGCCTCACTTTTCCTCTCACTAAAGTCCCCCCAGTTTCCCTCATGCTCACATTCCCAAGAGAATTCAAAGCAGCATTAGGAGCAGGGAGAGATGATGGGAGCTGTCCCAAGGCTCAACAAAATTTCTCAGGCCTGACAATTCTAGTCAAGGACAGAGGAAAAACCTGCATGGAAGAGGTGTGAAATCAAAGCAGTCATCAAATTTAGGTAGAATGAGAGAAGCTGAAGAGGTTTTCAGTGTTTGCAACAAGATTAGCAGCTCCAGGCACAGGAGGGATGCGACATTTTCCCCACTCTAACAACTCTGGGATGCAAATTGCATCTCAAATCCTTCTCCCCAGCTCTGGGACTTGTTCAGCCCCCACCATGGTGCTGAATTTTTCAAGCAAAGTGGAAGCTGGTCAGAGAGGTGGCTTGCAAATCCAAATCACAGAGGACAGCTTGGAAGCAGCAGCCAGAGCAAAGAGAGGCAGAGCCTGGCCCTGGGGTGCAGCACAATGTTGTGGTTTAGATTTGCTAATTTCGTTTCCCGGCCAATTTACCAAATAAATGTCATGGTTTTAAAGCAGTAGCTAAAAAATTACAAGAAAACTTACTTATTTCTTGCTGTGAGATATACATTAGAACAAGAGCAAAAGAGACTTAAAAGGAATAAAGAAAGTTTTTTAACAGAACTACAAGAATAAGAAAACCAGAATAACTTCCAGAAAACCTCTTTCTCCCCCACTACCCAACCATTCCTTTGTTCACATGACAACATAGAGACAAAAAACTTGGAACTTTGGTGTTTAAATCAGTCCCAATTCCTGTTAGAGTCTTTTCATCACCCTTTGTTGAGAAACAGAAGTCTTCTTCTGCTAATCTATGGAGTTTTTCACAAGAAAACCATTTCTGTTATAGCTTTCTATTTCTCTGATGCCAGCTGCCTGGAAAAAATCTGTCAGCAGTTCACTCCTCCCATTTCACATCACTCTGAGGTGTGTTATGGGTCAAATGAGTCTTGGGATGTCATTTTTAAGGATGAGTTATTCAAAGGCAAAAGTTCTCTTCATCTGTCTCTGTGAGCCTCCCTGGAAAGAGAAGTTTTCTCTTTGCCTCTCAAAAGGCCACAAATCTTCAACTATTACTTCTCCCTCTGTTTCAGTATCTCACAGCATCACAATCGCTTCACTATTTGCTCAAATTCCACACTTTGAACACTCCATTCCTCCCAATATACTCTGTCATGAATTAAAGGAGCTCTTTTTCAGAACACTATTGTCCATCTCCATAGCTTTAACAGAAAAATATTTCAGTTTAATTAAAGCATCTCCTTATTCTCTCTTCCGCATCTAAAACTTAACTCCTTTCATCACAGTTTTTGATGGTTTTATGATGTCGTCTTTATGTTGATTGTCTGTCTCTCTCTGTCTCTCTGGGAAAAAGGAGTAATCTGTATGTTTTATCAAGGTAGTAAAAGAATTAAAGTCTTGGAAAGCTGCAGATGTTGATGGTGTCAGGTTTCAGTCCAGCAGCAGAAACTGCAAACCAAGCCAGGCCGGCCAGCTCCGTTTCTCCCCCCCCGCCCTCTGCGGCCTTGTCCGGCCTGGAGAGGGGAGGAGGCCGAGACAGAGCCTGTTACCTCGTCAGAAGCCAGAAACCAAAGAGAACAAGGGAGCTGTCATAGGGTAGCTTTACTTTTAAGACAGCTTAGAAAGAAGAGAAGTTGAAGCTGCTGGTGGCTGATGGGAGTTTTTCCTCCTGACCAATTATCAGTCATTTCCAAGAATTGACAGCAGATCTGACCATTAAAAAGTGAATTCAACTTGTAAACACCCCCTTAAGAAGTACAGACAGAATTCTCTTATTCTCTTTGGTTTCCGGCTTCTGAGGAGGTAACAAGGCTCTGTCTCGGCCTCCTCCCCCCATCTCCAGGCCGACAAGGCCTCGGGGTGGAAGTGGGGAGGGGGAAGAGAAGCAGCGCTCGTCAGCCAAGCTTGGTTTTCAGTTTTAGCTGCTAGACTGAAACTTAACACCATGAACTCTTGCAGTTTTCCTAAAGCTTTTAATTCTTTTACTACCTGGATAAACATACAGATTACTCCTTTTCTCAGAAAAACAGAGAAAGAGAGAGACAATCAACATAGAGAAGACATCATAGAACCACCAAAAACAGTGAAGAAAAGAGTTAAGTTTAAATAAGAAAGAGAGAATAAGGAGATGCTTTACAGCTGAAATATCTTTCTGTTAAAGCTATGGAGATGGACAATAATAGTATAAAAAGACTCCTTTAATTCATGATGAGTGTTGGGAAGAATAGAGTATTCGAAGTGTAAGTTTTGAGCAAAAGAGAGAGAGTACTTGTGATACTGTGAGTTGCTGGAATTGAGTTGAGTGAAGATTTTCAAGCTTTGAGGGGCAAAAAGAAAACTGTTTTCCAGGAAAGCTCACAGAGACAGATGAAGAAGACTTCTGCCTTTGAATGATTTATCCTTAAAAACATCGGAGAGATGTGAAATGGGAGGAGAAGATCTAATGACAGATTTCCGGGCAGCTGGCATTAGAGAAATAGAAAACTATGATGAAAAATAGTTTTCTTGTGAGAAACTCCGTAAGTTAACAGAAAGAGACTTCTGTTTCTCTACAAAGACTGATGAAAAGACTGTAGCAAGAATTAAGACTGTTTTTAACCACCAAAGTCCTAAAGTTATTTGTCTCTATGTTGTCATGCGTACAGAAGAATAGTTAAGATGTGGAAGATAAGGGGGTTTTCTGAAAGTTTATTCTGGTGTTCTTATTCTTGTAGTTTGTTAATAAACTGTCTTTATTCCTTTTAAGTTTTAAACCTGTTTTGCTCTTGTTCTAATCCATATCTCACAACAAGAAATAAGTAATTTTTTACTTACTGGTTTAAAACCACGACACCTGGCAGCCTCAGTGACTGTGGATTTATTGACATCTCAGCCCTACAAGATTCCCACGGGAATTATGGGACCAGTGATAATAAATGGAAAAGCTGTGGGTGCAATAGTGTTGGGACGTTCATCTGCTAGTCTAATGGGATTGTTTATTTTACCTGGAGTAATTGATGTGGACTATTCTGGTGAAATATATATCATGGCATATACACTGGCACCACCAGCCAGAATTGATAATGGACAGTGAATTGCACAACTGGTGCCAGTACCACAATATACCCATCAATTGACACCACTGAAAAATCAATTACAGGGTACGGGTGGATTTGGTTCTACAGGAGGACTTACATTGCTTACCCTGGGCTTAAACACTCGACCCAAACGAAAAGTTGTTCCCAATTATAACGGAGAATCCCACCAATTAGAAGGACTATTGGATACTGGGACAGACTCAAGTATTGTTGCTCCACAGTATTGGCCCCAGGAATGGCCTTTGTTGTCCAGTATGGTTACTGTTACAGGGGTGGGAGGCTTAACTTTGGCAAAAAGGTCTCCTCAAATCCAGATTCAATTAGATGGGAAGGTCATTAATTCTGTTTTGTCAATTGTTCCATTACCAGACAAGGTTCAATGTCTAATAGGGCGAGATATTTTGTCCCAACTTGGTGTTATTTTGACCAATGAGCACCCTTTAGAATAGAGGCCATTGTTTGGACTTTCCCACTCCCATTTAAATGGATAATTCAGGAACCAGTATGGGTTGAACAGTGGCCTTTAAAAAGGGAAAGTCTGCAACAAGCTCATCAATTAGTGCTGGAACAATATCAACAAGGACATTTAAAGTTGTCAACAAGTCCTTGGAATGCCCCTATTTTTGTTATAAAAAAAAATCTGGAAAATATAGATTGCTGCACAACTTACGTGCACTAAATGAACAAATGGAGCCAATGGGGGCACTGCAATCTGGTTTGCCCAATCCTGCAATGTTGCCAAGAGATTGGCCCTTGTTAATAATTGATTTAAAGGATTGTTTTTTCACTGTCTCACTGCATGAACAGGATACTTGCAGATTTGCTTTTACCTTGCCCTCATTAAATCGAGCAGAACCGGACAAGAGATTTGAATAGACAGTTTTACCACAGGGTATGCGTAATTCTCCTACCTTGTGCCAGCTTTATGTTGATAATGCTTTGCAGCCACTGCTGCAAAGTTCAGTGGCCTACAACTATTATTTATCATTATATGGATGACGTTCTTTTTGCTCAGTCACAACCTTTTGCAGATTAACAAGTTAAAGACATTCAAACACAACTACTTCAGAATGGACTGATTGTTGCACCTGAGAAAATACAGCAGTCATCCCCATGGAAATATCTCGGGGGGACTTTAACTGAGCAGTATGTTGCCCCTCAGAAACTGTCATTGAACATGTCACTTCATACTGTTCATGATGCTCAGCGATTGCTAGGAGATTTGCAATGCCTTAAACCTGTTGTGAGTATTTCTAATGAACTTTTACAACCCTTATGACCTTTGTTGAAAGGTACTGATCCTACAGCACCTATACAGGTCACCAGTGAACAACAAGAAGCTCTCAATAAAATAATGGACTGTATCCAGACAGGTGTTGTTCGTAGGCGAGATCCAGACTTGGACATTAACTTTACTGTATGGTTTGGACCTCAACATCTCATCGGTGCTTTAACACAGCAACAAAAGAAAACAGGGGAGATATGGGTACTAGAGTGGTTGTTGCCACCACTACAACAGAGACATACCTTAATTCAAAAAATTGAAATTTTAGCAGATTTAATAAAACGAAGGTAGAAGCGATTGTGACAAATTATGGGTGCAGATCCAGCTGTCATTCAGATACCAATAAAAAAGGACACTTTAGACTGGTATTTAATTCACAGCTCCACACTGCAAGAAGCATTGCTTGACAACAGCAGTGTGGTCAGTACTGAGGAGGTGCCTGGAATACCACTACGATGGATAGGCCAGCAGAATTGGATTGAAAAGCCCAAACAATCATTTTGCCGTTACCAGGGGCATCAACGGTGTTCACTGATGCTGGAAAGAAATCTCGCACAGCTGCTGCTACGTGGCAAGATTCGGAAGGACAACGGAATCATCACATTATTCCAGCTCAAAAGGAGGACACATTACAAACTCTGGAATTAGTCGCTGTTGTTTGGGTTTTGGTGCAGTTTAAGGGTCCTGTTAATGTGGTAACTGATTCTTTATATGTTGCAGGAGTGAGTGAACGTATTGAAAAAGCAGAAATAAAGGAAGTAAAAAACCCTCGTTTATATGAACTGTTTTTGCAGCTTCAAAGAGCAGTAAAGTTGAGGACTGCTGCCTTTGCTATTATCCATATTTGTAGTCACAAATGGGATGTGGGTTTAGGAGAAAGAAATGCTAGGGCAAACCGATTGGTTTATAAAGATCCAAAAACAGGTCTGTGGGGAGGTCCCAGCAAGGTACTGTATTGGGGACGTGGTTATCTTTGTGTGTCTACCCCCACAGGGCCTGTCTGGGTGCCGAGCCGATGGACTAAACCTGCTGATCCCAGGGATTTACCTTCAGCTGATCCAGAAAATTCTGCAGATACTTCTCGCTCTCTGCCAGCAACATAGAGACGGGATCTGATGAACTCTCACCTGAAAATCTTGTATACAGTACCAGAGTGTGAATGTTATCCTTTTGTATGTTACATTTGTAAAGTGTGTAAAGAAAAGTGGTGGACACATTCTAAGTGGGGTCGATCCCCAAGAGGGATTTGTACAGAGTGTTACAACTTTGAAAGAAATTTCACTGAGGTTGCATTACAGGAAGGTATACAAACAGGACAATTTGAAAAAGGATGGTGGGAGATTTTTGCTTTTGGGATTAATCCAGAAAATTATTGTTATCATCCTAATACCCCTTTGCCGTATATTATTGAAATAACCACAATACGCTCTCATAAAACACTTACACAGGTCAGGTGTGATATTCCAGGGGTAAAAAATAAAAATTGGGAGCAATTCTTAAAACGGCAGTCTCGAGAGAAAGGGTCTTTCCCTGAAAGTTATCCCTGCTGCTGAGAAGATGGAACACCCCATGTTTCGAAGCAACTGAATCGACGCACGAGGCAGAGGGGTAAAAGAAAAGGGAAGCAAGATCTCACATGGGATCCAGCCAAGATGCTGGCTGAACTGCCACAATCTTTTTAAAGTCCTTAAGAGACTATCTCTGATTCGGTTGTTGTAGTGGTTTACCATGATAAAGGGAAATGAAGGGCTCTTGATTGACATTGATGAAAGACAAAATATGTGGATAATGTGGGCCAATCAAACTGGACAAGATAATTTTTGCCTTTCAATGGCCACCCCTTCAGATCCTTTTCGAACTTGTTTAGTGGGTGCACCTTTAGAGGATTCACTCAATGCCACAATGTTTAAAAAATGGACAAAGAATTGGAAAACGCCCGAAGAAGCAAACAAAACATTATGTGAAATCCCATCAGGTAAATTCACGATCAATATTTGTGACACAGGTTTAATCCCAGCAAATCCCATTGGTGCTCAAAATTAGTACATTGCTGCAGGTTTAAATGTTACCGGGTCAGAGCCACGAGAGTTAAGACTGTTAGGCTCAGCCCCTAGCAATTATTGTTTAACTTTTGTCAATTGGGCTAGGAACAATCATGCAAAAAGGTCTCATGGGCCAAATGGTACAAATGTTTCTCCACAAAATTTGCTATATTTGCAAAATAATGATGCATACTGTGGCAATTGGTCTCACAAGGTAAATTCTAGCAGTTCACCTCTGCAATTACCACCTGGTATTTTTCTAATCTGTGGAGATCGTGCATGGCAAGGACTGCCAGCAAACATTTATGGAGGGCCTTGTTATTTTGGGAAATTGACATTGTTTGCACCCACTATACAGCAACTATGAGGAGCCAATAGAACCAGGTTACGAACAAAGAGAAGTGTGTTCCAATTGGGGCCAGAATGCAAGGATCAGGTTGAACTTTGGGAACGTCCTACAGTGATTGTGTCATCTGTTTTTACACCTGGGACAGGAAAACAGTTTAATATTACATCAAAGGTTTTGTCTGATTTGCTTTTGGATATGAAGAGTGTTAGGCATGCTGTATTGCAGAATAGAGCTGCTATTGATTTTTTGCTATTGGCACAGGGCCATGGCTGTGAAGACTTTGATAGGATGTGTTGCATGAATCTTTCTGACCATTCAGTGTCTATTCATGCTCATCTCCGACAACTACAGGACAATATGAAAATATTAACCATGGAAACAAATCCATTAGAGGAATGGTTTCAATCCCTAGGTCTCACAGGATGGTTAAAATATTTGGCACAAATGGCAATTGTTGTTATATTGATCATTGTGATTGTGCTACTGTTTATTCCTTGCATACTGCAATGCTTGCTAAACATGATGAAAAGGGTTACTTCTACAGTTTTGTTAGTACAAAAAGAAAACGGGAATTGTAGAGGAATGGCTAGAGAGCAAAGGTCATGTTCCCATGCAGCAGTTAGCTGGGAAAGAATGAGACAATAGAGTACAGTTGGTGTGAGATGTTGCAAGGTCAGGAAGGCCTTAGTGATAACTGTTAACTGAGAACAGGACGCTGTGATCAGAAGAATGTGAATTCAGCATAGATGAGCGATCACAGGAATGTGGAATTAGGTGGAGTTGACCTTAAATGAAAATATCCAAGAATGAGCTTGCTTTTGCACTATGTATGAGCCTAATTATTGATGCTATATAAGTGGTTTTAGAGTTACCAATAAATGAGATTTGCTGATCATTCATATTGAGTGCTGCATTTCTCCCGCCGAACTCATCATTTAGGTCCAAGTTTCAAACTGCAAATTTTTACACTCAAGACACAGTCATGAAGAACATGTATTTCAATTTCCTATTCCTTTAACTGCAGTGTAAAATACCTTAATATTGGAAAACATCCATAAAATCTCTCAAGGAAGGCAGCTAATGGATCCTTTTCACTAGCACGTGAACAAACTAAGGAACTAAAATCAAAGCTGAGTTCTCTTCTTCAAAAGATCAGTTACCTCTTTCTTACTCCAGTGTTATAGAAGATTTTTCACTACACACTTGGGGGTAATTTTTATCTTTCATATTTTTGGGGGGGGGTTTTTTTGTTTGCTTTTGATGTTTTTGTTGGGTTTTTTTACAGAAAACATGTCCTAGAAAAGGCATGTCCTTTGCTCCTGGTTCCCGTGTGGAGCAGCTCCCTTCCCGCTGGCTGAGCTGCTCAGGCAGAGCCCGGCAGCTCCTGGCCCTGCAGGGCTGAGGCTTTCCCCCGTTGCTGGGCACAGACTGATGGAGCAGCAGTGCTGAACACGGGCACACGCAGAGGGAGCAGAGCAGCTGCCTTTGCCCACCTGAAGCTCCAAGGCCAAACTCTGAGCAGCCACGGCTGGAAGAGACTCGCAGGCTCCCTGTTGGCTCTGCTGCCCCACTTGTGCCCAGCCCAGCTCTGCGGGAGGCAGAGGGAGAACAAGGGGCAGCTCCCTCCCAGCCCCAGCCCAGGGACCCCTCCAGCCCCGGGCCTTGGGGCACTGTCAGCACCTGCTGCTCCAGCCACGGCTTCTGCTGGCACTGACAGCAACAACCAAACTGGGGCTGGTCCCGAGGGAGCAGCAGCAGTGCCTGCATCTGATCCCTCAGTCTGGGGCAGCCCCCTGGGGGAACAGAGGGCACAGCAAGAGGGACAAAACCAGTCAAGGTCAGAGACTGGGAAGAGCCAGAGCTGGGAGCAGGAACAGCTGCTTCATTGAATCCTGGAGAAAGCTCTTGGCTGGTTCAAAGCACTGAAAGTGTGAAGAGCAGAGAAGAGGCCACACCAAAAAATGCTCCTGTTTTCACATTTCCCCTCTCCATGTCCCAGAAGGAATTGGATGAACTTATTCTTCTCTCCCAGTTGTCTCCTTCAGCTTGAGCAGCTCAGCACCAGGAGCTGAAGGAGCTGAAGCCTCAGGCCACAAGAGCTGAGCAAGAGGGGCTTTTGGACTAAAGTAATGCTGCTAAGTAATGGACCTAGCTGAATGCAGCAGATAGAATCCTGGTATTATAGAATCCATTCTGCTGGAAAAAACCTCTGAGCTCATCCAGTCCAGCCAGTCACCCAGCAGTGTCAAGCCCCCCACTAAACCTCGTTTCTGAAGTGCCAAGGTCTGCACAACAGGCCCTGAGTGAGGCCTGAACAACAGGCCCTGAGCCAAAGGTGATCTCTGAATGAACCTTCCAGCCAAAGGTTATCTGTCCAACTGCTCATTACTGAAATATGCATGGTCATGAATGCTGTGATAGATGTATCCACTCATCAATGAAACATGGATTGACCTTTCTGTGTTTAGAAGCCAGACAAGGCCATGAAACCCAACATCTGGCCTTGTTTGGGGTGTATGGTCAGGGTCAACTCCCTTGGTTCCTCCTTGAGGCCTGGCCAGGCTTTGGTAGGGAACCAAGAGGAGGATGAAACCAGATGTTCCCACACCAGAAGTGCTGTCAGTTTGTTTATTCAGCACTATCAAATCTGGGCCCTCTCTCACAGCGGGGTTGGAGCCTCACCTGTGGCTGGAGGCACCTGCAGGAATTCCCAGTGTCTGGAGTGGCTCTCCAGCCCTTGGCTGTGACAGCTTCCCCAGCTGATGGGTGGATCTGGGGATGGCAAAGTCTGAGGGGAACTGGTGCTGGATCTTTGTTAATCCCTGCAGGCAATCTTTGGCACTGATGATTGGATTCATTGCTGAGCTGCTCCTTTTGTCATCTTTTGCTGCTTGGAGCTGCAGTAAGTGACACTGATTCCTTCAGGTGGTGTTTGTGCCTTTGGTGCTGACTCTGCCCGCTGCTGAAACAAAACTGGCAAAGTCTAGCCAGATCACAACAAAATGTCACTTTTAACATGTAAATGTAAGGAATCAGTCCCATCTGTAATTCCCAGAAGGGAAGCTCTCCCCAGAGTTTGCTGGCTCTGGAGTGGGGCTGAGGTCGGAGCACCGTGCAAGCAGTGGGGCAGTCGGTTAAAAGAGGCTGAACCGCTGGATGTCTTAAAATGCATCCAAACATTGCATATGGAAAAAGGAAAAGAACTCATGGGTTTGGGAAGACAAGGAGGGATTTTGTTAACAGCACCAACAGAAGGAACAATTGTTTTCGGAATGCTCCCACGTGGAGTGACAGAAGAAGTCACTTAGTCTTTAGCTCAGGTTTGTTTGTCCAAGTAAAATAATAATAACAATAACAATAACAATAATAATAACAACACAATAATATATATTTATATATATAACTAAAAATCAATAATGTGAAATAATGCTGACAATTCCAATTTGTATCCTTTGGCTGCTCACTGTAACACTAAAATACCCTACAAAAAAGGACTAGCAAAGACCCAAATGTCAATGGTAAACTTTGTGAATTGTATACAAGGAATAAAGGAGGAAGGGATAAAACTGGCTGTTTTTATAGGGTTTGGTGATGCTGTGATGTGGAATGCTTTGTCTGTTCCTGGGAAAAACACAGTGATTAAGACTGCTGGGTTTTTCATGTACCACACTATCCACAAATGGCAGGATTGGTTGAACAATTGTTAAAAGAGCAGTTGATAAAATGAGGAGATGGGAACCTGTCCCGGTGGAGAACCCATCTCCCAGATGGGCTCCATGCCCTTAACAATGGGCCCACTGGGAAATGGAAACCCCTGGGTGTGCACGGCTGCACCCAATTTGCAAACACAGCCATGGACAGTGAGACTTGGACTGCCTGGGAAATTGTTCTGGGTGTGATGGCCCCTGCCAGAGCCACCCCAGAGGCTGCAGGGCTGGACCTTCATGCACTGGAATTCATTAGGAGAAATCAGAAGCAAATGAGAGTTTACAATACAGGAATAAGAATTCAGATTCCTCCAGGACACTTTGGTTTGATAACTGCTCACTGGAGCTTGGCCTTGCAAAGGGTTCATGTCATGGGAGGAGGAATTGATGCAGATTATCAAGGAGAAATTGGAGTAAGTCTGTTAAACAATAGTGAACAAGATTTGATTCTTCAACCCCATGACAAGGTAGAAGAAATATTGATATCGCAATTGAAAAAATAATAGTGAAGAAAAAATATCCACTTCAAATTGCCTCCATTTGTGGATAAAAGGAGTTTGGACCCAGCAGTCCTAATAAAGGAGCCAGAGTGTGGGTCCAGAGGCCAAATGGCCCTCCCAAGCCAGCTGAAGGAACAGCTCTGGGCAAAGACAACACTCTTGGAATCCTGAGACCTGGGCAGGAACAATGGGAATATGTCCCTGCAGCCAAGTGTTCTCTGCCAGAACAAGTCGATGGGATGGGATATTGTTTTACAGCTGCTGCCAGACCAAATCTCCCTGTTTGCCCCAACGGCCCCTTTGGAAAATGCTCAGATCCACAGGGCTCCCTGTGAAGGCTGTGAGGGACTTCCACACCAATTCCAGCCAGGAGCCTGGCTGTCCCTCAGGGACTGGGACCCAGCACCTCTCCAGCCGAAGGGAAAAGGACCCCAGCAAGCCTTGTTAGCCACAGACAGCGCATTAAAGCTGAACAGCAAAGGACCTTGGGGACATTATTCTGGAATTCAAAAGGTGCCAGCTCCATGGACAACAGAATTACTGTTCCTAACGTGAATGAGGGTGAGGAAAAAGAATGAGTAAGCTTGTGATGGTAAAGCACAGAAATCCTTTCACATTGTGGCCTCCAGCTAGAACAGGGCTTGGTTTCTCCGGAAGGGAAATCTCAGTCAATCCTGTAAAACTGATAATTGCATTCCTGTGTTCCACAGCACAGTTTTCTCTGAGTGTCCCTGCACTGGATCCGTTACGAGTCAGAGCCCATTGACAGAGTTTTGGCCACCCCACAGGGTGAGCCCTCCGAGGGAACCCCATTCCTCCCAACCTGAGCTGAGAACATACCCAGCAATTAGTTACATTGAGTATTTTGGCTACTTTGATCTTTAAATTTTCAAAATAATTTTGATGACTAATGCCTTGATTAAATTCAGAGGTGTTTCTGGCAAACAGAGATCCTGGCTGACTCTCAAGATACAACTTACAGGTGTTGGGGGTTCGGTGTCCTTTATTTTCTATTTAGTTCTGGCTTGCCTGTGGAATTTTTACTCATGACTTGCAGGGAAAACTTAACTGCGGGTACTTGGTGGCTGCTTGAGGAAAAACAAAGAGTTTGGCTGGGCCCAGGGGGGGAAGGTGGGGACAGTTTGGTGGTTTCTTCAGCTTCGGAGAAGAACACTTTGGGTGCAGAGCTGTCGTGGTGGGGAGAAGGGAATTTCTCCATCACCCAGATGGAGCTGCTGCTTCTTCTCCTTCTTCCCTCTTCATTGGTGGCCTCGCACCCCCTGTCCTGCCGGGACGTGTGGCAGTGCCAGCCACCGCCACGGAGCTGCTGATCCACCTCAGCCACTGGCCCGGGATCTCAGCTCATCCCTGCTGTTCCAGCTGAGTGTTCCTCAGAGCCCTGCAGGAGCACCAGCACTGACTGCCAACCCGAGGGGGTTTGTGAAACAAAGCCTCTCCTCCATCCTTTCCCGTCTCAGCCCAGAAAGCTGTCACAGGGTCCCTGGTTCTGTTTTCTTGCTAACGCTGTAGTTATTGTTGTTTGTTTGCCTGGGTATAAATATTAGTAAAAAACTGTCATTCCTATCCCCAGATCTCTGCCTGAGAGCCCCTTGATTTCAGGATTATCATAATTCGGAGGGAGGGGGTCTACATTTTTCATTCCAAGGGAGGCTCCTGCCCTCCCTAGCAGACACCTGTCTCTCAACACCGAGACATTTCCATTGTGATAGATAGAAGCTCTTTTGTTCGCCTAAATATATAGATATGATAGAATGCTTTGCGAAATTGTACTTTAGATATAAAGTTGAGAAAGGGGTTTGAAGGCCACTAACTCGCTGAAGTTGGCATAATTAGTAACAGCCTAGCAGAAATTCCTGGAACACTAGGACAAGATAAACTTGGAGAGAGAAACTGTGAGAAAAGGTCAATGGAACAGGAGTGAAGAAGACTTGAAGCCTCCCTTTCTACGACCACAAGAGGGCAGAGAAAGATCATCTAATGACCAGAGACGCATGCTCAGAAACGCCGCAGGAAAGCCACATCACCAGGAGGCCGAAACAAATAAAAGACAGACACGGAAGCGGGAAGCGGCGGCAGCTCTGTGGGAAGAGGTTTCTCCTCCTCCTCCCTGCCGCCCGGCGCCGACTTTGCGTATTGCTGGCTTGCTATAATTAATAAAAACCTTTTCTTATATATCCTTTTTTTTGTGTATTTATAACAAATTTGGTGCCGTGACTCGGATACAATCTGCAGGACGGATTCTCGGTACCACCGGTGGGCGCCCCCGCTTTAATATTCAGCGGTCCGGAGGACCGGTTTCTGCCTCAGTTGTACCGACGAACCTAAAAGATCCAAGCAATAAGCAAAAGGGAGACCGGTCGACCCCTTAAAATCTGTGCACAGTGTCCGGACGAAGACGCAGGACGCGTGAGTATTACGAGAGCCGTTCGGTCGGGGTCGGGGTCCCGGAGTGTGGCGAGTGGTGTGTGTGTGAGAGGGGGACTGGCAGCCAGATTCCCCAAGCGAGAGCGGACCCTCAAGTAGTGCGGTTCCCATTGGCCCGCGAGGGCGTGGGCCACAAACGAGGGGAAGCGAGAGCGGCTGTGTGATTGAAGGCACTCCGGAAGAATGGGACAGGGGAAGAGCAAGCAACCTGTATCCATTAAGCTCCCACCGGTACCTAGAGATAGTCCGTCGGGTTTTATATTAGAGTACTGGGAGCATTTCCCCGGAACAGAAAATAAGGATAAGGCAAAAATGATTCATTATTGTGTAGAAGTATGGGGAGGAAAGGAAATTTCAAGGAATGTATTTTGGCCTGTATTTGGATCAACTGAAGATTGGGTTAAACAAAAGTTAAATTCATGGGTAAGAAAAAAGATTCCCTTTAACCCAGAGGAAAGTGCTTATGCAGAAATCTGGGTAGTGAATCCTGAGGCTTTTATATTTAGGCTGACAGAGAATTTGGGGGAGGGGAAGGGAAAGAAAAAGAAATCTCGAAAAGAAGATGCTTTGATAATCCCCCGCCCTCCGTTTGCACCACCACTACCACCACCACTACCACCACCACTACCACCACCACTACCACCATCACCACCACAAGTTCTTCCTCCTCCCCCTCCAAACCCCGAGGAGGGGGATTTCAACCTGCCAGAGGTGGGGCCTGTTACCAGGAGTAGATCCAGAAGGAGACAGGAGAACCTGTTCCCATTAAGAGAGATGCCAATGGGTGGCCCCCAAGCTGGAATAGGGTTTATATCCATCCCCCTTAATTCGGGGGATGTCAGAGATTTTAAAAAGGAGATGGGGCATTTATTGGAAGATCCGTTGGGAGTTGCAGAAAGAGTTGATCAATTCTTAGGACCTAATATATACACTTGGGAAGAATTACAATCCATTTTGAGTATTTTATTCACGGCAGAAGAGAGAAACATGATTAGAAGGGAAGGAATGCGTATCTGAGATGCTCAGCATGCCCAGGGACCACTGGCCGATGTAAAGTGGCCCCTCCAAAATCCCCATTGGGATCATCAGAATCCAGCCCATAGAGTACACATGCAGGATTTAAGAACTATTATAATCCAGGGAATTAGGGAGGCAGTTCCAAGGGGTCATAATATTAATAAAGCATTTAATGAGAGGCAGAGGAAAGATGAAACTCCTACAGAATGGTTAGAGAGATTAAGAAAAAATTTTCAATTATATTCTGGAATGAATCCAGATACTCAACTGGGACAAGCATTGCTTAAAACACAATTTGTGGCAAAAGCCTGGGAGGATATTCGGAGGAAGATAGAAAAATTGGATGGGTGGCAAGATAAAAGTCTGGATGAACTTTTGACAGAAGCACAAAAAGTGTATGTTAGAAGAGAAGAGGAGGCTCAGAAGCGGCAGATTAAAATGATGGCGGCTGCTGTAAGAGAGAGTAGGGATCAAACATGGAAAGGGAAACAACAGAGACCAATTAGGGATTCAAAGGAACAACAAAATGATAAGACTTGTTTTTACTGTGGAAAGAAAGGACATTTTAAAAGAGAATGTAGGGTAAGGATTAAGGATGAAAAGATGTTCAAAGAAGACTAGGGGAGTCAGGGCCTCTTCTTTTTAGGGACCCAAGACCACCAGAAAGAGCCCTTGATAAAGCTAAAAGTGGGTCCCCAGCACCAAGAAGTAACCTTCCTGGTGGATACTGGAGCTGAGAGATCAACCATTCAGCATTTACCTATAGGATGTAGTATATCTAAAGAAACTGCCACGGTAGTGGGAGCAAAGGGGGAACCCTTTGAAGTGGGGGTTATTAAAGATGTCCTAATAGAATCAGAGTCAAAGATTGGGGTGGGAAATTTTTTGTTAGTACCAGAAGCAGATTATAATTTGTTGGGACAAGATTTAATTATTGAATTGGGGATACATTTAGATGTAGTTGATAGGGAGTGGAAAATAAGATTATGTCCTTTAAGAGTGGAAGATGAAGACAAAATAAACCCAGAGGTGTGGTATACACCTGAGAGTGTGGGACAACTGAAAATAACCCCATTCTCGGTCACTATTAAAAACCCAGAAATTCCAGTCAGAATAAAACAATATCCCTTGTCACTTGAGGGACGAAGAGGGTTGAAACCGGAAATTGATAGATTGTTAAGCAAGGGACTATTAGAACCATGTATGTCACCTTTTAACACACCCATACTGCCAGTAAAGAAGCCAGATGAGACTTATCGTTTGGTACAAGATTTAAGAGAAATTAACAAACGTACAGTAGCACGGTTTCCCGTAGTTGCAAATCCGTACACGTTACTAAGTAAGTTGAGGCCTGACAGTTTGTGGTACAGTGTTATAGATTTAAAAGATGCATTCTGGGCCTGCCCTCTGGATGAGGCTAGTCGAGATTATTTTGCATTTGAATGGGAAGATCCAGATACGGGGAGGAGACAACAACTGAGATGGACGGTATTGCCCCAGGGATTCACGGAATCCCCTAATTTATTTGGGCAAGCATTAGAACAGGTTTTACAGGATTATCAAATAGACCCGAGAGTGACCTTGATACAATATGTGGATGATTTACTTTTAGCTGGGAAAGAGGAAGAAGACGTAAGGAGAGAGAGTATTAAGTTATTAAACTTTCTGAGTTTAAAGGGATTGAAAGTATCCAAAGCAAAGCTCCAATTTGTTGAAAAAGAAGTAAAATATTTAAGTCATTATCTGAAGGAAGGAAAAAAAAAGATAGATCCTGAGAGAGTACAAGGAATTTTATCATTACCAATTCCAAAAAATAAAAGGCAGGTACGTCAAATCTTGGGATTAACAGGATACTGTAGACAGTGGATTGAAAATTATAGTGGTAAAGTTAAATTTTTATATCATAAATTGACACAAGAGGGATTAATGAAATGGAGTTTAGAAGATATAGAAAAATTTCAAGAGCTAAAAGAGAGTTTAATTCATGCTCCTGTTTTGAGTCTCCCAGATTTAAAAAGACCTTTTTATTTGTTTGTGAATGTGGAGGATGGAATTGCCTTTGGAGTCCTGACTCAAGAGTGAGCAGAGAAAAAAAGCCGATAGGGTATCTATCAAAGATCTTGGACCCCGTGAGTAAAGGCTGGCCAACTTGTCTACAAGTAATAGCAGGATGTGCCCTGCTGGTAGAGGAAGCTAGGAAAATTACCTTTAATAGTAATTTGAAGGTAATGTCCCCCCATAATATTCGGGGGGTGTTACAACAAAAGGCGGATAAGTGGATTTCAGATGCTAGACTTTTAAAATATGAAAGAATTTTAGTTGAGGCCCCAAACTTAATATTAGAAACCACCACTTTACAAAATCCGGCTGCATTTTTGTATGGAGAACCCGAAGGAAAATCCCTGATACATGATTGTGTAACTACAATTGAAGAACAGACCAAAATTAGACCTGATTTAGAAGAAGAGGAATTGGAAAGTGGAGAAAAGTTGTTTGTGGATGGATCCTCCAGAGTAATAGAAGGAAAGAGGAAAACAGGCTATGCAATAGTAAGAAGACCTGATTTGCAAGTCCTAGAATCAGGTTCATTAGATAAATCTTGGTCAGCCCAAGCTTGTGAATTGTATGCAGTATTAAGAGCATTGAAATTATTAGAAGGGAAGGAGGGGACAATATATACAAATTCCAGATATAGTTATGGGGTGGTGCATACCAATTTGGTAAATTGTGGGAAGAAAGAGGTTTAATAAATTCCCAAGGAAAAGATTTAGTCCATCAAAAACTCATAATTGCAGTATTAAAGGCCCTGAGAGGGCCCAAAAGAGTGGCAGTGGTTCATTTGAAAGGACATCAGAAGGGAATGGACTTGAAGAGTAGGGGAAATAATGCTGCAGATCAGGAGGCAAAACGGGCGGCATTACGGACAATGGTCCTAAAAGAAAAAGGGGGGCATGAAGAAATTATGGAACATAAAGATAGTGGTTTAAGAAGTAAATTTACTGAGGGAGAGAGATTAAAACTCCCAGAGACAGGGGCGGTAGAAAACTCAGAGGGGAGATGGTTCCTTCCAGATGGCCGGGAAGTACTACCAAAAGCTATAGCTCAAAGAATATTAGAAAAAATACATCAAAGGACACATTGGGGAGCACAAGGACTAGTAGACTATTTTGCAGCAAAGTATATGAGCACAGGTATTCGAGACTTAGCTAAGCAAATTACTAGAAGCTGCCTCCCATGTTTAAAAGCAAATAGGAAGAATCTTAGAAAATTACCTTATGGAGGGAGACCCTTGGCAAAAAGACCTTTTGCGAATATTCAAATTGACTTTACAGAACTACCAAAGGTAGGGAGACTTAAATATCTCCTGGTCCTAGTGGATCACCTCACCCATTTTGTAGAGGCTTTCCCTACATCTAGGGAAACTTCACGAACAGTTGTAAAGGTGTTATTGGAAGAAATAATTCCCAGGTACGGGGTACCAGAGACAATAGATTCTGACAAAGGTCCCCATTTTACATCAAAAATAACTCAAGAGGTGTCGGAGGCATTAGGAATAAAGTGGGAACAACACACCCCTTGGCACCCTCAAAGTTCTGGGAGAGTAGAAAGAATGAATGGGGAAATAAAAAAACAACTTACTAAACTGATGATGGAAACAAAACTATCATGGGTCAAATGTGTTCCACTAGCCCTTCTAAATATTCGAACTCAGCCAAGGGCAGATTTGGGAATTTCCCCTTTTGAGATGTTATATGGGATGCCTTATAATATAGAAGAAGTTCAAACACATCCAAATGTGAGTGACCAATATATCAATAAATACTTAATAAAATTAATGAAGTATAAGAAGGCATTATGGGAAAAAGGAATGCTAGCTCAAAGACCACCATTGGATTTTATATTACATCAGGTACAACCGGGAGAGTGGGTGCTGATAAGAAGTTGGAAAGAGAATCCCCTAACACCGAAGTGGGAGGGACCATATCAAGTCCTGCAAACAACTAATTCTGCAGTCCGAACTGCTGAGAAAGGATGGACACATGCAAGTCGAATTAAGGGACCTGTGGAGCCACCAAAAACAAACTAATAATTAGAAAGTGATTAGCCCGACTGGGGACCTGAGACTTAAAATGATATCTGAAAATTATTAATCTGTATAGAGACTTATGAATAGTGAACTCCATAAAGGCTTTTATATAGAATATAAGATACCCCTATCTAGTAGTGAGGAAATATATAATAGAAATGTTAAAATAAGTTGTGCTGTATGCCAGAATTGTTACCCTTTTGTTTGTTTTAAATGTATAGTATGTGAAGAACATTGGTGGACCCACTGTCATAGAGGCTATCCACCGAGAAGGGTGTGTAGATTTTGCTACATTGCCCAGAGAAGACTCACCGATTGGGCCTTAAGAAACAAAACACAGGCAGGGGAATTTGAAAAAGGATCAGAAAAGTGGTGGGCCACTTACTCAAAAGGAGTCAATCCCTTGTATTATTGTTACCATCCAAACGAATCTGCACCTTTTGTAGTAAATATAGTGGCTGGGTTGTGCAGACGGAGGCTTCAGGAATTGAGGTGTAATACTCCTTTAGTAAAACATAGAAATTGAGAAAAATATATACAAAGAAAGAATAAAAAAAGGAGTAATCTCCCTCCTGAAGAATACTCTTGCTGCCGAGAAGATGGTACACCCCGTGGCCCGAGGCAACCGGGTCGACGACGGGAGAGGCAGAGGAGTAATAAACTGTGGAGGGAAACACTCCAATATACATGGGACCAAAAGGTCATGGTCCTGGAAATGCCACAAGAATGGGAATAAGACAACCCAGCAAAGTAAATTATGGGAAGCCCAAACTAGAATTTTACAAGGAAAAAGCCTCTATTATAGCAAGGGAAACCAATGCTCATTAAAAAGGTCAGTAACATTTATAATTTTAATTAGTATATTTAACCTTTGTTTAAGTAAGACACATGAACCCTTTAACTGGTCCTTAATTCGATGGGAGGACCAGGTTATTATACAATCACAAATTACCTCTGGAGCCCCTAGCTTTCAAGTTACATTAGACTCTCTCATTAAGTGGAAGGGTATTAATTATTTCCCACCTGGTCATAAAGTATTATACATGTGCCCAGCTTCTAACCGAGGCAGAGGATATTGTAATTATCCCGGAGAATTTTACTGTAAATATTGGGGCTGTGAAACAATTTCCATGGGATGGCAAGTACAGAACCCAGATAAGTATTTAAAGGTCGAACGGGGTCCACACGGATGTGTAAAACCCTGGATAGGCCCCTCAGGGGAGATAACATATATTAGAACTTGTAAATTTCACTATATAAATATTATAGAATCCCAAGATCCTGGGTGGTTATTGGGAAGAACCTGGGGTCTCAGAGTATGGGAACCCGGAAGGGATCGGGGGGTGCATATACTCATAAAGAAAGAGGTAGTTCCCCATGACTCGGGATCTGTTGGACCAAATCCAGTGGTATGGGGAGTAGAAGACCCTAAAGTAAGGGATCAGAATAACCATTCAGAAAAATTAGAAAATAACACCCAAGTATTAACCACGGTAGAGACACCCCAAGAGTATGGAAATGAAGCTCTTTGGGAAATTCTGCAAGCTACTTTTAGAGTATTAAATGATACACATCCAAATTTAACTAGAGAATGTTGGTTATGTTATAACATTAACCCACCTTTTTATGAAGCTATAGGCTCCATAGCAGAACCAAAAAGAGTGAATGGTACCAATCCTGCTGCTTGCTTATGGAAATCGGGAAGGGAAAATACCCCAGGAATAACATTATCTCGAGTCACTGGAAAAGGGAAATGTGTGAGAAATGTGCCCCTAGATAAGAACTATTTATGCCAAACAAAAATACAGATTAATGACCCTCGCAAGCCAGCTCAGTGGCTGATTCCAGCACCTAATACTAAATGGGTTTGTAACACTTTAGGAGTAACGCCATGTGTTTCTATAACAACTTTTAATGAAACCTATGAATTCTGCATACAAGTTATAATAGTTCCCAGGATTATTTATCATTCTGAAGAATATGTGTATACACAATATCAAAACCCAGAACATCATTTAGTGAAGCGAGAACCCCTCACAGCACTAACAGTAGCTGTATTGCTAGGCATAGGAGGGGCTGGATTGAAAACAGGTATAGCATCCTTAGTAAATCAACACCAGGGGCTCAAAGAGCTTAGAATTTCAGTAGATGAAGATTTAAGAAGGATTGATAAATCTATAAAAGATCTCACGGACTCCCTAGACTCACTGGCTGAAGTGGCCTTACAAAATAGAAGAAGATTAAATTTATTATTTTTACGACAAGGAGGTCTTTGTGCTGCCCTTAAAGAAGAATGTTGTGTATATGTAAATAAAAGTGGAATAGTAAGAGAGACCATGGCTAAATTACAGGAAAGACTAGAAAAGAAGAAAAAAGAACAAGGAATGCACCAAAACTGGTATGAATCTTAGTTTAATTATTCCCCCTGGTTAACTACTTTGTTATCCACCATAATGGGGCCCTTAATTTTGCTAATTTTAATACTTACTTTAAGCCCTTGCATTCTCAATAAAATTATTAATATTGTAAAAAACAAGTTAGAAACAGCACACCTTATGTTAATACATGCCAAATATGAAGCTTTAAAAGGAGAAGAAACAGAAGATTATTTAGAATTAAGTAAAAAAGAACTACAAAGATTCAGCGAACAAAAGTAAAAAAATAGAAAAAGGGGGGTTTGTGATAGATAGAAGCTCTTTTGTTCGCCTAAATATATAGATATGATAGAATGCTTTGCGAAATTGTACTTTAGATATAAAGTTGAGAAAGGGGTTTGAAGGCCACTAACTCGCTGAAGTTGGCATAATTAATAACAGCCTAGCAGAAATTCCTGGAACACTAGGACAAGATAAACTTGGAGAGAGAAACTGTGAGAAAAGGTCAATGGAACAGGAGTGAGGAAGACTTGAAGCCTCCCTTCTACGACCACAAGAGGGCAGAGAAAGATCATCTAATGACCAGAGACGCATGCTCAGAAACGCCGCAGGAAAGCCACATCACCAGGAGGCCGAAACAAATAAAAGGACAGACACGGAAGCGGGAAGCGGCGGCAGCTCTGTGGGAAGAGGTTTCTCCTCCTCCTCTCTGCCGCCCGGCGCCGACTTTGCGTATTGCTGGCTTGCTATAATTAATAAAAACCTTTTCTTATATATCCTTTTTTTTGTGTATTTATAACATCCATGAGTAAATTTTACAAAGTTTTCAATAAAATTCTAATTGATAAATTTGCCTCCATTTCATTTCTAACAAGCTGTTCCTAAAGATCCCATCAGGCTGTCTTAGACACTTTGGGCAAGGGATTCCTTCCAAGCTGGGCCACTTGGGGGGGGATGGGGGCGGCCCCAGGGCGGAGGGCAGGGTGTGCAAGGGCCCTTTGTGACACGCTGCAGCACGGTCACCGTGGGATGGTGGCAACGGGAGCAGATGTCAAAGGGCCCTTTGTGACACGTGCTGCCATAGGAGCTGGCGGTGACAGGGCCACGCCACAGTGCTCGGTGCACGCGACGGGTCAGGACGCGCCAGAGCGGTGCTGTGAGGAGCCCCCGCACAGCGCACTCCTTTGTGTCGGACCTGGAGCTTTTCTGAAGCACTATTACTGCAGGTGACCTCGAGGCCAGACCACAGGTCTTGCTGACCTGTGGCCTTGCTGAGCCTTCCTTCTTAAGGTTCTCTTGAGGGCAGACCGTGGGACTTGGTGACCCGGAGCTTTTCCGAGGTGTCGCCCATCCCTGCAGTCTCTGCCCTTGAGACCAGACCACAGTCCCTGTTGAGGAGCCTCCTGTCCTTGTGGCAGGAGCCTTCAAGACCCAAGTGCAGGACTCGCTGTCTTGCAATCTTGCCAGGACTTGAGTCTTGCAGGTGCCTTCCAGGCACGACTGCAGGACTTGCTGACTCCGAGCTTTTCCGAGCCATCTCTCCTGCAAGCAGCCATAAATCCAGTCACTGCCATGGAGCAGCGACCTCCAAGAGTGCCCAAGTTGGCCTGGCTTGAGGAGGAGGAAGAAGAAGGCTCTGGAGCTGTCCTGGCACAGGAGTCTGAAGAGGTGCAGGAGTTCCAGGCACCACAGGAGAGTGAGTTGCAGAGCTCGGCATTAGGGCTAGTGCCTGTTGCCAGCTTGGCCCCATCCCATTCCATGCCATGCCATCCCCTGGTGCTGTTCCTATGGAAAGGATGGGAGAGTCCGAAAGAAGATAGGGAGCAGCGACCCCCTGGAGTGCCCAAGCTGGCCTGGGTGGAGGAGGAGGAGGAGGAGGTCGAGGAAGAAGGCCCTGGAGCTGCCCCAGCACCAGAGACCGAAGAGGTGCAGCAGTTGCAGCCGCTGGAGGAGGGTGAGTGGCAGAGCTGGGCCACAGGGCTGGTGCCTGCGGCCGTCTTGGCCCCATCCCATCCCATTGCATCCCATCTCATCCCATCCCACACTGTCCTGTGGAGACACACCCATGGACAGCACAAAAAAGGGGCTGGGGCTGCCCCCGCAGCAGTGGCCGTGCTGCATCCCCTGGGGCATCCCGGGACTGTCCCTGCCTGGGGAACGCAGGGCTGGGCTGTGCTCTCCGGCCTCTCCCGCAGCCCCTCAGCTCTGGCTGCTCTTTGCCAGATGCAGCCATGGACGGCACACAAGAGCAGGACACCGCCCGTGGCCGCTTCCGCAGAGCAGCGCAGGTACCTGCAGCCATCCCCACCTGGGCTGGGCCTGCTGGCACTGCTCAGCCCAGCACCGCACTTGGAGCACTCCATGCAACTTCCCTGCCTTCCTGCCCTTCTCCTACAGTTTCTTTACCAATTCATCACGAGAATTGGCAAGGAAGACACCAGACCTATGGACACTGAGGTCAAAGCATCCTCAGAGGTCTTGGTAGAACAGAGCAGCGCTGCCCAGCTGGATCTGCTTGTAGAGACGGCTCTTTTCAATCCAGAGCAAGTAAGCAGCCTGTGGCCAGCCTTTGATCCTCCAGCAATTGCTTGGCTTTCCCAAGCCACGCCTGCTGCTCACTTGAAGCTTTTGAGGCCATGGCAGTGGGCTGGAAGAGAAGCACTTGTCTGGGGAAGAAGCTGGGCGCATTGCTGACTCCCTCTGCTAGCATTCCAAGTCTCCCTGTGCCTTCTCCAGGTGCCCGGCGTGGTGAGGTACATCCACCAGTGGCTCATGGCCAATGAGGCTGCTGAGCACAGGATGGACTGGGCCCTGATGCAAGTGGCCGAGGCAGAGCCCGATGATGTGGCCATCACTCTCCTGCGGGTGGCCCCAACGTGTGACAGGTATGGGGCCCAGCTGCCCCGAGGCCTCAGGGCTCACCAGCCCATCACCCTGTACAGCCCGGCCCAGGGCTGTGAGCAACACAGACTTCCAGGGCCCTCTGGTTGCTCCCTTTGCCAGCCCTGCTACAAAGTCAGCCCCCGAGCCTGCTGCCGTGCTGCCAGCCTGCCCCTCAGGGGCCTGTCCCCACAGGGCTGGGCTGCCTGGCTGCTGCTGCTGCTCAGGGGCAGTGGGCACAGGCAGAGCTGGCGGCCAGCTCAGCTCCCCGCTGCTGCCCAGCCCACGGTGCTGTGTCTGACCCCGCAGAGCTGCTATGGCCATGTGGACGACCATCTTGCTCTCGCCCTGGATTTCAGAGGAAGTGACACCGCTCCTCATCAATGTGGTGGGGAGCTGGCCGCAGAAAAACCTGGGCACCTCTGATGGGGACAAGACGGCTGTCTTTTCCCTGACTGTGAGTTTCGGGAGCTGGCCTTTGCTCACCGCAAGGCCGGCCACCTCTCCAGCAGCTCTGTTGCCTCCTTCCCCCACTGCATCTCCCTGCTTCAGGCACTGGCCACAAACCTGGCCTAGGGGCAGCTTCAGGGCCACCAGGCCCGCTGCTCCCCCTGCGTCTCCCCCGGCCTCTCCCTGCCACGCTCAGGCCCTGCCACACGGACGCCCCGGCACTGAGCGCTGTCTCAGGCTGCTTTGTCCTCTACAGGCAACTCTGGTGATGTGGAAGATCCTCCAGGGGCCCTGTTGCCCACAGATCCTCACAGTCTATTTCCCCCGCCTCTTTGTGCATCTCCTCTTCCAAACGTACTTCAGTACTTTGTATATGACAGAGGACGTCCATACCTTCTGGAAGGAATGCCAGGAGCAACACAGCCTCTCCACCAGCCCCAACAGGTGCTCCATGCCAGTCCTCTTGTCCCTGCCACTTCCCCAGCCTCAGAGCCAGCGCTCCCAGCATCACCTGGGCTTTGCTGTGCACACAGGTTTGCAGTGCAGACCCTGAAGGCCCTGCTCTGCAGTCTCCACTTGGAGCATGTGGTGGTGGCAATGGAACGCAAGCGTGGCTGGGACACGCTGCTCTGTGCTGACACCCACCACTATGCCATGGGTCTGCTGGCCAGGTGAGCCCCCCTTCTCCCCACTTCCTCTGACATTTGTGCCCCCTGCCCGGGATGCCCCCCCACAGTCCCCGTGGCCATGGGCCTGAGGGCCTCGTCACCGAGGGCCTCGTCAGTGAGGGATGGCCAAGGAGACTGCAAAAGGCTGTGAGAGGAGGGTGCGCAGGAGCAGCCACATCTCAAGGGCCCAAATACCCTCACAGGGTGCTGGGGCAATAGGAGAACTGTGTCAGTCAGTCCTGGGAGAGGTTTTTCGCACCCTTGCTGAGACTCTTTCTGCCATTTTCTGCCTTCCAGGGTAATGCGCCGTGCATGTGTCCACTTGTGTAAAGGCATCTTAAGCTACCTGCTTGAGGTGCTCAGCAAACCGTTGCCACACTGGGATGTCTCTGCCATGGCATTCCTTGTGGAGGTGAATCTGATGGCCAGCACTACCTCGCTCAGCTCCCTGCCAGCCCTGTCCCCTGCCATAGCCACAGCTGCCAGGGATGGCAACCGCGCCCTGTGCTGCTGCCTGGGCCCAGCCCTGCGCACTTCCAGGCTCCTGCCGGCCGGCTCCTCTCTCACTGCCCTGTGCCTTTCAGCTCCTAGATTGCCTGGACTTGAGTGACTGTGGTGACAGCCTAATGGAGATCTTGTATAAGTACCTGTGGTACAACTCCACAGAGATGCATCACCAGGTTCTCAGGGCTCTCCTCCTGCTAAAGGACCATCCCTCCATGGTGAGAAGGGGGCAGCAGCTGAAGCCGTGTGGGCAGCATGAGGCTGGGCAATGCTGTCCCTTGGCCTTGGCTGGCCTTTGCCTTGGGCGCTGAGGCAGCTCCTCGCAGCTCTCCTGCCTCCTGCTTCAGCTGCCCGAGTGCTTTGGGATAGCCCTTTGGCCTCTGGGCCCTGCGGCAGCTGCCCGGGCTTTCACACCCTTGTGTTCTGCACAGGCCGAAAGAATTCAGAGCCTGACAGGAAGACTAGTGCACCTCCTGTGGGACTTGGACAGTGACGTGGCCAGGATGAGCATTGCTCTCCTGAGCTATATTTTCAAGGATGAAGACACCCCAATATCCTGGCGCAGGGCCCTGCAGCTGGCTGAGCCGCTCCTGAAACTCCTGGACAATGTAAGGCTCTGTGCCCCGGCCACGGCCACTGCCTGCTGCCCGGACACTTTGTGCCCTGTGCATTTGCAGGCCTGCGCCAATGTGGGCCACAAGAAGCCAATGATGAGGTCATTTTTCCTTCCTTCCTTTCATACAGCCCCATAGCCAGGTGCAGCTGCTCTCCATGTTTCTCCTTCGAAGAGTGATGTCTTCGGCAGAAGAAGAAGGAAGAAAGCCCCTGAAGGAACGAGTGTACCAGAGCCTGCTCCCACTCTTTTTCCACTGCCAAGATGAGAATCGGCATGTGGCAGAGGTGAGGACTCCTGGGCTGCTGCTGCGCCTTGGCAGGGGGCTCAGCTGCCTCCTGCCCTGACGCAGGCTTGCAGGCTGCAGCCTCCTCCAGCCCTTGGCACTGGGACACTCCTGTGCCCTGCCTTGTGGGGCCATTTGCGGCTCTCTGCTGCTCCCCAGGCCTCTCGGACAACGCTCCTTCGTGCGGCTGGCTTTCTGAAGAGGCCAGACCTAGAAAAAGCTGTGAGGAAGGAGAAGCTGTGGAAGTTTGCCAAGCTCGTGGTAAGGGCAGCCTGCAAGTGCCAGCCAAAGGCTAGAGAAGCCCCCTGGCCCCGGTGCTCAGTGTGTGGGGCTGGCAGCTGTGCCTCTGCCCACTGCTGCAGCCGGGGGCCGCACGGCTTCTTCTGCAGCCCCCTGTGGCCCCGAGCCGGGTGCTGATGGAGCCCCGGCCCAGCGGGGCTGCGGGCCGGGCCGGCACCGCGGCTCCCCGGGCAGCAGCCGGCCCTCTGCCCCCTCCAGAGCCCGGCGCCAGCGGCTGCTGGCCGGGCCTCAGGGCTGGCCGGGCACGGGAGGCCGGGGCTGGCCGCAGGCAGCAGCGCCCGGCCGAGGGGCAGAGCCCGCGCCAACCCTTCCCTCCTGCCGCTCTCTCCAGCTGGCAGACCACAGGATCCCCTTGGCCGAGCACCTGCGCCGGGCCCTGCAGTACCTGCAGGACCCCCAGGAGACCCTGCGAGCGGCGGCCATCAGGGTCATCGGTGAGTCCCGAGCCCGGGCTCCCTCCCCGCCCCGCCGCAGCTCGGCCCCAGCCCCGGCTGCTGCCCCGGCAGCGGCACCCGGGCCCGGCGCCCTGGAGCCCCGGCTGCCCTCGGGGCTGCTGCTGCCGGACTCTGGCAGCCGTGCCCTTGGGCTGGGTTAGGATGCGGCAAGGGCCCGGGCTGAGCCCTGCCGGGGCAGGAGGCCGTGTGGCCACAGGGCTGGCAGCGCCGCTGGCAGGGAGCTGTGCTGCTGGGACCCTGACAGGCTCTGTGTTCTCAGGGATGGCCGGGGAGCAGCTGAGGGGGCAGCAGGCAGAGCTCCAGGTGTTGTGCAGAGGTGAGCCAGGACAGCGGGCTGACAGCGGTGGCTGTCGGGGGCAGCTGCAAGCCCTGGCCAGGCTGTGGAGGGCTCTGCTCCCTGTGCCGATGAGGGGCGGCGTGGGCAGAGCACAGCGAGATTTCAGGGCCACTTGGGGCATTTGTGGCCAGCAGCTTCGGGCTGACCCCCTTGGTCCCTGCTCCCTCCTGGCCAAGGCAAGAGCGGGCTGGCATGGCCCTGGCAGGGGGCTCTCGCTGGGCCCCCGCAGCTCTGGGATCTGACCGTGGCTCTGTTTGTCTCTCTTGCAGCCCTCGAACGCCTGACGGAGGACAGAAGTGGTGCCGTGTCAGACCTGGCACTTGAAACGCTGTATGTCCTCCGGGCCATCCAGAGTGCCCGTTACTCCATTCTCCAGAGGATGGAAGACCAAATCCTCAGGGCATGGAGGACACGGCCTCGTCTGTCGGGCCTGGGCTGGCTGCATTGCTGGAGATGTGCTCAGCGCTGACCTGAGAGGCTCTGTCTTCTGGTGCCACATGGGCCAGCCAGGATTTTTTATATCATAAGGGTTGTTCTTTTCCATTTTTCTCTTCTTTTTAGTATGTAAATAATGTAGGATATGTTAGGGCTGAGAGGCTCTATCTTCTGGGGCCACATGGGCCATCTGTTATTTTTTGTTTCATAGAGATTGTTCTTTTCTTCGTTTCGTTTCCATCTAGTATGTAAATAATATAGGATATGTTATAAACCACAAGAGTCCCAAGACCTTTCTTTTGCTGCCCAGGGTGTGTGGGGCATAGGGGAAGAGAGGGAAAAGGGTTCTTGTGTTCAGCAACCTGCCGGGGCATGCAGTGGTGCAGGGGAAATGGCCAGAAGCCCCTTGGCCTTTGGTGGTTGTGCTGAAGCCACAAGCCCTGTGGCAGGCAGGAAGCGCCATCTGTGTTCTGCTGCCCGTGTGTTGGTGCCGTGATGGCTGAGGAGCTGCTGGAGCCCCTGTGGGGCTGCGGCGCTGCTGCCGGGCCAGGCTGGGGGTGCCCCTGAGGGCACGGGGTGCTGGGAGGCCGTGAAGGGATGAGGGGCTGCGGAGGCCCAGACGGGACAAGGCAGTGGGAAGGCACGAGGGGGATGTGTGAGGGAGTGGGTGGCAGGAGGTTCCAAGGGGACAGAAGGCCCTGGAGGAGCCGGGGTGGTGGGAAGCCCTGCGGAATTGGGTGTCAGAGGCCATAAGCAGCCCTCGGGCAGCCGCCTGGTCCCTGACACCCGGCTGCTCCGGTGCTGCCCCAATATGTCCCCCAGGCCTGCAGCAGAAGGCCTGGAGGCTGGGACACCACCCCAGCGGGAGGGTGGGGACAGCC
This sequence comes from Cyanistes caeruleus, assembly GCF_971803275.1. Taxonomy (NCBI): domain Eukaryota; kingdom Metazoa; phylum Chordata; class Aves; order Passeriformes; family Paridae; genus Cyanistes; species Cyanistes caeruleus. The sequence goes on along the minus strand of NW_028255895.1, from coordinate 1,304,188 downwards.
CAAGGTGCCCAGGCTGGGCTGGCTGGGGACATGGAGGGCAGGGGGGTGCTGCCAGGCCACAGCCACTGGGTGCCTCCAGGAAGGGGCAGTGGTCAGAGGCAGGGCTGGCGGCCAGCCCAGGCCCTCGTGGCTGCCCAGGCCACGCTGCTGTGACCGAGGCCTCCCTGACACAGAGCTCAGGGCCCACAGAGCTGCTGCCACCATGGGGAGGGTGGCGATGTCTCCTCCGGCAGGGCTGCCCAGTGGCTGCTGCCCAAGCGGCTCTGGAGCCCACAGAAACAGCAGCAGAGTGTGCCCAGGAACAGCAGCAGCCCCAACGTCGGCACCTGCGCACTGAGGCGTCCGCAGCAGCCGGGTGCCAAACAGGGGGAGGCTGTGGGCACAATTGCCTTTGCTTTGGCAAAAGGCTTCAGCAGAGTTGGCCACAATGGATTTCTCTTCACTTGCAGCCTCACAGCAACGCTTGCCAGCTTCAGCTGCAGCCTGTGCCCGTGACTGACTTGGATGGCCGTGCTTGAGGGCGAGCTCGCCTTCCACACTCAGGTGTCCCAAGGCAGCGGCATTGGCGCCATCCTGAGAAAGAGAGAGAGAGAGAGAGGGAGAGAGAGAGAGAGAGAGAGAGAGAGTCTGATGGGGCAGGAGCCCTGTGCTGCAGCTGCCCTCCCTCTCTTCTGTCCAGGCACCTTAAAGACACATGAAACCAAATCCTGGACTTGCTTGGAACAAAGGAAGAAGCAGCATGTGCTGAAAAAAAGCAGCGACTTACACGGCTCAGTTTTGCTCTCCACTTGGGCAATCCCAAAATCCCTGAGCACTTCGTGTTGCAAAGTATCATCAACATCATCCAGTCTCCAACCACCCTGCCATGGGCACAGGTGGTGTGCAGGCACAGGTGTCACTAGAATTGGGAGAACACTTTTCCATTTTGACCTTTTCCACTCCTGGATTTCAAGCAAAGATGAAAAAATCATCTGGTGAATGACAGGAGAATAGTGTAGCTCACAGAACTAGGAGTAGGAGTCTCCAGTGGCCCATGGTGTGTCCATTCAACCATTGTTAGATTGTCCAGTTGGAGCTCAGCGCGGTGCAGCCCGGGCACAGGCACCAGGCTGGTCCATTTCAGCATCCCAAAGTCTTGGTGGCTCCCTGTGCACCCACTGTCTCCTGAATCCATTCTTGAATTCCCAGTTACTGCTGTGCAGGACATGAGAACACAGGAACAGCTTGTTTGGCTCATTCTTGCCTTTGCTGCTCCTGCCTAAAGGAATCATCAGGACTATATGCTGATGGAATGGGATCGCCGAACAGCAGGGACTTTGTCTCTAGAGTCTAAAACTAAAACCTTGTCTGACTGTTCAGACACTCTAAAATCCAGGGTGAGAATGACAGTATGGAAGAATCCTAGAAATCTTGACTTGTGATTTTTCTAGTCAAGGATTTTAATGCCAATGTGGAAACTATGAAAATATTCAAACTTGTTTTCATTGGCAACCCCTTTGAAATGGCATCATCAGACCTCCAGGGGACAGGGTATGACAGTGGGGACAGTACTTGGCAGCTCATGGCTTCAGATGTGGGAGGCAGATATTTTGCCTGAGTAGAGATCGAAGTTCAAGTTTTCCCATGGTTTGGATTGACTGGTCATTGCAGGTAACTTTAATCAATGCAAAAGGATGTAAAAGCAGAGTTTCTGGAGAATGTGCACTAGGGAGGAAATAGGGAGAAAACCTTGAACACAGCCAGCAGGCTCTAAAAAAATTCTAAAAGTTAAAATTAAAAATAGATGTAGCTGTCTGACTGTTCAGGCAGGCCTCTTTGTGTCACTCTGGAGGTGATCGTAAAACATTTTAAAACCTTAAGAAATTCGGGAACTCAGAAAGAAAGTTAGGCTTGGCAAGCCCTGGGAAAAGTAGGCCCTTGGAAATGTTAGGCCTTGTGCTTGCTAAAGATCATGTGAAACTGTACCTGTGTAATCAATATATGATAAATGATAGAATTGTTAGATGTGATTAGATATAATTATTGTTTAAAGAACATGAGGAACAATGTTAGGGGGCTGGGGCAGATCACGAGAAATCCATGCTTGGATAAAAACAATGCATACAATAGAACAATGTAAGTTTAATAATTAATATGTAAGTTATATAATGATAGAGTATAAAACATGTTCAACTCAAAACCAAGATGGGTCAGATTTGGGTCTGTGTACCCCTGACACCCAGAGCTCTTCAATAAAGCACCTGCATATAATCATTGTGTGATGATGTGTGTTCCTGAACTCTAACATTTTGGTGACCCAGATGGGACCTTGTGAGTGCTGCTGAGCGAGTTCGCGACCCGATCCTGCTCCAGCCGGCACCGAGGGATTCTCGGGGAGCCCATCGGCCGCGACCGTCTGCGCTGCTCACAGCGTCCCCAGGAGAAGAGGTAAGGTGCTTTCACTTTGGTTTGGGTGCCTGCCAATAAGACGCAGCAAAAGCTGCGCTTGGTTGGGCTAAAGGAATTCCTGTTGGGATTGCCTGGGCGCCGTCCGTCAGACGACTGCGAAAGCGTTGCAGGATCGGCATTTGTGGTGTATTGTAGTTGTGACATGGAGAAGCTTAAAGGGGTTTTGGGCAGCAATGCTCTCATAGCAGGTACTTCTCCTTTGGGGTGCTTATTAGCACACTAGAAACAAGGTCACTTTGGGGAAGAATTACATAAGGCTGAATTGATTTTGGTGAGATCTCCCCATGGAAAAAGACCCCTGTGACACTGTCTCACCTGTTGGTAGCTATAACCTCTCTCTTTCTTTACTTTGTTTTCTTTCTCCTCTCTCTCTCTCTCTCCCCCTCTCCTCTATCACATAACCCTTGTTATCACTAAAATAAATGTACATTATTGCTGTTGTGATTTCAACTGAAATCCCTTGTGTCCTTTGTGCCCTCTGAGATCAAAGAAACTTCTCGCGACTCCCACTGGCGTTAGCGAATCGTGACATTTAAACTGGAGTCACGGACAGGATTTCTGACAGACAGAAGGGGCTGCAGGGGTGTTGTGCAGTCTGTATTAGGGGAAAGATGTTTTACTCCAGCCGCACCCAGCCCGACACTCCCAAAAGAGTGAGCGGTGTCTAGAAAGCAAGGGGGGCAACTCGAATTTCCCACAAACTGCACACGCCGAGGTGAAAAGCACCCCACACTCACTTGAGGGCTCTGTCTGCAGAATTTCACAAATGATCTCTTAGTGCAAAAGGGTGGGAATGTTTTTGTTGTTGTTGTGTGTGTGAATTTTGAGTGCTTGGTGTAGCAAAGAGACAATCAGAATTTTAAACTGAAAGAGTGCCTCCCAAGCAGATTTGGTCTTTTTACCCACACAGGGAAGTAAAAAGCAGTGTGTGTGTGTGTGTGTGTGTGTGTGTGTGTGTGTGTGTGTATAATTGAAGTTTATACCTCCCTGTAGTGGTTTTCCCTTTGTAAAAATGACTGAAAAGGGCAGTGCAGAAGTTAAAGCTGCATTTTATGCTCTGTTAGCAAAACACAATGCCAGACCTTCTCCAAGAGGGGAAAAGTGGGCGCTTAGTTACTGGTTTAATTTGGAAAATGTGATTGATAGAGTATGTTCTTTACAAGATGAAAGAAAATTTAAATTGGGGAAAAATCAAACTCTACTCTGCTCAGTTTTGGGAGCTTGTTTTACAGCAGCTCCAAAAACTGGCTTTAAGCAAAGAAGTGAGGAAAGAAGAGGGGGAAACCCCTCTCCTGAATCAAATTTACCCTCCAAAAGAGCTGATTCATTCCAGTAGAAATGATGGACCTGTAAAAATGGCAGAAGAAAAATCAGAGAAAGCAAAGGTGTTAGATGCATTGGTTCTCTTAAGGAAAACCCAGACAAGAGAAAAGAAATCTCTCACTCCAGTATTGGTGGTCACTGGAGATAAAGAAGGGGGTCCCCAGCAAGGTAATAGATGGCTTCTCACTTCAAAGTTGAGTGAAGTTGTTTCTAATTGGCACTGTCCCAAGTTCATTGTATGGAATGCCCCATTGGATAACCCAGCACAGCTCCACAGGCTCTGGGCTGTGAGCCAAAGCCGTCTCCTTCTCAGCTTCTGGGAGTGGAGCCCAAAGAGCCTCAGAATCAGGGGAACTGGGAACTGTGCCTCTCCTGGGTGAGCAGAGAGGCAGAGGTTGCTTTTATTTCAAGTGCTCACTAGAGATAACAAAACTGGAGACATACTGATTACAGCAATAGTGTGTAGAGAATATTTGAACACAAGGTGGGCATGATATTTTAGTAAAGGCCTGTCTGCAGAAACCAGCCTTTGGTATAAGTTGTGATATTAAAGGCTCATGTCCTTGAAACTTTCCTGAAGCAGAGAGAATGAAGCAAAACAATATCCTTGTGTATAAGAGCAAAAATGTAAACCTGTGTGGATTAACCAAGAGTAACTTGCTTAGCCCGGGGACCCTGTAAAACCCTATAAAAGTGTGCTAAAGATAGAAATAAATGGTGTTCTCCATACTTCTGTGAAGACTAGGCTGAATAGTCTGAGCTGTTTCTCCATAATAGTGGGTCCTATACATCCACTTTTTACTTTTGTAGTTAACACTGGAGCCCAAATTTCTGTGTTGACCAATAAAGACTAGTGCAGGATTTGAGAGTAATAAATGGAATAACTAAAGATATTTACCCAGTGGGAGCTAATCCTTGCACATTGTTAACATCTATAAAAGAGAAATAGAAATGGTTTACTGTACTTGATTTAAAAGATGCCTTTTTCTGCATACCCCTTGACAAAAAAAGTAGGTAACTGTTTGTCTTTGAGTGGGAAAATCCAGAAATAGGAAGGAAAACTCAGCTCACTTGGACACGACTCCCACAAGGATACAAGAACAGTCCAACCCTATTTGGAAGGCAGCTGGGGAAGGAGCTGGAGATTTGGACTGAGAATGGGCAAGTAGTGAGAAAACAATACCTGCTGTTACAGTATGTTGATGGTGTACTGATAGCTACGGAAGAGAGAACAACCTGCATAAAGGTACCGATTGAGATTTTAAATCTGCTGGGAATGGCAGGATATAAGGAGTCTAAAGAAAAGGCACAAATTGCCTGGCGGAGTGTGATTTCCCTGGGATGTGAAATCTCACCAGGGCAATGTAAGCTGGGTATTAATTGTATTCAAGCTATTTGTGCTATTCCAGAACCCCAGAACTGCATGAGCTGCGAGTCTTCCTTGGGATGACAGGGTGGTGCTGCCTGTGGATCATGGACTATGGACTAATTGCAAAAGCCCTGGATGAGGCCCAGAAGACGCAGCCGTTTACCCGGGGCAGAGCACAGAAGGAGGCCTTCCTCAAACTGAAGGAGGCATTGACAACTGCTCCGGCGTTCGGATTGCCAGATTTGTCCAAAGATTTCCAGCTGTTTGTGCATGAAAGGCTACACCTAGCACTGGGAGTGCTGAGCCAAGGTTTGGGAAGCTGGGAAAGGCCGGTCGGCTGCTTTTCCAAACAGCTTGACAAGGGGAGTGCTGGATGGCCTTCATGCCTGCGGGCAGTTGCAGCCAACGTGATGCTGCCACAAGAAGCCAGGAAACTCACCATGGGTAGACACATAGATGTCTCTGTGCCACACATGGTGAGCACTGTTTTAGAACAAAAGAGGGGCCATTGGCTATCTCCAAGCAGGATGATGAAATTCCAGGTAATCCTGACTGAGCAGGATGATGTCACACTAAAGACAACTGACCTCTTGAATGCAGCTCTGTTCCTGGGTACCACAACTGAAGAAGGCCCATTAGAGCATGACTGTGTAGAAGTAATAGAGGACACCTATTTGGCAAGAGAAGACCTGAAAGACATCCCACTGGAGCAAGCAGAGTGAGAGCTATTCACAGATGGAAGCAGCTTGGTGGAGAACGGGACCAGATACGCTGGATATGCGGTAACAACAGTCAGTGCAATAGTGGAGGCAAAAGCATTACCAGCAAATGCATCTGCCCAGAGGGCAGAACCGGTTGCCTTAAGCAGAGCACTAGAATTGAGTAAAGGGAAAAGGGGAAACATCTGGACTGGCTCAGAGTATGCTTTGGAGTAGTGCATGTCCACAGAGTGCTGTGGAAAGAAAGAAGACTGCTGTCTGCTCAAGGTACACACATTAAACATCAAGATGCAGTCCTGCAATTGATAAAAGCAATACAAAAACCTGAACAAGTAGCAATTATGCACTGCAAAGGACACCAATCAGGAAACTCCAAAATTTGTGAAGAAAATCGGAAAGCAGACTGGACAGCTTGACAGATTGCTTGAAAAGGGCAAAGAACAATGGCATTGATATCTTTAAAAGTTAATGTATCTCAATTTAATTTGCCTCCAAAACCGAAATATTCAATAGGAGATGAGAAATTGGGACATTTTCTAAATGCACAAAAGAATTCAGAAGAGTGGTATGTAACTGCACAAAGACAAATAGTGTTTACCCCCTTGATAATGAGAGACATTCTATAAATGAAACATAACAAATGTCATTGGGGTGCAGAGGCATTGGTAAAATGGATGAAACAAAAATTAATCTCGGTACAGATGCTAACAATGGTAAAATCAGTAATGTCAAAATGTGAAATGTGCTTAAAAACAACTCAGTGGCTAGACACAGGCATAGCTAGGGAAGATTAGGATAGGAACAGAATCAGGATGACACTTGGCAAGAACCCTCTTGTAGAGTGAAATTTGGCTGGGCCCTAGAGTCTTTGCTCGGTCCTAGAGCAAACTATCAGAATAAAGAAATGTTGTACAAACCTACAGGTCAGGTAGAGAAATTGGCAAGAGTGATCTGGGAAAGATTTAAAGAACTAAATGTACAATTACAATTTATTACTCCTGAAAGAGCATGGAGTGTGTGGGTTTTTAAATGGATGGATTGATCATTGCTGTGTCCACATCCCAAATGTGACTGCAGATGTAGAACATGACATCAATCAGTTGCAACAAATAGAGCACAAAGCACAGGAAGAGCAAAAGGATTTGACTACAAGTTGGTTAGGCAAAATCTTCAAAGGGTTAGGATGGAATGTGAGTTCACGGATTAAATCTATCATTAAGAGTGTGATAATCTTACTAATTGTATTCTTAGCAATTTGGTTAATTTACAGCATCTTCAAGGGAGAAATACAGAAGAAAACATCCCGGAACCAGAAAATAATAAAGGCACTGACACGAGATCCACCCCCACCATCTTCTGGTTCTCCAGTTCCTGACAGCATCCAGGACAACGTTTACATCAATCAAGGATTCGAAGAACATCGAGTGTAAACTCAGAAACAAAGGACTGTGTCAAGTGAAAACATTTGCACTTATAGTGAAGTGAAAATGCTTTCAAAGGGGGGAATGATAGTAAAAGGTTCTAAAATCATAGAAAATTTGGGGACTCAGAAAGAAAATTAGGCTTGGAAAGCTCAAGATGAGTAGGCCCTGGAAATGTTAGGCCTTGTGCTTGCTAAAGATCATGTGAAACTGCACCTGTGTAATCAATATATGATAAATGATAGAATTGTTAGATGTGATTAGATATAATTATTGTTTAAAGAACATGAGGAACAATGTTAGGGGTTGAGAGGGGAACACGAGAAATCCATGCTTGGGTAAAAACAATGCATACAATAGATCAATGTAAGTTTAATAATTAATATGTAAGTTATATAACGATAGAGTATAAAACATGTTCAGCTCAAAAGCAAGATGGGTCAGATTTGGGTCTGTGTACCCCTGACACCCAGAGCTCTTCAATAAAGCACCTTCATATAATCATTGTGTGATGATGTGTGTTCCTGAACGCTAACAATTTCATCAGATTTTACTGGAATTTTGTGGGATTTTGTGAAATTTTGTGGACATTTTTGGATATGTTGTGGATGTTGCTGGAATTTGGTAGAATTTTGAGAAGTTATAGGGAATGTTGTGGCATTTTTCTGGAATTTTTTGAGGCTTTTCCAGAATTTTGTGGGATATTGAGGAGATTTTGTGGAATGTTTCTGGAATTTTGTGGGATTTTTGTGGGATTTGGAGGAGACTTGAAGCATTTTGAGGGATTTTTCTTGGATTTAGTGGGAAATGGTGGAGATTTAGTAAGCTTTTGCAGTGAGTTATTTTTCTTAGTGACCCAACGACCCAACACCTGTGTGCTGCACTACGGTATTTTCTATCCAATCACCTCCTACTACCCAAAAACCCCTAGGAGAAGAACATGAAGAAGAAAGAAGGAGGACAAGAGAAAAACCCTAAATCCTCCATCTTGTCTCTTGTTCTCTAAACTACTTTTTCACCCAGTGATTTAGAAAACTTTCTAATCTACACACTCACACTTTTCCTATCTAACTTTAACATTTGTTTTCATGTATCACCATGAAAACATGCTCATGAATTTCGTATTATATGAAATTCAGTGTTTCTTTGAATCCTAGAAGTAAGTATTAAAAACAAGGGGACACACTCAGACTCCAACATGTTATCTACCTTTGACTGATCCAAGGAGCTATTAATCATAATGCTGCCTTAATTAATAGGATTAGTCACCCATGTCTCAGGCTAGATAGTGAAGACACAGGCAAGCAGCTTAGCAGAAGGTTTTCTAGGAACATAAAGAAGGAATCCAGGACATTGTCCTGTATTTTCCTTTAAAACAGCTCTGAGAAATCCCCAGGATACTCATGTTAGGAGAAAAGTCCTACATGATTTACATGACCCTGCTGAGCTTCCGAGATCAGGCGGGATCGGGCGCTCTCAGGGCGCTCTGGCCGTAGGCGCTGCTTCCCCTCTCAGGAGCGCTCACCTTCCTGCCGTGCCCCGCAGCCTCACCAACACAGCCCAGACACGCAGAGCACACAGCCCGGCCACCAGGGCTGCCTATGGCCACAGCGGACTCGGAGCCACAGCCAGCAGCACACAGGCCACACAAAGCACAAAACCCACACCAGGCCAGGCACACAAGGCACACAAAGCACACCAGCCACCTGTGCCCACAAGCTCCTGCCCCTCGCCAAGGCTGCCCAAGGAAAACAAGGCACCTGCCGGGACCTGTGCTACTGTTCAAAGTTATTAGTCTCTGCCATATAACAGGAATAGATGGTCCAAAATTAAATGGCCTCAATGTCACCAGGAGTTCTTCACACAGTGCAGGTGTGACATTTGAAAGCAGACAGACTACAGTCCTTTTTTTCTGTGTAACTTCTGGCTGCAAGTCTGTGGCCATAGGGAGATGCCACAATGTGTCATTTAAAAATCATCATTTTTAAAAGCCCAACCAACCAACCACAGCTTCATCTTTCTTGGAGGACTTCATCAGTTTATTCCATAACAGGAGCACAATCTAACCAAGAGAATACAGAACTGTCATTCCAAATACATGGGCTATGCCCCTTCCACTTGGGCTAAGGGGCTGGATTTCCATCAGTGACCACAAGCCAGGACTTTCAACAGTGTTTGCTGCCTTTTTCTCTAAGGCATCATTTGGGATATTTTATGGCCTTTAATTAAATGTAAAAAAATGCTACCTTTTCAAATACTTTGTAAGGAACTGAAAAGACAAACTTTCCACAGCCAAACAAAAATAGTGTGTATGTCTCTAGATGCATATATGGAGGTGGAAAAAGACAAGAGGATAGAAGGTAAGAAAAAATAGGATTTTTTCTTAATAGGATTTTTCTTAAAACAGGATTTTTTCGTCTGGGATTGCGGGGAGGAGAGGAGGGAGGGGCAGGAATGGGACAGTGCTCCAGGGTCTGTGGCAAACAGTAAAGAAAAATATGGAGAGGTGTCAGAGAAGTAGAGGTGTCAGAAAATTAAAGGTGTCTCCAATAACATAACTATTTGGATTTTAAGATGGAGTGTCTGTAGGCAGCTAAGTAGGGAGATGACAAGGATGGGAGTGTGAAAGAGTTAAGGATCAAAGGAATTGCTCGGGATGGATCTATCTGTGAATAGCACTAACACAAGTTTGCTGCCATTTTAAGCACCAAGTGCTCCACTCAGCCATACTTTGAGATCAAGTTCCTGCAAAAGTATATATTTAAGTTACGTATGAGGGCATTTCTTCACACAGGAACAATTTGAGCTATTCCTGCAAAGGCAGGCAGCTCAATACTTGAGATATAGAGTGGTTCTGCAAGGAGATCTGTTTTCTTAGACTGATGGACTTGGAATACAAATATGAGTCCGATGTTTCTTGTGACACCCATGTCTGGAAGTTTACAGTAACCCTGAGGTGATGGCCCTGCTTCAAATTCATGCATTATGTCAATGAAGAACTGTGCACGGACTGGAAAAGCTGCTTAGCCGTATTTTCCCAGGAGACTGAGCTGTGTGAAATCATCTAAGATGAGTGTTTCATGGGGCTTTCCATTTCTGTTCCTGTTGGGAAGGCAGATTGCCTCAGTGAGCTGAGCAGTGAGTCATGAAGGTCACACAACCAAAAAAAAGTGGAAAAAACTATTTCAGTTGGAAGAGTCCTACACCAGTCATAGAATAACAGAATCATAGAATGGCTTGGGTTGGAAGGAACTTTGAAGATCATCTAGTTCCAATCACGCTGCCACGGGCAGGGACACCTTCCTCTAGAGCAGGTTACTCCAAGCCTTGTCCAGCCTGCTCTTGAACACTTTCAGGCACGGAGCACCCACGGCTTCTCTGGGCAACCTGTTCCAGTGCCTCACCAGCCTCACCCTAAAGAATTTCTAACATTTCATCTAAATGTACTTTCTTTTGGTTTCAAGCCATTTCCCCTTATCCTATCACTACATGTCCTTTAAAAGTCTCTCCAGCTTTCTTGGAGCCCCCCTTTAAGGTGCTTTAAGGTTGCCCCAGAGCCTTCTGTTCTCCAGGCTGAACAAACCAAACTCTCTCAACTTGTCATCGTAGGAGAGGTATTCCAGCCCTCTGATCCTATCCATGGTCTCCAGCAGTCCCATGGCCTCCTTCAGCTGCTTGAATCAATTCAGGGCTGAGCAAAATGTTAAGAATGTTATTCAGCTCATTGTCCAAGTACCTCTCAAACAGACAGGCTTGGAACCATCAATCATCTCTTTAGGAAGCCTGTTAGGAAGTGTTTGACCCATGTCTATTGATAAAAATGCTTGCTAAACCTCATCTAGCTCAGTTTGGAACCATTCCCATCTGTCTTATCACTGGATACCGGGGAGAAGAGATCAGCACCTTGCCTTCCTCAGGTGTTTGGAGAGAGCAAAGAGTTTTGCTGCTCAGCCTCATTTCCCCCAGCTGCCAGCACTGCTGGGTAATTCCCCCTTTTGACCAATTAATGATGCTGTGTTTCATTTGCCCCAGCATGACGTTCCCTGGGGGCACACTGCTGACTCCTCTTTAGCCAACACCCCCAGATCCTTTTCTGTAGGGCTGCTCTCCCCCCACTTCTGTCCAAACCTATACTTGTGTCCAGCTTGACTTTTTTTCTTAGTGTTGACCTCTACAATTCTGCATCACCAGCAGACTCTGCTGATTATGTCCTCACATGCTTCTGCTAAATTTATTTGGCCTATCTCAGCTTTTATCCGTGTATCTACTTGTCCAAATCAGAGGATACATATGAAAATATTTCCCAGCCTTGTTTGTGCATTTCTCACGGTCAAGTACATACATTGCTTTGAATGGAAGAAGTATTTCAATAGGTGAATGAAAACTATCAGCATTATACAAGGCAAGGTAGAAATGCAAATTAGAGGGAGAAGTTGGTTTTAAAGACACAAGCGATTAGGGCCAGTCACATCGGTTAGTTTTGATTGCAAGGCCACAACTTAGACCTAGTGCTTGGGATTTTCCACAGAAGCATTCAGTCTGGCTTTGATGACATTGAGTTATGAGGCATCTACTCTTTTCTTCATGTTTTGATTTACTGGCCATTCACTCCATATTAAAAAAAAAAAAAAAAAAAAAAAAAAAGTTTGATAAGTATTTTCTCCTGAATTTTTGTATCTTTTGTACCCATAGTATTGTTTGCTGCTAGATGAAACAGTTATTTCATATCCTGTACTTTTACCCTGAGAAGGCAGTTAGAAACTATGATCAAATAACCCCTCAGTCCTCTTTTTGGTAAGTACATTGATCTCTAAAAGATCTATTTAAAGAGTAAAACTGGGTGGGGAGAGGGCAATGATCATTTTACTTGCATGCTCCTGTAATTACTGATGCCATGGGAAAGATATTTATTACAACAATATGTCTGGAACTGTACAACATACAGAGAAATGTGTGCTCTCCAAATTTATTTGGATTATCTCAAGGTTTTTCCTAAGACTGCATTTATCTTGCATTGCCTTGACTGTCAATACATCATTGCTTTTATGTTCTTAGAGGAGCAGGAATGAAGACACTCTGAAATGGTATTAGAATTCCAACCGGGATTTCTTCCAGTGCTGTTCAGCATAAGTAATTGAAACCCAATATTGTATTTTTATATACTCTGGAGCATTTCTTCCAAGGAGCAAATTTCTACTCACTTACTGTTGTGTAGGTTATAGATGACATTCTGCATTTCTTCAGATCCATTCTTTTAGCCTGGGATTAAGATTTTCTGAGGTGGAACAAGCCCTTTGGAGTTGGGATCGAGCCCTTTTGGGGTCAAATGGAGCTGTTTTGCGTGGGATTGAGTTGTTCTGAGGTGACAGATGGATCCCTCCTGGCTTTTGGAGTGCAAAGAGATGGAGATGAGAAGCAAACTGTGGCCAAAGGAGAAGGATAAGCAGCCAGGTGTATTGCCAAGGTGGATCCCAGGAATGTGCCCAAGGTGGCTCCTCCAGTGGGGGATGGAGCTGCAGCAGCGCACGAAGCTCTTCCCGCACTCGGGGCACTCGCAGGGCTTCCCTTCCGTTGGTGTCGGGTCAAGTGAGAGCTCTGTGAGAAGCTCTTCCCACACTGGGAACACTCGTGGGGCCTCTCCCCGCTGTGGATGCGCCGCTGCTTGACCAGGTTGCTGTTGTGCTTGAAGCCCTTCCCGCAGTCGGGGCAGCGGAAAGGCCTCTCATCCCTGTGAATCCGATAGTGCCGGAAGAGAATGGATCTGTTGGGAAACCTCTTCCCACACTGAGAACACTCGGAGATCCCTGTTCTGCTCTGGGAGCGCTCCTGGTGTTGATCCCAGTCCCTGTGCTGGCCTCGCTCTCAGTCTCGGAGCAGTCCCGGGGCACTCCCGGAGCCGATTCCGGTCCCGGTGTTGATCTCAATGGCGCAGCGGTGCCGGTCCCGGTCTCAGTCCCGGTCCCGGAGCGTTGCCGCTCTCGGTGCCGGTGCCGGATTCAGTCCCAGTCTCAGGCCCGCTCTAGGCCTCAGTCTCGGTCTCGGTCTCCATCTGGGTCTCGCTCCCAGTCCCGGTGCCGCTCGAACCGAGCCCTTTTCGGGTGATTTCAGGTCCCTTTTGGGCGTTTCAGGCCACTTTGGCTGATGTTGGGGCCCTTTGGGTGATTTGAGGCAAAACCAGCGACTTTCAGGGTGGACCTTGCACCCATTTGGGAGATCCCAGGGTGATTTTAGGCCATTTCGAGTGGGTTTGACACCGCTTTGGGCATTTTTATGCCCTGGTGGTTGCACTTTGGACCCCTTGGGATGATTTTAACCCCATGTTGTGGTTTTAAACCAGTAACTAAAAAAATTACTTATTTCTTGTTGTGAGATATGGATTAGAACAAGAGCAAAACAGGCTTAAAACTTAAAGGGAATAAAGACAGTTTATTAACAAACTACAAGAATAAGAATACCAGAATAAACTTTCAGAAAACTCCTTTATCTTCTACATCTTAACTATTTCTCTGTACACATGACAACATAGAGACAAATAACTTTAGGACTTTGGTGGTTAAAAACAGTCTTAATTTTTGCTACAGTTTTTTATTAGTCTTTGTAGAGAAACAAGTCTTTTTCTGTTAGCTTACGGAGTTTCTCACTAGAAAACTATTTTTCATCATAGTTTTCTATTTCTCTAGTGCCAGCTGCTCGGCAATCTGTCATTAGATCTTCTCATTTCACATCTCTGAGGTGTGTATGGGTCACAGAGTTTAGGAATCTTATTTTTAAGGATAAGTTATTCAAAGGCAGAAGTCTTCTTCATCTGTCTCTGTGAGCTTTCCTGGAAAACAGTTTTCTCTTTGTCCCCCAAAGCTTCAAAATCTTCACTCAACTCAATTCCAGCAACTCACAGTATCACAAGCACTCTCTCTCTCTTCTGCTCAAAAGTTACACTTTGAATATCTCATTCTTCTCAATACTCTTATCATGAATTAAAGGAGTCTTTTTATACTATTATTGTCTATCTTCATAGCTTTAACAGAAAGATATTTCAGTTATAAAGCATTTCCTTATTCTCTCTTTCTTATACAAACTTAACTCTTTTCTTCACTGTTTTTGGTGGTTCTATGATGTCTCTTTTATGTTGATTGTTTCTCTCTCTGTCTTTTTGAGAAAAGGAGTGATCTGTATGTTTATCCAGGTAGTAAAAGAATTAAAAGCTTTAAGAAAACTGCAAGAGTTCATGGTGTTAAGTTTCAGTCTAGCAGCTAAAACTGAAAACCAAGCTCGGCTGACGAGCGCTGCTTCTCTTCCCCCTCCCTCCCCCCTCCACCGCGGCCTGGTCGGCCTGGAGAGGGGGGAGGAGGCCGAGACAGAATTTTGTTACTTCTTCAAACGCCGGAAACTAAAGAGGGCAAGAGAATTCTGTCTGTACTTCTTAAGGGGGTGTTTACAAGTTGAATTCACTTTTTAATAGTCAGATCTGCTGTCAATTCTTGGAAATGACCGATAATTGGTCAGGAGGAAAAACTCCCCTCAGCCACCAGCAGCTTTAACTTCTTCTCTTTCTAAGCTGTCTTAAAGGTAAAGCTACCCCATGACACCCCATTTGGCTGATGTTAGGCCAAACCATGCGGATTTAGCCCGCAGTTTAGGTCCCTTGTGTTAAGAATAATATGTTACAGTTGCTGTTTGTAAACTCCTTACTTATCTTGTACCCCGGTCCCAGGATATTGTTAAGAATAATACGTTCCAGTTGCTGTTTGTAAACTCCTTAGTTACCTTGGACCCCTGTCCCAGGTTTACTTACCTTGTACCCCTGTCGCAAATTGCTGTACCCCATATTTCTTGTTCCTTGTTCAGCCAGGCCCTGCCCCCTCTCCCAAGTTGCTGTACCCTGTGTTTCTTGTTCTGTGTTCAGCCAGGCACTGCCCCCACTGCTCCTAGACTCCCACATGGCAACATTGTATCCCTTTCCCGAGTTGCTGTACCGTCCTGAGGAGGAAGATGACATACTGACTTTTATGCAAACGAGAGAGACCAGAGACTTATGGGATGCACCCAGACTGGAAAAGACCCCAAAACAACGAGCCACGCAAAAGGGAAGGAATAGAACCAGCACCATCTAACAAGGAAGACCCAGAGGAGTCCCCTGGCTTCTTTCCAGAGGCCGACATAACCTCGAGGAGACTCGACTGGGATGACAGCCTAGACTACGAGCCTGAAAGAACGAGTCTTCCCGGGGACTCCCGTGAGGAAGGAAGGCCCAGCTCTGTCCTAGTGACAGAGCTGCACGGATCCTCCTCTTCTGCGGTGTCCAGTGGGAGCAGTGGTGGTGTGCGCAACCCCTCGGGCCCCCACCCCAGAGCTGTGCTGCTTAATAAAGGCCTTTTTAAAAGGAGCTGGTCTCCTGGCCAGTTTATCACAGCTTGGGGGCTCGTCCGGGATAGCCACGCCCTGAAGAGGACCAGGGACGGGACAGCTGCCCGCCCTATTGGGCCTCCGGGGGACAGCTGGCTATACCGGACCCAGAAGAACAGCCTGGGATCGACATCGCAGAAGAGCACCGGATTGGGTAAGCCACCGGTGGCGGGAGTAGGAGGCGAGTGAGTGGATGTGTGAGTGAGACGGGGGCTGGCAGCTCAGACCCCCGGGGCGAGTGTGGACTGCCCAGTACCGCGGTTCCGGACTCCCGCGAGGGGGCCGGCCGGGAACAGCAGGAAGCGAAAGAGGCTCACTTGGGCCTAGAGAAACGAGTGAGGCGTCTCCTGGGGATAAAAGCCCCCCCTCTGAGTGCGCAGAGGGGTACCTAAGAGAGTGAGTGGCGCACATAGGGGTAGGCCCCTCTACTGAAAAGGGCTAAACGGCCTAGGCTGCTCCGGGCGTGTGGAAGGCCTAGGTGAGTGAGAGTCACACGCAGGCAATCTAGGTAACTCCCGGGGTGGTGTGTGGGGGTGCCTAGGTTCGGTGTGAGTGAACACACCCCCCCCGCTTGGGTACTCAGACGACCTGACCGGGGAATTGGAATTGGGGGTCCCCAGGCCCTACCGGCACCAGGCGGTCAGCGAAGGGCCCTCGCTTCCCAGGGTCTGTGACACAGGACGTGCTGAAAGGCTCTAGTTGTCGCGGCTCAGTCTCGGCTCAGGGGGTTCCTGGGAAGGGAGGTCGTCAACCTGCTGCCGGAGAGCACAGGGGCAGGTAGTCTGCGCGGGCGGGCGAGGCAGCTAGAGTAATACACTCACGCATCCCTTAGCCGAAGCCATTCCCTGGTGGGCGGAGCGGCTAGGAGGCAAGGGGGAATTCTCCCACCACTCACTTACAGTCAGCCCTCGCGCAGAAGCTATTCTCACTGGGGAAGGGGGATAGTCAGGGAGCGGAGGGGCAGGGGGTTCCGGGGTGAGCCCTGCTGACCAAATCTTGTGGACGGCACTGAGACAGGGATGGGGGAAGGTCCCAGGAGCGTCTAGTGCTAGGGTCCCCTCGACGTCGACCCAGGAGTGCTCATAGTCTTCGCTGGCAAGGGGGTCAGGGAGGCGAGGCGCGAGGGGAACGGGATTGGGGTGTAGGGAGGGGCAAGCGGAACCTGCAAGCCCCAGAAAATTCAAAGTGTGAGTGGAAGGCCGGCCGAGTGTAAGAAAGGGTGTGGATTCTTGTGTGAGAAGATTGAGTGTATTCCCTAGTGTGAAAGGAGGAGAGAGTGAGTTCCTAGAGTGTGAGTTTTTGTTGAGGTTTGAAAGGTCAGTTGTCCGTCATTAGAAATTTTCAGTTTGAGTAGGAGCACCTTTATAAAGTTTAATTTAAGTAAGGGCCAGTTTTAAGTTGGTTAGAAGTTGTGTTGTCTGTCAGTTCCAGTTTTATTCAGGAAAAGGCACCGTAAGATTTTTTTAAGTGAAGGCCCGGAGATATGAGGAGCAATGAGACAATGTTTAAGTAAGAGAGTAGGTCCCAAGGGGAATGAAGAGGCCACCAGAACCATTCCCCCCGATAGCCCACTAGGGCAAATGTTAAATTGCTGGGATGCACAAGAGGCCACCAAGGGCCTAGACCGGATCAAGATGATCCATTACTGTATAGAGGTCTAGCCCAAACTAGAGATACAAGGACAGTGGCCTTGGTATGGTACTAAAGATCCTTGGATGTGCTCCCAACTGTACCAGCATCTGAAAACCGGAAGAACTGAGCCCAGAAAGAGTATCAGGGTATTCTAGCCATACCTGCACCAAAAACAAAGAGGGACATAAGAAAACTCTTAAGCCTTTTTAGATATTGCAAACTATAGATGGAACAATATACCCAGAGCATCAAGTTTCTTTATGAAAAGCTAGTTGATTGTGAACCCATAAGGTAGACAGCTGAAGATGAAGCGCAATTAAATCAGCTGAAGGTTAAGCTGTCCTCAGCACCAGTAAAAAAAGAATTTGATTTGTTTGTCAACTCTGAAGAAGGGACTGCATATGGGGTTCTGACCCAGGAATGGGGAGGATGTCGTAAGCCCATAGCCTGTCAATCCAAACTGCTGGACCCAGTAGCTCGTGGGTGGCCCACCTGCGTGCAATCAATAGCTGCTGCTGCCATTTTAATAGAAGAGGCCCAAAAGTTAACCCTACAGGGTAAGATCAGAGTCCACACACCACATGATTTAAAAACAATCTTGAGCCGAAAGGCTCATCAGTGGCTGACAGATGCCAGGATATTAAAATATGAAGTCATCCTAATGGATACTAGCAATTTGGAGCTAGTAACCTCCAAGGGCCTGAACCTGGCACAATTTTTGTCACGGGAGCCTCTGCCTGAATTAGAACATGACTGCTTAGAATTGGTAAATCTCCAAACCAAAGTGAGGGAGGATCTGGGAGATGTACCCCTGCCCTATGGGAAGGTACTATTTACTGATGGTTCCTCCAGGGTGGTGGAGGGGAAAAGATATTCAGGGTATGCAGTGGTCATAGAGGTAGGGGAAGGAAAACTATAGAGGTCCTAGAAAAAGGGAGACTACCCCCCAGTTGGTCAGCTCAGTGCTGTGAGGTTCATACTCTAAAGAGGGGTCTGGACTTGCTAGAGAGAGAAAAAGGAACCATCTATACAGATTCAAAGTATGCCTTTCGGATAGTCCATACCTTTGGTAAGATCTGGGAAGAGAGAGGCTACCTGAACTCCAAAGGGAAGAACCTGGCACATGAAGGGCTGATTAAATCAGTATTAGAGTCCTTGACCAAACCCACAGAGATTGCAGTGGTCCACATGAAGGGGCATCAGAAGGGAGACTCCTTAGAAAGCAGAGGGAACCGACTTGCTGACCAAGCAGCTAAAGAAGTGGCCTTAGATCCAAAGGAATCAGTAAAAGTTTTTAAACTGGATGAGGTAGTAACTGAAGAAGACGGAAAAAAGAAACCAATATTTACCAAGAAAGAGTGGGAAGTAATAAAAAATTAGAACTGTCTCAAGGAGAACAAGGAGAATGGTTAACCTCAGATGGGCGAAAGTTTCTGAACAAGGCCTTAGCCCGGAAAATATTAAATGAGATACATGAACTGACTCATTGGGGAACCCAAGGGTTGTGTGATCATTTTCTGAGAGAAAACCTATACTTGGGAGCAACATCTAGCAAAGGGCCACCTGGTTAGTCAATACCAGAGATTCCACCAACCGAGCAGGTCCTGCCCAGTCTGAGTCTTTACATGTAGTAGACGGAGACAAAGTCCCAGTAGTACATGTCAGAGGTCTGCTAGGGAAGACAGTTTGGGTCAATTCTACCTTGGGCACAGACAAAACCCATTCGTGGGGTTGTCTTTGCTCAAGGACCAGGTTGTACATGGTGGATAATGCAGAGAGATGGAACAACACGATGTGTACCTCAGGGAGAACTGATCATTGGGTAAAAGGTTACTGCCATTGTCTGTATCTTAAACCACGCAGACATGAAACAGAAGGAAATGTGTAAGTGTTGAAGGTATGAGCAAGTGAAAGATGGTGTATTGAGTAAGTAAAATGAGAGAGTGGGGAATCCTGCAGCTCTCCAGCGTGGGGGGGGTCTGGATTCAGTAGCTTGTTGTGGGGCTTGACAGGGGCATGATGGATATACTGCTTGTATTTTTTTGGGTGAAACAGAGGAGAAGTTTCTATGTATGTAAATGTGTGCAGAGTTGGAATGTTAGTTTTAGCAGTAAGTCAATAATAAGGGGATAAGGGGTAGAAAGTCCTGGGTTGATTATGATGTTAAATTGTATCCCCATTTGTCCACCTAACTCAGACACAGGTTCTGTATTCTTAAAATTCCATCTGAGAGTAAAAGTGAGTGGAAAAGAAGCACCAAGTCTGTTATCAGACTGTACTTGCTTCCCCCCGCATCGGGAGTTTTGACTACAGCACAGACAGACAACAAGACACAAATCGCCTTGGCTTTCCAACTAGCTGGAGCAGAGAGGTCTTCCTGGACTGTTTTCTTTCCCTTTTCTGAAACGAATTGAACCTGCTCTGGACTGGGGACTCGGGGGAGCACCGGGAGCTTGCACCCGTGGACTACCGGGAGCCCAGCCTGGGCAGCGGCATTTTCCAGCGCCAGAGGGACTGATAACAGAGCCAACACCGCCAGGAAAGAGACCCTCTGAAGTTCGTCATCTCTTCTGAAGGGCGAGAGGTTTTGTAATTTGATATCATTCATTTTTGTGCTGGGTAGTGCTGTGCCTGTGAAATGAACAGGTTTTTTTTTTTTTTTTCACTTCTCTCAGAGAAATCTCTTCCCGAACTTGTTGGGGGGTGGGGGGAAAAGAGCCACATGGGTTTGCTTCCCCGGGGGAGCCCCCCCTGGAAGTTTTCTCCCAAATTTGCCCTAAACCAGGATAAAGAGGCAGCCAGAAATAGACTGAGAGAGAAAGAATATAAACAAAGACTGCAGAACTCTGCCGAGTGAGTTGGTTTAAGTGGGAGTGTTCTTAAAGTTCTTGTGGTTGTTGCTGTTAAATAATTTTGATGTTAGCAAAGTTGGTTGAATGAAAACCCCACCCATTAACTTCTCCCACAGGACATTCTCCAAAACGGCAACTAAATTAAAGAAGAAGGTGGGAGAAGAAGGACCATACCATCTCTCCTGATCCCCCAAAAAGACCTAAGAGGCAAGACCGGGTGAGGCTAACAGGGAAGGTGAGCCATGAAGCTCCCTAAAACAAAACTAGCTCATACCGGACTCTTAGGTGGACTGATGTTGGTCCAGCTGGTGAGCCTTGGGATGGGGGACAGTGGAGAAGCATGTATCCCCTATATGATGGAGAGGATCTAAGATCACTGATGAGGGTCCACACAAACATCAATCCCACCTGTTTTGATCACACCAAATTGGAAACCTGTCAGGAGGAAGGAAAGACATATTGGATTACTAGAAATACTGCCTCGTTTAGGCAAGGTCTGCTTGGAGAATGCCCTGTAGGAGAATCCTGGCTCTGCTTTGAACAGGAGGGACTGAATGATGTAATAAAAGAAAAACAATTGAAGATAAAGAAAGGTGATCTGGATGAAACACGAGGTAAGAACCTATTCATTGACCTGATGGAGAAGAATCGGCAGAGGGTTAAACTTAACCAATTGTTGGGTATGTGGGAACACCCAGATGTCAGATATTTGGCCCTGGGAAGGGATCAGCCTAGCACCTTTAGACATTCTAAGGTGGAAATTAACTGAGCAGAAACCCCAGACAGGGAACAGGGGATGAGAACAATGGGATCTAAAAACAAGAGTGATTGGGGAAGAATGCATTAAAAGGACAGGGAGAAGATACAAAACCCCTGTGGGAAAAATGGCCTGCAAAAGATACCTGACGGTGAAACACTCAGGTAGCAGGTAGGTCCCCCCAAGAACCAAACAGGTATTGGGCCACTGGGAGAAAGGAAAGGGGGTGTATTTATCATGAGGGGTACAAACTGTATGAGTGCGCAGAAAAAGGAATAAACCCTTTTTGGGGGTTAAGAGAACTCTCAAAATACTGGGAACATCCTACAGACACACAGGACACTTTCTGGAAGGCCCCTGAGTATTTATTTTGGATTTGTGGGAGCACTGCATATACCCACCTCCCAGGGGATTGGGCAGGAAGCTGCACAATAGGGATAATAAAGCCTGCTTTTTTCCTCCTACCTAAGAAATCAGGGTCATACTTGGGAGTCCCCTTGTATGATGACTTAAAAAAAAGGCAGTCGAAAGAGGAGGCATGTAATGGACCTAGGAAGCAATCAGAAATGGAAGGGGAAGATCTGGACCCCTGAGGAAATAATTAAGACATATGGACCGGCCACGTGGGCCCAGGATGGATCCTGGGGGTATCGTACCCCAGTCTATATGTTAAACCGAATCATCCGTCTCCAGGCAGTATTAGAAGTGGTGTCAAACAGAACTGCCCTTGCTTTAGACCACATCAGCACACAATTGGCACAAACCAGGGCTGTAGTCTATCAGATTCGGCTGGCGGTGGACTACCTATTGACAGATGAAGGAGGCATTTGTGGAAAGTTTAATTCCTCTGAATGTTGCCTGGAGATAGATGATAAGAGTGAGGTAATCAAAAACATCTCAAAAGAAATATGAAAGATAGCTTATGTGGGCACCCAGGAATGGACTCCTCTGGTGAACTCAGACTGGTGGAATGACCTTTGGTCCTTCAAAAGAAGGTGGTGGAAAAAAAATAGTCTTTATTGCTGTCTGTGCATTTGCAAGTTTCTTGTTCCTGCCCTGTTTACTCCCCTGCCTAATCAAGACAGTGACTACCACAGTACAAGCAAGCATCCAGATCCCTGAAATAAAAGATAAGAAGCAGGCCAGGATCATGTTAATGGAGACTCAAAGTCAGGATCAAGAGCACAAAACTGCCAGGGAAATATATGAGCAATATCGAGAATTAAGAGATAAATATTCCCAAGAGCCAGAAGTTAATGGTTGATGCGGGCTAGAGCCCGATCAAAATATAAGAGGGGGGATATTGTTAAGAATAATATGTTACAGTTGCTGTTTGTAAACTCCTTACTTATCTTGTACCCCGGTCCCAGGATATTGTTAAGAATAATACGTTCCAGTTGCTGTTTGTAAACTCCTTAGTTACCTTGGACCCCTGTCCCAGGTTTACTTACCTTGTACCCCTGTCGCAAATTGCTGTACCCCATATTTTTTTATTCCTTGTTCAGCCAGGCCCTGCCCCCTCTCCCAAGTTGCTGTACCCTGTGTTTCTTGTTCTGTGTTCAGCCAGGCACTGCCCCCACTGCTCCTAGACTCCCACATGGCAACATTGTATCCCTTTCCCGAGTTGCTGTACCGTCCTGAGGAGGAAGATGACATACTGACTTTTATGCAAACGAGAGAGACCAGAGACTTATGGGATGCACCCAGACTGGAAAAGACCCCAAAACAACGAGCCACGCAAAAGGGAAGGAATAGAACCAGCACCATCTAACAAGGAAGACCCAGAGGAGTCCCCTGGCTTCTTTCCAGAGGCCGACATAACCTCGAGGAGACTCGACTGGGATGACAGCCTAGACTACGAGCCTGAAAGAACGAGTCTTCCCGGGGACTCCCGTGAGGAAGGAAGGCCCAGCTCTGTCCTAGTGACAGAGCTGCACGGATCCTCCTCTTCTGCGGTGTCCAGTGGGAGCAGTGGTGGTGTGCGCAACCCCTCGGGCCCCCACCCCAGAGCTGTGCTGCTTAATAAAGGCCTTTTTAAAAGGAGCTGGTCTCCTGGCCAGTTTATCACACTTGGGATGATTTTGCTTTTCTCCTTTGTTTATTGAAATTTCAGCAGTTTTAACACTTTTTTTCCCAGCTTTTTTATCAAAATCTTCATAAAAATTGCCCCAAATGTTCTCAAAATCCTACAAAATTCCAGAAAAACTCCACAAAATTCCACAAAAATCCCACAAAACCTCCTGAAATTCCCACAAAATTCCAGAAAAATACCACCAAATTCACCAGACTCAAAATCCTGAAAATTCCAGAATTATCTCACAAAATTATAGAAATATCCCACAAAAATCACTAAAGCATTTAAATATCCCACAAAATTCTCTAAAAAATTCACAAAATTCCACAAAACCCCCAGAAATTACAGAAAAATCTGATGCAATTACACAAAATTCCACTAAATTCCAAAAATATCCCAAAAATCTACACTAATTTGAAAAAACTCCAGAAATATTCCAGAAAAAAATCCAGTGAAACACCACAAAATTCTTCACGTTTTCTCAACATACACAAAATTCAAGAAAAATCCCAGGAAATTGCAGAAAAATACCAAAAAATTCCCTGAAACTTCTCAAACCCCAACCAAATTCCAGAAACATTTGATAAAATCTCCACAAATTCCCACAAAATTTAAGAAAAAACCCACAAAATCCCCTAAATTTTTTAAAAACCCAACCAAATTCCTGCAACATCTCACAAAATCTCCACCAATTTCCACAAAATCCAGGAAAAATCCCTCACAATCCTCCAACTCTCCTCCAAATCCCAGAAAAATCCCACAAAATTCCGGAAACATCCCACAAAATCTCCTCAATATCAAAGAAAATTCTAGAGAAATTCCAAAAAATTGCAGAAAAATGCCACAAAATTCCCTAAATCTTCTGGAAACAATACAAAATTCCAGAGACGTCTCACAAACTCTCCACCAATTTCCATATTATCTAAGAAAAATCCCTCAAAATTCTTCAAGTCTCCTCGAAATCACACAAAATTCTGGAAAAGCCCCTCACAATTCCCTCAATCTTCTCAAATTTCTACCAAATTCCTGCAACATCTCACAAAATCTCCACAAATGTCCACAAAATTCAAGAAAAATCCCACAAAATTCATTAAATTTCCGCAATATCCCACAAAATTCCATAACCATCTCACAAAATCTCAACAAATTTCCACAAAATTCAAGAAAACACCCACAAAATTCTTCAAAAGCTCCTCAAAATTCTAAAAAAATCCCACAAAATTCCCTAAACCTTCTCAAAACATTACAAAATTCCACAGACATGTCACAAAATGTCCACAGATTTCCACAAAATCTAAGAAAATTGCCTCAAAATTCTTCAAGTCTCCTCCAAATTCCAAGAAATTCAAGAGAAATACTCAAAATTCCAGGAAAATGTTACAAAATTCCTTCAATCTTCTCAAAACACAACCAAATTCCTGCATCATCCTACAAAATCTCCACAAATGTCCACAAAATTCAAGAAAAATCCCACAAAATACTTCATGTCTCCTCAAAATTTCTACAAACATCCCACAAAGTCCCACAAAATTGCAGAAAAATCTCACAAAATTCCACAAATTTACTCAAAACCCAACCATATTCCTGCAATATCCCACAAAATCTCCACAAATGTCCAGAAAATCTAAAAAAATTCCCCCATAATTCTTCAAGTCTCCTCAAAATCCCACAAACATCCCACAAAGTCCCACAAAATCTCCTCAATATCCCACAAAATTCTAGAGAAATTCCACAAAATTCCAGCAACATCCCACAAAATTCCCTAAATCTTCTCAAAATCCAACCAAATTCCTGCAACATCTCACAAAATCTCCAACAATTTCCACAAGATCTAGGAAAAATCCCTCAAAATTCACTGAATTTCCTCAATATCCCGCAAAATTCCAGAACCATCTCACAAAATCTCAACAAATTTCCACAGAATTCAAGAAAACTCCCACAAAATTCTTGAAAGCCCCTCAAAATTCCAGAAAAAAAACCCACACAATTCCCTGAATCTTCTCAAAACATTACAAAATTCCACAGACATCTCAAAAAATCTCAACAAATTTCCACAAAATCTACGAAAATTCCCTCAGAATTCTTCAGGTCTCCACCAAATCCCAAACTATTCTGGAAAAGCCCCACACAA
Source organism: Cyanistes caeruleus (assembly GCF_971803275.1). Classification (NCBI taxonomy): domain Eukaryota; kingdom Metazoa; phylum Chordata; class Aves; order Passeriformes; family Paridae; genus Cyanistes; species Cyanistes caeruleus. The sequence goes on along the minus strand of NW_028255895.1, from coordinate 1,279,059 downwards.
TTCCCTAAATTTTCTCAAAACCCAACCAAATTCCTGCAACATCTCACAAAATCTCCAACAATTTCCAAAAAAAACTAAGAAAAATCCCCCAAAATTCTTCAAGTCTCCTCAAAATCCCACAAACTTCCCACACAATTCCAGAAAAATCCCACAAAATTCTCTAAATTTTCTCAAAACCCTACCAAATTCCTGCAAGATGTCACAAAATCTCCACCAATTTCCACAAAATCTAGGAAAAATCCCTCAAAATTCCTCAAGTCTCCTCCAAATCCCACAAAAATCCCACAAAATTCCAGAAACATCCCACAAAATCTCCTCAATATCACAGAAAATTCTAGAGAAAGTCCACAAAATTGCAGAAAAATGCCACAAAATTCCCTAAATCTTCTCCAAACATTACAAAATTCCAGAGACGTCTCACAAAATCTCCACCAATTTCCTCAAAATCTAGGAAAAATCCCTCAAAATTCTTCAAGTCTCCTCCAAATCCCACAAAATTCTGGAAAAGCCCCACACAATTCCCTAAATCTTCTCAAAACCCAACCAAATTCCTGCAACATCCCACAAAATCTACACGAATGTCCACAGAAATGCCCAAAAAATCCCCAAATTTCTTCAATATCCCACAAATTTCCAGAACCATCTCACAAAATCTCAACAAATTCCCACAAAATTCAAGAAAACTCTCACAAAATTCTTCAAGTCTCCTCCAAATCCCACAAACATCCCACAAAATCTCCTCAATATCAAAGAAAATTATGGAAAAGCCCCACAGAATTACAGAAAAATGCCACAAACTTCCCTAAATCTTCTCAAAACATTACAAAATTCCAGAGACGTCCCACAAACTCTCCACCAATTTCCATATTATCTAAGAAAAATCCCTCAAAATTCTTCAAGCCTCCTCGAAATCCCACAAAATTCTGGAAAAGCCCCTCACAATTCCCTCAATCTTCTCAAATTTCTACCAAATTCCTGCAACATCTCACAAAATCTCCACAAATGTCCACAAAATTCAAGAAAAATCCCTCAAAAATCATTAAATTTCCACAATATCCCACAAAATTCCATAACCGTCTCACAAAATCTCAACAAATTTCCACAAAATTCAAGAAAACACCCACAAAATTCTTGAAAGCCTCTCAAAATTCCAGAAAAATCCCACACAATTCCCACAATCTTCTCGAAACATTACAAAATTCCAGACATCTCAAAAAATCTCCACACATTTCCACAAAATCTACGAAAATTCCCTCAAAATTCTTCAGGTCTCCACCAATTTCCACAAAATTCAAGAAAACTGCCACAAAATTCTTCAAAAGCTCCTCAAATTCTAAAAAAATCCCACAAAATTCCCTAAACCTTCTCAAAACATTACAAAATTCCACAGACATCTCACAAAATGTCCACAGATTTCCACAAAATCTAAGAAAATTGCCTCAAAATTCTTCAAGTCTCCTGGAAATCCCACAAAATTCAAGAGAAATCCTCAAAATTCCAGGAAAATGTTACAAAATTCCTTCAATCTTCTCAAAACCCTACCAAACTCCAGCCACATCCCACAAAATGTCCACAAATGTCCACAAAATTCAAGAAAAATCCCACAAAATACTTCATGTCTCCTCAAAATTTCTACAAACATCCCACAAAGTCCCACAAAATTGCAGAAAAATCTCACAAAATTCCACAAATTTACTCAAAACCCAACCATATTCCTGCAATATCCCACAAAATCTCCACAAATGTCCAGAAAATCTAAAAAAATTCCCCCATAATTCTTCAAGTCTCCTCAAAATCCCACAAACATCCCACAAAGTCCCACAAAATCTCCTCAATATCCCACAAAATTCTAGAGAAATTCCACAAAATTCCAGCAACATCCCACAAAATTCCCTAAATCTTCTCAAAATCCAACCAAATTCCTGCAACATCTCACAAAATCTCCAACAATTTCCACAAGATCTAGGAAAAATCCCTCAAAATTCACTGAATTTCCTCAATATCCCGCAAAATTCCAGAACCATCTCACAAAATCTCAACAAATTTCCACAGAATTCAAGAAAACTCCCACAAAATTCTTGAAAGCCCCTCAAAATTCCAGAAAAAAAACCCACACAATTCCCTGAATCTTCTCAAAACATTACAAAATTCCACAGACATCTCAAAAAATCTCAACAAATTTCCACAAAATCTACGAAAATTCCCTCAGAATTCTTCAGGTCTCCACCAAATCCCAAACTATTCTGGAAAAGCCCCACACAATTCCCTAAATTTTCTCAAAACCCAACCAAATTCCTGCAACATCTCACAAAATCTCCAACAATTTCCAAAAAAAACTAAGAAAAATCCCCCAAAATTCTTCAAGTCTCCTCAAAATCCCACAAACTTCCCACACAATTCCAGAAAAATCCCACAAAATTCTCTAAATTTTCTCAAAACCCTACCAAATTCCTGCAAGATGTCACAAAATCTCCACCAATTTCCACAAAATCTAGGAAAAATCCCTCAAAATTCCTCAAGTCTCCTCCAAATCCCACAAAAATCCCACAAAATTCCAGAAACATCCCACAAAATCTCCTCAATATCACAGAAAATTCTAGAGAAAGTCCACAAAATTGCAGAAAAATGCCACAAAATTCCCTAAATCTTCTCCAAACATTACAAAATTCCAGAGACGTCTCACAAAATCTCCACCAATTTCCTCAAAATCTAGGAAAAATCCCTCAAAATTCTTCAAGTCTCCTCCAAATCCCACAAAATTCTGGAAAAGCCCCACACAATTCCCTAAATCTTCTCAAAACCCAACCAAATTCCTGCAACATCCCACAAAATCTACACGAATGTCCACAGAAATGCCCAAAAAATCCCCAAATTTCTTCAATATCCCACAAATTTCCAGAACCATCTCACAAAATCTCAACAAATTCCCACAAAATTCAAGAAAACTCTCACAAAATTCTTCAAGTCTCCTCCAAATCCCACAAACATCCCACAAAATCTCCTCAATATCAAAGAAAATTATGGAAAAGCCCCACAGAATTACAGAAAAATGCCACAAACTTCCCTAAATCTTCTCAAAACATTACAAAATTCCAGAGACGTCCCACAAACTCTCCACCAATTTCCATATTATCTAAGAAAAATCCCTCAAAATTCTTCAAGCCTCCTCGAAATCCCACAAAATTCTGGAAAAGCCCCTCACAATTCCCTCAATCTTCTCAAATTTCTACCAAATTCCTGCAACATCTCACAAAATCTCCACAAATGTCCACAAAATTCAAGAAAAATCCCTCAAAAATCATTAAATTTCCACAATATCCCACAAAATTCCATAACCGTCTCACAAAATCTCAACAAATTTCCACAAAATTCAAGAAAACACCCACAAAATTCTTGAAAGCCTCTCAAAATTCCAGAAAAATCCCACACAATTCCCACAATCTTCTCGAAACATTACAAAATTCCAGACATCTCAAAAAATCTCCACACATTTCCACAAAATCTACGAAAATTCCCTCAAAATTCTTCAGGTCTCCACCAATTTCCACAAAATTCAAGAAAACTGCCACAAAATTCTTCAAAAGCTCCTCAAATTCTAAAAAAATCCCACAAAATTCCCTAAACCTTCTCAAAACATTACAAAATTCCACAGACATCTCACAAAATGTCCACAGATTTCCACAAAATCTAAGAAAATTGCCTCAAAATTCTTCAAGTCTCCTGGAAATCCCACAAAATTCAAGAGAAATCCTCAAAATTCCAGGAAAATGTTACAAAATTCCTTCAATCTTCTCAAAACCCTACCAAACTCCAGCCACATCCCACAAAATGTCCACAAATGTCCACAAAATTCAAGAAAAATCCCACAAAATACTTCATGTCTCCTCAAAATTTCTACAAACATCCCACAAAGTCCCACAAAATTGCAGAAAAATCTCACAAAATTCCACAAATTTACTCAAAACCCAACCAAATTCCTGCAACATCTCACAAAATCTCCAACAATTTCCAGAAGATTTAGGAAAAATCCCTCAAAATTCACTGAATTTCCTCAATATCCCGCAAAATTCCAGAACCATCTCACAAAATCTCAACAAATTTCCACAGAATTCAAGAAAACTCCCACAAAATTCTTGAAAGCCCCTCAAAATTCCGGAAAAATCCCACACAATTCCCTGAATCTTCTCAAAACATTACAAAATTCCACAGACATCTCAAAAAATCTCAACAAATTTCCACAAAATCTACGAAAATTCCCTCAGAATTCTTCAGGTCTCCACCAAATCCCAAACTATTCTGGAAAAGCCCCACACAATTCCCTAAATTTTCTCAAAACCCAACCAAATTCCTGCAACATCTCACAAAATCTCCAACAATTTCCAAAAAAAACTAAGAAAAATCCCCCAAAATTCTTCAAGTCTCCTCAAAATCCCACAAACTTCCCACACAATTCCAGAAAAATCCCACAAAATTCCCTCAATCTTCTGAAAACCCAACCAGATTCCTACTACATCTCACAAAATCTCCACCAATTTCCACAAAATCTAGGATAAATCCTGTAAATTCTTCAACTCTTCCCCAAATCCCACAAAAATCCCACAAAATTCCAGACACATCCCACAAATTCTTCTCAATATCACAGAAAATTCATCAGAATTTCCACAAAATTCCAGAAAAATCCCACATAATTCCATAAATCTTCTCAAAACACAACCAAATTCCTGCAACATCCTACAAAATCTCCACAAATGTCCCAATAATCAAAAAATCAAGAAAAATCCCTCAAAAATCACTAAATTTCTTCCATATCCCACAAAATTCCAGAAGCATCTCATAAAATCTCAACAAATGTCCACAAAATCTAAGACAAATCCCTCAAAAGTCTTCAAGTCTCCTCCAAATCCCACAAAATTCAAGAAAAATCCTCAAAATTCCAGGAAAATGTTACAAAATTCCTTCAATCTTCTCAAAACTCTACCAAACTCCAGCCACATCCCACAAAATCTCCACAAATGGCCACAAAATTCAAGAAAAATCCCACAAAATTCTTCAAGTCATTTCAAAATCCCACAAACATCTCACAAAATCTCCTCAATATCCCACAAAATTCTAGAGAAATTCCACAAAATTCCAGAAAAATCCCACAAAATTCCCTAAATTTTCTCAAAACACAACCAAATTCCTGCAACATCTCACAAAATCTCCAACAATTTCCAAAAAAATCAAAGAAAAATTCCCAAAAATTCTTCATGTCTCATACAAATCCCACAAAAATCCCACAAAATTCCAGAAACGTCCCACAAAATCTCCTCAATATCAAAGAAAATTCTGGAAAAGCACCACAAAATTGCAGAAAAATTCCACAAACTTCCCTAAATCTTCTCAAAACATTACAAAATTCCAGAGACGTCGCGAAAAAATCTCTACAAATTTCCACATTATCTAGGAAAAATCCCTCAAAATTCCTCAAGTCTCCTCCAAATCCCACAAAATTCTGGAAAAGCTCCACACAATTCCCTCAATCTTCTCAAATTTCTACCAAATTCCTGCAACATCCCAGAAAGTCTACACGAATGTCCACAAAATTAAAGAAAAATCCCTCAAAAATCATTAAATTTCCTCAATATCTCACAAAATTCCAGAACCATCTCACAAAATCTCAACAAATGTCCACACAATTTAAGAAAATTCCCACAAAATTTATGATAAGCCCCATAAATTTCCAGAGAAATCCCACAAATCCCCTAAATCTTCTCAAAACCCAACCAAATTCCTGAAACATCCCACATAATCTCCATCAATTCACAGAAAATCTAAGAAAAATCCCTCAAAATTCTTCAAGTTACCTCAAAATCCCAGAAAATCTCACAAAAATCCCTAACTTTTTTCAAATCCTTACCAAATTCCTGCAACATCCTACAAAATGTCCTCAAATATAAAAAAAATTCATGAAAAATCCCACAAAATTCCCTAAATCTCCTCAAAACCTTAACAAATTCCAGAAACATCCTACAAAATCTACACAAAGGTTCACAAAATTCCAGAAAAATTACACGAAATTTCCTAAATTGTCTCAAAACTCAGATCATTTAGCAAATGCCCCAATTTCTCATCTCCTATTGAATATATTTGTTTTGGAGGCAAATTAAATTGAGATACATTAACTTTTAAAGATATCAATGCCATTGTTCTTTGCACTTCTCGAGCAATCTGTCGACCTGTCCAGTCTGCCTTTCAATTCCCTTCACAAATTTTGGAGTTTCCTGATTGGTGTCCTTTGCAGTGCATAATTGCTACTTGTTCAGGTTTTTGTATTGCTTTTATCAATTGCAGGACTGCATCTTGATGTTTAATGTGTGTACCTTGAGAAGACAGCAGTCTTTTTTCTTTCCACACCACTCTGTGGACATGCACTACTCCAAAGCATACTCTGAGCCAGTCCAGATGTTTCCCCTTTTCCCTTTACTCAATTCTAGTGCTCTGCTTAAGGCAACCAGTTCTGCCCTCTGGGCAGATGCATTTGCTGGTAATGCTTTTGCCTCCACTATTGCACTGACTGTTGTTACCGCATATCCAGCGTATCTGGTCCCGTTCTCCACCAAGCTGCTTCCATCTGTGAATAGCTCTCACTCTGGGTGCTCCAGTGGGATGTCTTTCAGGTCTTCTCTTGCCAAATAGGTGTCCTCTATTACTTCTACACAGTCATGCTCTAATGGGCCTTCTTCAGTTGTGGTACCCAGGAACAGAGCTGCATTCAAGAGGTCAGTTGTCTTTAGTGTGACATCATCCTGCCCAGTCAGGATTACCTGGAATTTCATCATCCTGCTTGGAGATAGCCAATGGCCCCTCTTTTGTTCTAAAACAGTGCTCACCATGTGTGGCACAGAGACATCTATGTGTCTACCCATGGTGAGTTTCCTGGCTTCTTGTGGCAGCATCACGCTGGCTGCAACTGCCCGCAGGCATGAAGGCCATCCAGCACTCCCCTTGTCAAGCTGTTTGGAAAAGCAGCCTACTGGCCTTTCCCAGCTTCCCAAACCTTGGCTCAGCACTCCCAGTGCTAGGTGTAGTCTTTCATGCACAAAGAGCTGGAAATCTTTGGACAAATCTGGCAATCCGAACGCCGGAGCAGTTGTCAATGCCTCCTTCAGTTTGAGGAAGGCCTCCTTCTGTGCTCTGCCCCAGGTAAACGGCTGCGTCTTCTGGGCCTCATCCAGGGCTTTTGCAATTAGTCCATAGTCCATGATCCACAGGCAGCACCACCCTGTCATCCCAAGGAAGACTCGCAGCTCATGCACGTTCTGGGGTTCTGGAATAGCACAAATAGCTTGAATACAATTAGTACCCAGCTTACATTGCCCTGATGAGATTTCACATCCCAGGGAAATCACACTCTGCCAGGCAATTTGTGCCTTTTCTTTAGACTCCTTATATCCTCCCATTCCCAGCTGATTTCAAATTTCAATTGGTACCTTTATGCAGGTTGTTTTCTCTTCTGTAGCTATCAGTATATCCTCAACATACTGTAACAGCAGGTATTGTTTTCTCGGTACTTGCCCGTCCTCGGTCCAAATCTCCAGCTCCTTCCCCAGCTGCCTTCCAAATAGGGTTGGACTGTTCTTGTATCCTTGTGGGAGTCGTGTTCAGGTGAGCTGAGTTTTCCTTCTATTTTCTGGACTTTCCCACTCAAAGACAAACAGTTTCCTACTTTTTTTGTCAAGGGGTGTGCAGAAAAAGGCATCTTTTAAATCAAGTACAGTAAACCATTTCTATTTCTCTTTTATAGATGTTAACAATGTGCAAGGATTAGCTACCACTGGGTAAATATCTTTAGTTATTCCATATATTGCTCTCAAATCCTGCACTAGTCTTTATTGGTCAACACAGAAATTTGGACTCCAGTGTTAACTACAAAAGTAAAAAGTGGATGTATAGGACCCACTATTATTGAGAAACCGCTCAGACTATTCAGCCTAGTCTTCACAGAAGTATGGAGAACATCGTTTATTTCTATCTTTAGCACACTTTTATAGGGTTTTACAGGGTTCCCGGGCTAAGCAAGTTACTCTTGGTTAATCCACACAGGTTTACATTTTTGCTCTTATACACAAGGATATTGTTTTGCTTCATTCTCTCTGCTTCAGGAAAGTTTCAAGGACATGAGCCTTTAATATCACGACTTATACCAAAGGCTGGTTTGTGCAGACAGGCCTTTACTAAAATATCATGCCCACCTTGTGTTCAAATATTCTCTACACACTATTGCTGTAATCAATATGTCTCCAGTTTTGTTATTTCTCGTGAGCATTTGAAATAAAAGCAACCTCTGCCTCTCTGCTCACCCAGGAGAAGCAGAGTTCTCAGTTTCCCTGATTCTGAGGCTCTTTGGGCTCCACTCCCAGAAGCTGAGAAGGAGACGGCTTTGGCTCACAGCCCAGAGCCTGTGGAGCTGTGCTGGGTTATCCAATGGGGCATTCCATACAATGAACTTGGGACAGTGCCAATTAGAAACAACTTCACTCAACTTTGAAGTGAGAAGCCATCTATTACCTTGCTGGGGACCCCCTTCTTTATCTCCAGTGACCACCAATACTGGCAGTGAGAAATTTCTTTTCTCTTGTCTGGGTTTTCCTTAAGAGAACCAATGCATCTAACACCTTTGTTTTCTCTGATTTTTCTTCTGCCATTTTTACAGGTCCATCATTTCTACTGGAATGAATTAGCTCTTTTGGAGGGTAAATTTGATTCAGGAGAGGGGTTTCCCCCTCTTCTGTTTCTTTTAGCAAGTCAGCATTTTTGAATTTTCATCCTGGAGGGCTGCTCGCAACAGATTGATCTTACTCTTTTCTTCATTGAATTGTTTTTGCAAAATTTCAACTAGGTTTTAGAAGGAGTCTATTCTAGTTCTTTCCTCACTTCTTTGCTTAAAGCCAGTTTTTAGAGCTGCTGTAAAACAAGCTCCCAAAACTGAGCAGAGTAGAGTTTGATTTTTGCCCAGTTTAAAATTTTTCATCTTGTAAAGAACACACTCTATCAATTACATTTTCCAAATTAAACCAGGAACTAAGCGCCCACTTTTCCCCTCTTGGAGAAGGTCTGGCATTGTGTTTTGCTAACAGAGCATAAAATGCAGCTTTAACTTCTGCACTGCCCTTTTCAGTCATTTTTACAAAGGGAAAACCACTACAGGGAGGTATAAACTTCAATTATACACACACACACACACACACACACACACACACACACACACACTGCTTTTTGCCTCCCTGTGTGGGTAAAAAGACCAAATCTTCTTGGGAGGCACTCTTTCAGTTTAAAATTCTGATTGTCTCTTTGCTACACCAAGCACTCAAAATTCATACACACAACAACAACAAAAACATTCCCACCCTTTTGCTCTAAGAGATCTTTTGTGAAATTCTGCAGACAGAGCCCTCAAGTGAGTTTGAGGTGCTTTTCACATCGGCGTGTGCAGTTTGTGGGAATTTCGAGTTGCCCCCCTTGCTTTCTAGACACCGCTCACTCTCTTGGGACTGTCGGGCTGGGTGCGGCTGGAGCAAAACATCTTTCCCCTAATACAGACTGCACAACAAACCTGCAGCCCCTTCTGTCTGTCAGAAATCCTGTCCGTGACTCCAGTTTAAATGTCACGATTCGCTAACGCCAGTGGGAGTCGCGAGAAGTTTCTTTGATCTCAGAGGGCACAAAGGACACAAGGGATTTCAGTTTAAATCACAACAGCAATAATGTACATTTATTTTAGTGATAACAAGGGTTATGTGATAGAGGAGAGGGAGAGAGAGAGAGAGAGAGAGGAGAAAGAAAACAAAGTAAAGAAAGAGAGAGGTTATAGCTACCAACAGATGAGACAGTGTCACAGGGGTCTTTTTCCGTGGGGAGATCTCACCAAAATTAATTTAGCCTTATGTAATTCTTCCCCAAAGTGACCTTGTTTCCAATGTGCTAATAAGCACCCCAAAGGAGAAGTACCTGCTATGAGAGCATTGCTGCCCAAAACCCCTTTAAGCTTCTCCATGTCACAACTACAATACACCACAAATGCCGAACCTGCAACGCTTTCGCAGTCGTCTGACGGACGGCGCCCAGGCAATCCCAACAGGAATTCCTTTAGCCCAACCAAGCGCAGCTTTTGCTGCGTCTTATTGGCAGGCACCCAAACCAAAGTGAAAGCACCTTACCTCTTCTCCTGGGGACGCTGTGAGCAGCACAGACGGTCGCGGCCGATGGGCTCCCCGAGAATCCCTCGGTGCCGGCTGGAGCAGGATCGGGTCGCGAGCTCGCTCAGCAGCACTCACAAGGTCCCATCTGGGTCACCAAAATGTTAGAGTTCAGGAACACACATCATCACACAATGATTATATGCAGGTGCTTTATTGAAGAGCTCTGGGTGTCAGGGGTACACAGACCCAAATCTGACCCGATTTGTTTTTGAGTTGAACATGTTTTATACTCTATCATTATACAACTTAGATATTAATTATTAAACTTACATTGTTCTATTGTATGCATTGTTTTTACCCAAGCATGGATTTCTCGTGATCCCACCCCAGCCCCCTAACATTGTTCCTCATGTTCTTTAAACAATAATTATATCTAATCACATCTAACAATTCTATCATTTATCATATATTGATTACACAGGTGCAGTTTCACATGATCTTTAGCAAGCACAAGGCCTAACATTTCCAGGGCCTACTTTTCCCAGGGCTTGCCAAGCCTAACTTTCTTTCTGAGTTCCCGAATTCCCTAAGATTTTAAAATGTTTTACCATCACCTCCAGACACAAAGAGTCCTGTCTGAACAGTCACAGAGCTACATCTATTTTTAATTTTAACTTTTATCAATTTTTCCAGAGCCTGCTGGCTGTGTTCAAGGTTTTCTCCCTATTTCCTCCCTAGTGCACATTCTCCAGAAACTCTGCTTTTACATCCTTTTGCATTGATTAAAGTTACCTGCAATGACCAGTCAATCCAAACCCTGGGAAAACTTGAACTTAAATGTGTACCTAGGCAAAATATTTACCTCCCACATCTGAATCCATGAGCTGCCTAGTACTGTCCCCACTGTCATACCCTGTCCCCTGGAGGTCTGCTGATGCCATTTCAAAGGGGTTGCCAATGAAAACAAGTTTGAATATTTTGGTAGTTTCCACATTGACATTCAAATCCTTGACTAGAAAAATCACAAGTCAAGATTTCTAGGATTCTTCCATACCAAAGCTGTCATTCTCACCCTGGATTTTAGAGTGTCTGAACAGTCAGACAAGGTTTTAGTTAAGACTCTAGAGACAAAGTCCCTGCTGTTCGGCGATCCCATTCCATCAGCATATAGTCCTGATGATTCCTTTAGGCAGGAGCAGCAAAGGCAAGAATGAGCCAAACCGGCTGTTCCTGTGTTCTCATGTCCTGCACAGCAGTAACTGGGAGTTCAAGAATGGATTCAGGAGACAATGGGTGCACAGGGAGCCACCAAGACTTTGGGATGCTGAAATGGACCAGCCTGGTGCCTGTGCCCGGGCTGCACCGCGCTGAGCTCCAACTGGACAATCTAACAATGGTTGAATGGACACACCATGGGCCACTGGAGACTCCTACTCCTAGTTCTGTGAGCTACACTATTCACCTGTCATTCACCAGATGATGTTTTCATCTTTGCTTGAAATCCAGGAGAGGAAAAGGTCAACAAGGAAAAGTGTTCTCCCAATTCTAGTGACACATGTGCCTGCACACCACCTGTGCCCATGGCAGGGTGGTTGGAGACTGGATGATGTTGATGGTACTTTGCAACACCAAGTGCTCAGGGATTCTGGGATTGCCCAAGTGGAGATCAAAACTGAGCCATGTAAGTCCCTGCTTTTTTTCAGCACATGCTGCTTCTTCCTTTGTTCCAAGCAAGTCCAGGATTTGGTTTCATGTGTCTTTAAGGTGCCTGGACAGATGAGAGGGAGGGCAGCTGCAGCATAGGGCTCCTGCCCCATCAGACTCTCTCTCTCTCTCTCTCCCTCTCTCTCTCTCTCTCTCTCTCTCTCTCTTTCTCAGGATGGTGCCAATGCCGCTGCCTTGGGACACCTGAGTGTGGAAGGCGAGCTCGCCCTCAAGCACGGCCATCCAAGTCAGTCACGGGCACAGGCTGCAGCTGAAGCTGGCAAGCGTTGCTGTGAGGCTGCAAGTGAAGAGAAAGCCATTGTGGCCAACTCTGCTGAAGCCTTTTGCCAAAGCAAAGGCAATTGTGCCCACAGCCTCCCCCTGTTTGGCACCCGGCTGCTGCGGACGCCTCAGTGCGCAGGTGCCGACGTTGGGGCTGCTGCTGTTCCTGGGCACACTCTGCTGCTGTTTCTGTGGGCTCCAGAGCCACTTGGGCAGCAGCCACTGGGCAGCCCTGCCGGAGGAGACATCGCCACCCTCCCCATGGTGGCAGCAGCTCTGTGGGGCCCGAGCTCTGTGTCAGGGGGGCCTCGGTCACAGCAGCGTGGCCTGGGCAGCCGCGAGAGCCCGGGCTGGCCGCCAGCCCTGCCTCTGCCCACTGCCCCTTCCTGGAGGCACCCAGTGGCCGTGGCCTGGCAGCACCCCCCTGCCCTCCATGTCCCCAGCCAGCCCAGCCTGGGCACCTCGGGCTGTCCCCACCCTCCCGCTGGGGTGGTGTCCCAGCCTCCACGCCTTCTGCTGCAGGCCTGGGGGACATTTTGGGGAAGCACCGGAGCAGCCGGGTGTCAGGGACCAGGCGGCTGCCCAGGGGCTGCTTATGGCCTCTGACACCCAATTCCCCAGTGCTTCCCACCACCCCGGCTCTTCCAGGGCCTTCTGTCCCCTTGGAACCTCCTGCCACCCACTCCCTCACACATCCCCCTCGTGCCTTCCCACTGCCTTGTCCCGTCTGGGCCTCCGCAGCCCCTCATCCCTTCACGGCCTCCCAGCACCCCGTGCCCTCAGGGGCTCCCCCAGCCTGGCCCGGCAGCAGCGCCACAGCCCCACAGGAGCTCCAGCAGCTCCTCAGCCATCACGGCACCAACACACGGGCAGCAGGACACAGATGGCGCTTCCTGCCTGCCACAGGGCTTGTGGCTTCAGCACAACCACCAAAGGCCAAGGGGCTTCTGGCCATTTCCCCTGCACCACTGAATGCCCCGGCAGGTTGCTGAACACAAGAACCCTCTTCCCTCTCTTCCCCTATGCCCCACACACCCTGGGCAGCAAAAGAAAGGTCTTGGGACTCTTGTGGTTTATAACATATCCTATATTATTTACATACTAGATGGAAACGAAACGAAGAAAAGAACAATCTCTATGAAACAAAAAACAGATGGCCCATGTGGCCCCAGAAGATAGAGCCTCTCAGCCCTAACATATCCTATATTATTTACATACTAAAAATAAAAAAACAGAACAATTCTTATGAAATAAAACATCCCGGCTAGCCCAGGTGGCCCCAATAGCCAGAGCCTCCAAAATCAGTGCTGAGCACATCTCCAGCAGCGCAGCCAGCCCAGGCCTGACAGACGAGGCCGTGTCCTCCATGCCCTGAGGATTTGGTCTTGCATCCTCTGCAGGATGGAATATCGGGCACTCTGGATGGCCCGGAGGACATACAGCGTCTCAAGTGCCAGGTCTGACACGGCACCGCTTCTGTCCTCCGTCAGGCGTTCGAGGGCTGCAAGAGAGATGAACAGAGCCACGGTCAGATCCCAGAGCTGTGGGGGCCCAGCGAGAGCCCCCTGCCAGGGCCATGCCAGCCGGCTCTTGCCTTGGCCAGGAGGGAGCAGGGACCAAGGGGGTCAGCCCGAAGCTGCTGGCCACAAATGCCCCACGTGGCCCTGAAATCTCGCTGTGCTCTGCCCACGCCGCCCCTCATCGGCACAGGGAGCAGAGCCCTCCACAGCCTGGCCAGGGCTTGCAGCTGCCCCCAACAGCCAACACTGTCAGCCCGCTGCCATGGCTCACCTCTGCACAACACCTGGAGCTCTGCCTGCTGCCCCCTTAGCTGCTCCCCGGCCATCCCTGAGAACACAGAGCCTGTGAGGGTCCCAGCAGCACAGCTCCCTGCCAGCGGCGCTGCCAGCCCTGTGGCCACACGGCCTCCTGCCCCGGCAGGGCTCAGCCCGGGCCCTTGCCGCATCCTGACTCAGCCCAAGGGCACGGCTGCCAGAGTCCGGCAGCAGCAGCCCCGAGGGCAGCCGGGGCTCCAGGGCGCCGGGCCCGGGTGCCGCTGCCGGGGCAGCAGCCGGGGCTGGGGCCGAGCTGCGGCGGGGCGGGGAGGGAGCCCGGGCTCGGGACTCACCGATGACCCTGATGGCCGCCGCTCGCAGGGTCTCCTGTGGGTCCTGCAGGTACTGCAGGGCCCGGCGCAGGTGCTCGGCCAAGGGGATCCTGTGGTCTGCCAGCTGGAGAGAGCGGCAGGAGGGAAGGGTTGGCGCGGGCTCTGCCCCTCGGCCGGGCGCTGCTACCTGCGGCCAGCCCCGGTCTCCCGTGCCCGGCCAGCCCTGAGGCCCGGCCAGCAGCCGCTGGCGCCGGGCTCTGGAGGGGGCAGAGGGCCGGCTGCTGCCCGGGGAGCCGCGGTGCCGGCCCGGCCCGCAGCCCCGCTGGGCCGGGGCTCCATCGGCACCCGGCTCGGGGCCACAGGGGGCTGGAGAAGAAGCCGTGCGGCCCCCGGCTGCAGCAGGGGAAACGGGCACAGCTGCCAGCCCCACACACTGAGCACCGGGGCCAGGGGGCTTCTCTAGCCTGAGGCTGGCACTTCCAGGCTGTCCTTACCACGAGCCCGGCAAACTTCCACAGCTTCTCCTTCCTGACAGCTTTTTCCAGGTCTGGCCTCTTCAGGAAGCCAGCCGCGCGAAGGAGCGTTGTCCGAGAGGCCTGGGGAGCAGCAGAGAGCCGCAAATGGCCCCACAAGGCAGGGCACAGGAGTGTCCCAGTGCCAAGGGCTGGAGGAGGCTGCAGCCTGCAAGCCTGCGTCAGGGCAGGAGGCAGCTGAGCCCCCTGCCAAGGCGCAGCAGCAGCCCAGGAGTCCTCACCTCTGCCACATGCCGATTCTCATCTTGGCAGTGGAAAAAGAGTGGGAGCAGGCTCTGGTACACTCGTTCCTTCAGGGGCTTTCTTCCTTCTTCCTCTGCCAAAGACATCACTCTTCGAAGGAGAGACATGGAGAGCAGCTGCACCTGGCTATCAGGCTGTATGAAAGGAAGGAAGGAAAAATGACTTCATCATTGGCTTCTTGTGGCCCACATTGGCGCAGGCCTGCAAATGCACAGGGCACAAAGTGTCCGGGCAGCAGGCAGTGGCCGTGGCTGGGGCACAGAGCCTTACATTGTCCAGGAGTTTCAGGAGCGGCTCAGCCAGCTGCAGGGCCCTGCGCCAGGATATTGGGGTGTCTTCATCCGTGAAAATATGGCTCAGGAGAGCAATGCTCATCCTGGCCACGTCACTGTCCAAGTCCCACAGGAGGTGCACTAGTCTTCCTGTCAGGCTCTGAATTCTTTCGGCCTGTGCAGAACACAAGGGTGTGAAAGCCCGGGCAGCTGCCGCAGGGCCCAGAGGCCAAAGGGCTGTCCCAAAGCACTCGGGCAGCTGAAGCAGGAGGCAGGAGAGCTGCGAGGAGCTGCCTCAGCGCCCAAGGCAAAGGCCAGCCAAGGCCAAGTGACAGCATTGCCCAGCCTCATGCTGCCCACACGGCTTCAGCTGCTGCCCCCTTCTCACCATGGAGGGACGGTCCCTTTGCAGGAGGAGAGCCCTGAGCACCTGGTGATGCATCTCTGTGGAGTTGTACCACAGGTACTTATACAAGATCTCCATTAGGCTGTCACCACAGTCACTCAAGTCCAGGCAATCTAGGAGCTGAAAGGCACAGGGCAGTGAGAGGGGAGCCGGCCGGCAGGAGCCTGGAAGTGCGCAGGGCTGGGCTCAGGGTGCCGTCGCAGGCAGCTGTGGCTATGCCAGGGGACAGGGCTGGCAGGGAGCTGAGCGAGGTAGTGCTGGCCATCAGGCTCACCTCCACAAGGAATGCCATGGCAGAGACATCCCAGTGTGGCAACGGTTTGCTGAGCACCTCAAGCAGGTAGCTTAAGATGCCTTTACACAAGTGGGCGGATGCACGGCGCATTACCCTGGAAGGCAGAAAATGGCAGAAAGAGTCTAAGCAAGGGTGCGAAAAACCTCTCCCAGGACTGATGGACACAGTTGTCCTATTGCCCCAGCACCCTGTGAGGGTATTTGGGCCCTTGAGATGTGGCTGCTCCTGGGCACCCTCCTCTCACAGACTTTTGCAGTCTCCTTGGCCATCCCTCACTGACGAGGCCCTCAGGCCCATGGCCATGGGGACTGTGGGGGGCATCCCGGGCAGGGGGCACAAATGTCAGAGGCAGTGGGTAGAAGGGGGGCTCACCTGGCCAGCAGACCCATGGCATAGTGGTGGGTGTCAGCACAGAGCAGCGTGTCCCAGCCACGCTTGCGTTCCATTGCCACCACCACATGCTCCAAGTGGAGACTGGAGAGCAGGGCCTTCAGGGTCTGCACTGCAAACCTGTGCGCACAGCAAAGCCCAGGTGACGCTGGGAGCGCTGGCTGTGAGGCTGGGGAAGTGGCAGGGACAGGAGGAGTGGCATGGAGCACCTGTTGGGGCTGGTGGAGAGGCCGTGTTGCTCCTGGCATTCCTTCCAGAAGGTATGGACGTCCTCTGTCATATACAAAGTACTGAAGTACGTTTGGAAGAGGAGATGCACAAAGAGGCGGGGGAAATAGACTGTGAGGATCTGTGGGCAACAAGGCCCCTGGAGGATCTTCCACATCACCAGAGTTGCCTGCAGAGGACAAAGCAGCCCGAGACAGCGCTCAGTGCCGGGGCGTCCGTGTGGCAGGGCCTGAGCGTGGCAGGGAGAGGCCGGGGGAGACGCAGGGGGAGCAGCGGGCCTGGTGGCCCTGAAGCTGCCCCTAGGCCAGGTTTGTGGCCAGTGCCTGAAGCAGGGAGATGCAGTGGGGGAAGGAGGCAACAGAGCTGCTGGAGAGGCGGCCGGCCTTGCGGTGAGCAAAGGCCAGCTCCAGAAACTCACAGTCAGGGAAAAGACAGCCGTCTTGTCCCCATCAGAGGTGCCCAGGTTTTTCTGCGGCCAGCTCCCCACCACATTGATGAGGAGCGGTGTCACTTCCTCTGAAATCCAGGGCGAGAGCAAGATGGTCGTCCACATGGCCATAGCAGCTCTGCGGGGTCAGACACAGCACCGTGGGCTGGGCAGCAGCGGGGAGCTGAGCTGGCCGCCAGCTCTGCCTGTGCCCACTGCCCCTGAGCGGCAGCAGCAGCCAGGCAGCCCAGCCCTGTGGGGACAGGCCCCTGAGGGGCAGGCTGGCAGCACGGCAGCGGGCTCGGGGGCAGACTTTGTAGCAGGGCTGGCAAAGGGAGCAGCCAGAGGGCCCTGCAAGTCTGTGTTGCTCACAGCCCTGGGCCGGGCTGTACAGGGTGATGGGCTGGGGAGCCCTGAGGCCTCGGGGCAGCTGGGCCCCATACCTGTCACACGTTGGGGCCACCCGCAGGAGAGTGATGGCCACATCATCGGGCTCTGCCTCGGCCACTTGCATCAGGGCCCAGTCCATCCTGTGCTCAGCAGCCTCATTGGCCATGAGCCACTGGTGGATGTACCTCACCACGCCGGGCACCTGGAGAAGGCACAGGGAGACTTGGAATGCTAGCAGAGGGAGTCAGCAATGTGCCCAGCTTCTTCCCCAGACAAGTGCTTCTCTTCCAGCCCACTGCCATGGCCTCAAAAGCTTCAAGTGAGCAGCAGGCATGGCTTGGGAAAGCCAAGCAATTGCTGGAGGATCAAAGGCTGGCCACAGGCTGCTTACTTGCTCTGGATTGAAAAGAGCCGTCTCTACAAGCAGATCCAGCTGGGCAGCGCTGCTCTGTTCTACCAAGACCTCTGAGGATGCTTTGACCTCAGTGTCCATAGGTCTGGTGTCTTCCTTGCCAATTCTCGTGATGAATTGGTAAAGAAACTGTAGGAGAAGGGAAGGAAGGCAGGGAAGTTGCATGGAGTGCTCCAAGTGCGGTGCTGGGCTGAGCAGTGCCAGCAGGCCCAGCGCAGGTGGGGATGGCTGCAGGTACCTGCGCTGCTCTGCGGAAGCGGCCACGGGCGGTGTCCTGCTCTTGTGTGCCGTCCATGGCTGCATCTGGCAAAGAGCAGCCAGAGCTGAGGGGCTGCGGGAGAGGCCGGAGAGCACAGCCCAGCCCAGTTCCCCAGGCAGGGACAGTCCCGCGGATGCCCCAGGGGATGCAGCACGGCCACTGCTGCGGGGGCAGCCCCAGCCCCTTTTTTGTGCTGTCCATGGGTGTGTCTCCACAGGACAGTGTGGGATGGGATGAGATGGGATGCAATGGGATGGG
The DNA here is from genome assembly GCF_971803275.1 of Cyanistes caeruleus. Lineage (NCBI taxonomy): Eukaryota > Metazoa > Chordata > Aves > Passeriformes > Paridae > Cyanistes > Cyanistes caeruleus. The sequence continues at coordinate 1,260,672 of NW_028255895.1, read as the reverse complement.
ATGGGGCCTAGATGGCCGCAGGCACCAGCCCTGCGGCCCAGCTCTGCCACTCACCCTCCTCCAGCGGCTGCAACTGCTGCACCTCTTCGGTCTCTGGTGCTGGGGCAGCTCCAGGGCCTTCTTCCTCTTCTTCCTCCTCCTCATCCACCCAGGTCAGCTTGGGCACTTTTGGGGGTCACTGCTCCATATCTTCTTCCAGACTCTCCCATCCTTTCCATAGGAACAGCACCAGGGGATGGCATGGCATGGAATGGGATGGGGCCAAGCTGGCAACAGGCACTAGCCCTAAGGCCGAGCTCTGCAACTCACTCTCCTGTGGTGCCTGGAACTCCTGCACCTCTTCAGACTCCTGTGCCAGGACAGCTCCACGGACGCCTTCTTCCTGCTCCTCAAGCCAGGCCAACTTGGGCACTCTTGGGGGTCGCTGCTCCATGGTAGTGACTGGATTTCTGGCTACTTGCAGGAGAGATGGCTCGGAAAAGCTCAGAGTCAGCAAGTCCTGCAGTCGTGCCTGGAAGGCACCTGCAAGACTCAAGTCCTGGCAAGACTGCAAGACAGCAAGTCCTGCACTTGGGTCTTGAGGGCTCCTTCCACAAGGACAGGAGGCTCCTGGTCACGGATTGTGGTCTGGCCTCAGGGGCAGAGACTGCAGGGATTTTAGATGCCTCAGACAGCAACCTCCGTGCACAAATGAAGTGTTGCAGGTCCTGACACCGCTCCGGGCGCTCCAGCACCATCATGATGGCGTTGGGGAGCTCAAACCACTCCAGCAGCTGCACCACATTGGGGAAGCCTGTGGACACCTTGTCCAGCAGCACGATCTCCAGAGTTGCGCTGGTGCCGTCGGGCTGCGGGAGGAGCACGGTGCCGTCAGTGGGGCTGAGGCCATGCCAGGGCTTGGGAAGCTCTCAGCCAGCCCGGGATGCTCTGCACCCTCCGCTGGCCCCATGCCCGCTCTCCCTCCATGTGTCCTAGCGGCTCCCACCCTTCCAGGCCCCAGCTCATCCCCGCCTGGCACTCCCCAGCTTCTGCCGCTGGCCCCGCTCACTCACCAGCTCACCCCAGTGCTGGACGTGGTTCCGTGGCACCTTTTTGATGGCCACCTGCAAGCCAAAAGGAACAGCGGATTCAGCTCGCCGCCCACCACATCCAGCCCCATCCTACTCCTCTGCTCCCTCCTCCTCTTCTGCCCTCTCCTCCTCCTCGGCCCACCACCTGCCCCACCGCTCACCGGGAGTTCGTCTGAGAGCCTCGTGGCCGCGAAAACTCTGCCAAAGCCACCGCGGTCCAGCAGCGAGTCGATCCTGTAGCGCTGCTGCAGGGCCTGCTGCGCCTTCCCTGGGGAAGAGACGCTGCCGTCAGCGCTCGGCTCGGGGCCAGGAACGGCCCCCGAGCGCTCCCCGACCTCCCCGGGCCGGGCATCTGCAGGTGTTCCCTCATTGGAACGCGACAGCGGCGGCTCGGGACCGGCGGCTGCACCGCTGAGCGGCGGAGCTCGAACCGGGGAAGCCGCAGCGGAGGCGGCGACAGCGGCCGCGCCGTCTGTGTCCTCCGCGGGCCCCGGGAGGAGCCGGGGCCGGGGCCCGAACCAGAACCGGAACCGGAGCCTGCATCGGGGCTGGGGCCGAGGGCAGGGCAGGCGGAGCCAAATGCCGCCCCAGCCCCAGGCACTGATGCCCGCTCAGCACAGCCAGAGCCAGGCAAAGAGGAAACCTCCGCAGGACGGGCAGGGATGGGGACGGGGACGGGGCAGCCCCACCTGGGGCCGGGGGTGGGCCGGGGGCATGGCCCAGCCGGGCACGGGGAGAGGGAGGCTTGGAGAGGAGGGGGCACCAGGAACGGGAGACCAGGAGAGGATGCGGGACTGCGGGAGAGGGAGAGGAGAGACAGAAAATTGCTAAATTCTCTTCTTGCCGCTGCTGCCGCTGCTGCCGCTGCTGCCGCTGCTGCCGCTGCTGCCGCTGCTGTCGCTGCTGCCGCTGCTGCCGCTGCTGCCGCTGCTGCCGCTGCTGCCGCTGCTGCCGCTGCTGCCGCTGCTGCCGCTGCAACTGAAGCACCGGGGCCGTTTGTCTCCGTGTCCGTTTGTCCGTTGCCCGCTCGGCCCCGCGCCGAGCCCCGCGCTCCCCGGGCAGCCCCTGAGCCTGGCCAAACACGGGAACTTTGCCCTGGTGAGCCAAGAGCCAGAGTCTGGACTCCTGCACAGGGACACAGCAATGCCCTTGGCTGCTGCTGTGCCTTGTCCCTGCTGAGCGTCAAACACTGTCTGAGCACATTCCCTGAATGCAGAATTTGTACCTGACCCAAGAACTGCACTTGTGTCTCCAGCATTGCTTTCCAAGGAAAACAGGGCAAGGCAAACTGGGTATAGCTCATGCTATTTTACAGTGTCTAAAACTTGCCAAGTCTCAAATCTTAGAGGTGAGATCCATTTGGAATGAATGGGATGGAGAAACAGTGCAAGATGGAAAAGGGGAACATAAAAATAAATAGAGAAAAATAGAGAAAAACATATTGGTTGTCTCTTTTGATTTTATTTTCATTTCTTTAAAAAGCTGTTTCAATTTTCCCAGAATTTTCTCCACAGTCCCGTCTGTTCTTTCCAAAAACCTGTCCTGGAGAACGAGGTGCAGCTCCTGTCACAAGATGTGCCCCCAGCTGCAGCTTCTCTTGGCTCCCCACACTGTGAGTGCAGCACAACTCTTGCAGCAAAGCAGGACAAATGGTTGAAGAACCTGACAACTTGTTCTTTCTTTTCCTTGTGCACTGGGGAGTTGTGCCATTGCTAAGGTTTTCATCGTTACTCTTCTAGCCAAAGAAAACATGATGAGGTACCAGGAATTGTGAGGGAATACAAGCCTGGCTGAATGTGGAGAAAGAATCTCCAGAGCCTGCAGCCAGCAGTGGAGAGCTCATCATTCCAACAGCCCCATGGACATGTTGAAAGTGATCTGGAACATGAAAATGGGCTGACAGAGAGAGTTTGTTTCTGTGTTCAGTTTAGATGATTCTATATCTTTTGCAGTGGTAGAAATCAAGAGCACAATCAGTGGATGATAAGCACCAGAACATGATAAGCTGGACCTCTCAGTGGATGACAGAAAGACTGTGAAAAGGAGAAATGCAGGGAATGACTTGGTGAACTTTGTGTGTAAGAAGGGTCATTTTTCCTAATAATTCCCAATTCATTCCCTTTGCTTTTATCCTTTTAACAAGACCAATTGCATCTCAGATTCCCCAGGAAATGAGAACCCTGAGCTTGTGGAACTGCCTGAAAGGTGCCCTGTTCCTTTTTCTTCTGCTGCTCAGAAGAAACAATGAAGTGAATTGGGAAGTTCTGGTTTTTCTTTCTCCTGGTGGATTTTTTCATTTTATTTGCCACTGCAGAGGCAATTTCTGTGATGGCCTCTGTCAGTTGATTCTATTTCAGCAGCAGCAGCAGCAACAGGGCTGTGTTTGAGCACTGCAAATGTGACCTGTGTGGCTTCAATTCCCCTCGACTTAGTGCTCAGGGACCTGGGAGCATTTTAATGTCTGCTACTCATGATGCCTGAAACAAAAATCCTGAGTTCCCCATCACAAAAGCATAGTGGGTAGCACTGATTGGAAGAGGCAATTGCAGCTGTACTGCTAAAATTCAGGTGGCAAGCAGAAGAGGGGCAAGAGCAGCCGAGATCTAAAACTGCCAAGACAAATGTAGGTTAAATAATTTTGTGTGACTTTTCTCAAATTTTGTGGGATTTTTCTGAAATTTTGTGGGATATTGAGAAGATTTAAATAATTTTGTGGGATCTTTCTTTCTAAATATATTTTGTGGGACTTCTGAGGTATTTCTCTTGAATTTTGTGAGATTTTTGTGGAATTTCGTGGAAATTTGAGGAGATTTTGTGGGATGTTTCTGGAATTTGGTGGGGTTTTGAGAACTTTTAGGGAATTATGTGGGATTTTTTCATAATTTTGTGGGATATTAAGGAGACTTGAATTTTGAGGGATTTTTTTAGAATTTTTTGAGATTTTGAGGAGACAGGAAGAATTTTGAGGAATTTTTCTGGAATTTTGGGGAAATATGTGGAGATTTTTTGGGATGTTTCTGGAATTTAGTGGGGTTTTGAGAAGATTTCTGCAATTCTGTGGAATTATTCTTGAATTTTGTGGGATTTTTCTTGAATTTTTTTGGATATTCAAGAGATTTTGTGAGATGTTTCTGTAATTTTCTGGGATTTTGAGAAGACATGAAGAATTTTAAGGTATTTTCTTAGATTTTGTGGAAATTTATGGAGATTTGGTGGGATGTTTCTGGAATTTAGTACAGTTTGGGGAAATTTTAGGAATTTTTTTTAGTTTTTGCAATTTCGTTGAGATTTTCTTGAGTTTTATGGGATTTTGCAAAAGTTTAAATAATTTTATGGGATTTTTCTGGAATCTTGAGGGATTTTGAAGAGACTTGAAGAATTTTGTGGGATTTTTCTTAGATTTTGTGGAATTTTGTGGAGATTTGGTGGGATGTCTCTGGAATTGGAGGGGTTTTGAGAAGATTTAGGGAATTTTGTGGGATTTTTCTGTATTTTTGTGGAATTTCTCTTGAATTCTGTAGGATTTGGAGGAGACGTGAAGAATTTTGATGCATTTTCCTTGAATTTTGTGGAGATTTGTGGAGATTTTTTGGGATGCTTCTGGAATTTTGTGGGATATTGAAAAGATTTAGGGAATTTTGGGGGATTTTTCGTGAATTTTGTGGAAATATGTGGAGATTTTTGAGATGGTTCATGAATTTGGTAGGGCTTTTTCATGGAGTGACTTGACCTTTAAGATAGCTTTGGGAGCTGGGAGGAAGTTGGAGCTGCGAGAGGCTGATGGGAGTCTTTTCTTGTGACCAATTATTGGTCATTTCTAAGAATTGACAGAAGTTTTGACCATTGAAAAGTGAGATCAACTTGTGAACACCACCTTGAGATGTAAAGCCAGGGCTCTCTTGTTCTCTTTGGTTTCTGGCTTCTGACGAGGTAACAGGCTCTGTCTCGGCCTCCTCCCCCCTCCAGGCCGGACAAGGCCGCAGAGGGCGGGGGGGGAGAAACGGAGCCGGCCGGCCTGGCTTGGTTTGCAGTTTCTGCTGCTGGACTGAAACCTGACACCATCAACATCTGCAGCTTTCCAAGACTTTAACTCTTTTACTACCTGGATAAAACGTACAGATTACTCCTTTTTCCCAGAGAGACAGAGAGAGAGAGACAATCAACATGAAGAAGACATCATAAAACGACCAAAGACAGTGAGGAAAAGAGTTAAGTTTTAGATGGGGAAGAGAGAATAAGGAGATGCTTTATAAGCTGAAATATTTGTCTGTTAAAGCTATGGGGATGGATAATAGTGTCCTGAAAAAACTCCTTTAATTCATGACAGAGTATATTGGGAGGAATGGAGTGTTCAAAGTGTGGATTTTGAGCAAGAGGTGGAGTAATTGTGATACAGTGAGGTGCTGGAACAGAGCGGGGAGAAGTAATAGTTGAAGATTTGATGCATTTTGAGAGGCAAAGAGAAAACTTCTGTTTCCAGGGAAGCTCACAGAGACAGATGAAAAGAACTTTTGCCTTTGAATAACTCATCCTCAAAAATGACACCCCTAGACTCATTGACCCATACACACCTCAGAGTGATGTGAAATGGGAGGAGTGAACTGGTGACAGATTTCTGGGCAGCTGGCATCAGGAAAATAGAAAACTATAACAGAAATGGTTTTCGTGTGAAAAACTCCATAGATTAGCAGAAGACTTCTTTTACTATACAAAGTCTGATGAAAAGACTCTAACAGGAATTGGGACTTTTTAAACACCAAAGTTCCAAAGTTTTTTGTCTCTATGTTATCATGTGAACAAGAGAATGGTGGGTAGTGGGGGTTAAAAGTGTTTTCTGGAAGTTTTTTCTGGTGTTCTTATTCTTGTAGTTTTATTAATAAACTTTATTTATTCCTTTGACGTTTTGAGCCTGTTTTGCTCTTGTTCTAATCCATATCTCATAGGAAGAAATAAGTGAGTTTTCTAGTAATTTCTTTTAGTTACTGCTTTAAAACCACGACACTTACTCTATTCCTTTTAAGTTTTAAGCATCTTTTGCCCTTCTCATAATCCACATCTCACAGCAAGAAATGAATAAGTTTTCCAGTGATTTTTGAACTAATGCTTTAAAACCACGACAGGTGTAACAGGGAGGAGGAAATTGGGGCTGTCACTGCTGTGGTGTCAGAGAGAGTGGAACACTGGGGCTGCTACTGCTGTGGTGTTTGATATATTGACATTTAAAAAAAAAGAGAAACAGCTATGGAAGTTAAGGTTGCTGGAGGCTGATGGGAGTTTTTCCTCCTGGCCAGTAACTGGCCATTTCTGAGAACTGACAGTAGTTTTAACCATTGAAGAGTGACATCAACCTGTGAACACCACCCTTTAAACCTTAATCCCAGGAATTTCTCTTTCTCTTTGGTTTCTGGCTTTTGAAGAGGTCACAGGGCTCCGGTTCAGCCTCTTCCCCCCCAGGTCTGACAAGGGCACGGGGGGGAGCAGGGCTGGCCGGAGTTCTGCGGTTCCCGGCGGGGGATGGAGACTGTGAAGTGACAGGAGCCCCTTCCCAGAGGGAAGTACTCCCATCTGTACTACTGGACTGCCCTGACTGTCAATCTTTGACTTCTTCAAAGGGTCATTGCTAAACAAAACCTTGGTTTTGCCTGCTGACATTGCTGGTCAGGCAGTGTCCCAGGAGATGCTCTTGATGGTTTCCTCTTTTCCAGGGCATGGCACTGGAGGAGGTGCAGGCCCAGGTGATGCCACTGAAGGAAATGTGCCCTCATCCCAGGGACGCTCAACACGGACTCCCCCAGCCCCTCAGTGCCCCGCTGCTGGTCACAGCAGCCCCTGCCTGGCTCCTGCCACCCACACTCTGGTCAGCCCTGCCTGCTCCTGGACATGGGGCTCAGCCAGGGCTGGTGCTGTGTGGGCTTTGCTGGTGGTACCAGCTGGACACTGGGGTGAGAGCTCCATCTCTTTATTGGAACAGAAGAGCTGTGCTGGGCCCTGCCCTGGCAGGAGGGACCCACCTTCAGTCCAGGCCACAGAGCAGGGCGGGTCCCTTCAGGGACACAGGGCCTTGCTGTGGGTGGTGGCAGCATCTGCACAGCAGCAAGCTGGTAATGCAGCTGTGCCAGGGACATTGGGCATGGGCATGGAGATGTGAAATGTGTGGTGCAGGTGTCCCTGAGGGAGGTGTTTGGTCGTTCTTGTGAAGCTGCAGAGGGGCACCTATTGAGAGAGGAGATGGCTGAGGTCCCAGCTGCAGCTGGCACACAGGGACCCTCCTGCACAGCGGGAGATTCTCACTGTGCTCAAAGATTCCCTCTGAAGCCTAAGAGGGGAGCTTGTCAGAAGTCCCAAAAAATATCTGGGGAAAGGTCTTAGGTTAGTTGTTGAGACGAGGTACAAATCTCCAGCGGGAAAAGAGCCTCTCCAGTAGGCTGGGTGTTTTGGGGTGTCTTAGTTCTTCCTAGAATAAAGATTACCAATTGAATGCAATTTCAGTTTTTATTCTAGCTGTGTAAAAATGTTCCAAGATTTTCTGAATTCTAAAACTACCTTGAAAAATACAGAACTACTATGGAAATAATAGTCTATAATTGTAGATTTCTTTCTACAAAAAATATTTCTAAATATTTCTAAAAATTTCATATTTCTAAAAATGAAAAGCAAAGGCAAAACAAGGTCGCCTTTTCAGAATTCTAAAACTAATTTGAAAAATCCTAAACAACTGTGAATATTGGGAAGAAACATTTGGAGATTATTTGCTACCAACAATATCTCTAAAGGGTTCTAAAAATTTCTAATTTCTAAAAATGAAAAACAAAGTCAACATGGTGCCCCATGCCCGGCTGCTGCCTGCCCAGCCAAGGCTGTGGCCAGCCAAGCAGCTGTGCCAGTGCTGGTGGTACCAGCCAGAGCCCAGAGCAGAAGCCCAAAGGTGTTGCTCAAGCCCTTCCCTGGCAGGAGGGGCCCACATTCAGGCCTGGCCAGGCACCAGGGCCAGCACCTGCAGGGACAGAGGGTCCTGTTCTGGGTGGTGGCGGCACAGCAATAAGCTGATAATGCAGCTGTGGCAGGGACAACGGACACTGGCTTGCAGATGGAGGATGACAGGTGCAGGTCTCCCAGACTAACGTGTTTGGCAGGACATCTGGAGGTGCAGAGGTGCTCCTGTGGAGAGAGGAGGTGGCTGAGGCCCCCAGCTGCCGCTGGCACGCAGGGACCCTCCTGCACAGCAGGGCCCAGAGCGGCCAAGGCTCCCCAGCACGGCTGGAGCTGCTGGCACAGCTTGGCCCAGCTGGACAGCTGCCCCTCAAGGCCCCGGCGAGCAGGGGATGGCTCTGGGCAGGGTCCCTGGCCAGGAGCGGGCCCCAGAGCGCCTCTGCCTTTCAAGGGCAATCTCGTCCCCGCTCTTTCTCCTGCCCACCTTGCTTTGCCTCTGCCTGCTGCTCCTGGGGCTGCTCTTGGCCAGGCAGCCTCAGTGGGAGCCAGCACTGGCTGCAGGCCCAGCGGGCTCCCCAGGACAAGGCCCAGCAATTAAGAGGCCAATTAAAGGCTTGGGCAGCAGCAGAACTCTTGGCAGAGTTATTTGGACAACCACTGACTATCTACAGGTCCACAGCAGCCTCACTGGGAATGTTTCTATTCTACAATAGACTTTCAAAAGAAGCTGTTTGAGGGAAAGATGAACAAAACACTCACCGTTTTGTCTTCCAGCAATACCAGATTCCAACACCACATAAAACGAGTACATGCACCAAACAAATCAGGCCTGCCATTAATTCTGGCCAACAGCGTGTTCCCTGACAGAAACCTCTTCCAATGTCCTTCTGGGAATTGGGAACACGTGTTGTGGTGCTGGCTGCATCTGTGGGAGCAATGGGCAGTGAGAGCCCGTGCTGTGCTGCACTGCTGAGCTGGCAGCACGGTGGGTATGTCCAGGACGTTCTCTGTTTCCCCCAGAGCTGGGGCCTGCAGGCACCTTGTTGGCCCTTGGCACAGGCTGTGCCACCCAGCAAAGCCCAGAAGTCCGGGAACAGAGCCCGGGGGACAGCACAGCTGCTTGGGCAGTGGCTCCTTCCAGGGACACAGGCCAAACCCATCCCTGAGCAGCCACTGCCACCCCTGAGCCTCCCTTCTCCATGACATCTCCCCCAGCCCAAGGGAACAGAGCCAGGCCCTGTCAGGGGCCAGTGCAGCCCTTGCCCAGTTGGGAGCCAGGGCTGGCTGTGGCCCTAGGCTCGTGGCAGGGCTCCCGCTCGGGGCTGCTCCTGTGCCTTGGGCCTCTGGGCGCTCACGGCTACCTCTGGGAGCAGCTGCAGTGGGATAGATGTTGGTGCATGAGTCCCATTTCCCAGGAGCTGGAAACGAGCTCCAGAGGCCTGGAAGCCGAGGTGCCTCCAGCTTTGGCTGCTGCTGGGTCATGCAAGGGCCAGCCCTAGGGGAAGAGCTGCTGGCACACAGCCCTGCCAAGGGCTGAGCCCAGCACAGCAATTACCTCCTGTGTCTGGGCCTGTGCCTGGCATCGCCTTCTTTCCTGCCAATGAGCCACTGCTTCCTCTGGGAAACGTCTCCACCTGCATGGTCTTTTGGTCCATCCCTTGAGAAAGGAAGAGGCACAGCTGAACCAGATGGAGAAGTTCTTGATTTGGGTGCTGGTATTTTCAGGACCTCATGCTTGTCAAATATGGGGATAAGGTTCAAAAAATGCCTTGGCTTTTGGGCCAGGGCCAGGGCCCTCCCTCCTCCAAAAAGCTGCCAATTCTGAGCAGTAGTGAGGGGATCGTGCAGGGCGAGGGCACACACGTGCACGGCTCTGTCCTGACACCTGCAGCGATGCTGTCCTGGCTGAGATTTGGGCTCTGAGCTGGCAGCTCTCCCAGGGGGAAAGGCCTTCACCTACCCTCGCCATCTCCCAGAGCCTCAGTCCTGGACGTGGGTTGGGAAGCCAGATCACCTTCACCAAGAGGCTTGGCTGCAAGGAAAGGCAGGACAGAAGAGCTCCCGTGGCTCTGTAGGAGATCCTCAGGCTCCCTGGGGCTGGCAAAGGAGCTGCACAAGGCACAGCCCCGGGGCACAGCCCCTTCCCTCTCTGCTCCTCTCCGTGGCTGCACAGAGCACATGGAAGGAGACACTGGCATTGCACATGGGAAGAAGATTGACAGCTAAATGCTCCTTCCTCCCACTGACAGCGATGCTGTGGGATCGCTCAGGGCTCCAGAAGGGAGCAGGGCAAGGCTTCCAGAATCCTTCAGCCCTGAGATTATGTTAAGGGATATAGCACATGAGTGAGCTCTTGCCACCTTGACATTATTCCATCAGGAAAAGCACATTGAGAACTTGCCTCCAGCATTCTCCAAGTCTTGCCAGCTGTCATCTAGCCGGGCTTCCAGATAATCCATGTCCTGATCCCAGTCTAGAAGCCAGTACAGATCAGAACCACGTCCATGGTGCGCTGGGATCCACTTCTGCCTTGGGGTAGTGGGCACTGCAAGGGGTTTGGGTTAGATTGTGAGTACCAGATGTCGATGGACATGGCCAAAGCTGCAGAGGGGCCTGGGGAGCTCTGGGCTGGCTCTGGTCACTCTCCACCCTCTTTGCAGGCCCTGTGCAACATCCCTGGTGGGGGGTGACAGGGCCAGAGCAGGGGTCCTGGCTGCTGAGTCTCAGGAGAAGGCTGAGGGACATGGACCCACCTTGTCCTCCCTGCAGCATTTCCTTCAGCATTTGCCTCATGGGTTTTGATGGCACATGGAGTTTCTGGTGTCCTGCAGCTTTGATCTTTCCACTTGGAGGACCTTAAGAGAAAACAGTTCCCCTTTGCAGGAATGGATCCCAGAAAACCAGTGCTCAGCCTGTGGGGTCAGGAGGGACACACCACTCACCCCTGCGATGGGAGCCGGGCTTGCGTGCAGTTACCAACCCAGGAGCTGGGAAAGTCCTCCCTGCAGGCACACCTGTAACTCAACAGCCACAGAAGCTTCTGTCATCTCTGCTCATCTGCACAGGCAGCACTGAGCCACAGCAGTGGTGAGGGGAACGCGATGGGCGAGGGCACACACGTGTATGTCTCTGTTCTGACACCTGCAGTGGTGCCAGGACATTGAAACTGCTTATTCTGCCAGGAAAGGACCATTGAGAACGTACCTCCAGCATTTCTCAAGTGTTTCAAGCCATCATCCAGCAGGGCCTCTGGATAATGCAAGTTGTGATTCCAATCTAGAAGGCAGCCCAGATCAGAACCCTGCCATGGTGTGCTGAGATCCCCTTCTACTTTTGACAACTGGGCACTGCAAGGGTGTCAGGTAAGACCCTGGGTGCCAAATGTTAGAGGACAATGGCCAAAGCTGCACAGGGGCCAGAGGACCTCTGGGTTGGTGTCTGGTCACTCTCCAAGCTCTTTGCAGTCCCTGTGCAACATCCCTGGAAGAGGTGGCTGGAGCAGCCCAAGGCCCATTGGGGCTCTCTCACAGCTACAGCTGAAAGTCTTGCTAAAGCAATGGAGAAAAACTGCAGCAGGCAGTTGCACAACTATCCCTCCCTCACTCCTGCCCTCTCTCCCTCCCTTCCTGCCTTCCTCTCTGTCTCCATCCCTCTTTTCCCTTGGACAGCTCTCCCAGCCCAAGGGGGCAGAGCCAGGCCCTCTCAGGACACACTGGAGCCTTGGCCTCCCCCTCTGCCCATTCCCCACCACGGGCACCCCTTTGCAGCCCCTGCCAGGTTTTGGGACGTGTCTCCCATGGATGGACCCCAGCAGGACTGCTCAGTAGCCAAGTGCCCTGAGCCTGCTGGGGATAATTCCTCTGGGCTGTGCCGGTCTTGGCCAGGCTGTGCCTGCACTGCCAAGCAGCAGAGATGGCAGCTCAAGCCTCAGCAGGGCTCAGGCCCAGAGGCACAGCAATTACCTCCTGTGACTGTGCCTGGCATGGCCTCCCTTCCTGCAGCAGAGGCTGCCCATGGGCCACTGCTTCCTCTGGGAAACGCCGCCTTCAGCACAGCTGCTCTGTCCACTTCTGCAGAAAGGGGCAGCTGGATCAGATGGAACCATTCACCACTGGGGAAACTTCAGGAGGCAATGCTTGTCAAAGGCGTGGTTAAGGATCAAGAATCCCTGAAAATTTTTTGGCATTGGCCAGGGCCTAACCTCATCCAAATAGCTGCCCTTTCTGATCTACCTGGGGACCAAGAAATTGCAGGGGATCTCAGTGTGAGCATGACCCTTGCTGCACTTTGGGCTCCCTGCCTGCTGATGCCAAATGCCTTTCTGCAGAGGCTGGGGAGAAGCTGCAGCCAGGCCAGGCTGGGAAACAGCCCTGCAGGCCATGAAAGCAACAGTGGGGCAGCGAGGCTGCCATGGATCCGCTTCCTGCTGTGCAAAGAAAGCCCCTGGCTGCTGAGTCTCAGGAGAAGGCTGAGGGACATGGACCCACCTTGTCCTCCCTGCAGCATTTTCTTTAGCATTTTCCTCATGAGTTTCGATGGCACATGGAGTTTCTGGTGTCCTGCAGCTTTGTTCTTTCCACTTGGAGGACCTTAAGTGAAAATAGTTCCCCTTTGAAGGAATGGATCCCAGAAAACCAGTGCTCATCCTGTGGGGTCAGGAGGGACACACCACTCACCCCTGCGATGGGAGCCGGGCTCGCGTACAGTTACCAACCCAGGAGCTGGGAAAGTCCTCGCTGCAGGCACACCTGTAACTCAACAGCCACAGAAGCTTCTGTCACCTCTGCTCATCTGCACAGGCAGCACTGAGCCACGGGAGAGGTGAGGGGATGGCGCAGGGTGAGGGCACACACGTGCACGGCTCTGTCCTGACACCTGCAGTGATGCTGCCCTGGCTGAGCTTTGGGCTCTGAGCTGGCAGCTCTCCCAGGGGGAAAGGCCTTCACCTACCCTCGCCATCTCCCAGAGCCTCAGTCCTGGACGTGGGTTGGGAAGCCAGATCACCTTCACCAAGAGGCTTGGCTGCAAGGAAAGGTAGGACAGAAGAGCTCCCATGGCTGTAGGAGATCCTCAGGCTCCCTGTGGCTGGCAAAGGAGCTGTGCAAGGCAAAGCCCTGGGCACAGCCCCTTCCCTCTCTGCTCCTCTCTGTGGCTGCACAGAGCACATGGAAGGAGACACTGGCATTGCACACAGGTAGAAGATGGACAGCTAAATGCTCCTTCCTCCCACTGACAGCGATGCTGTGGGATCACTCAAGGCTCCAGAAGGGAGCAGAGAAAAATTTCCCAGAATCCTTCAACCCTCACGCGACCTTAACAGAAACAGCACATAAGTGAGCACTTTCCACCTTGACAGATTATTCTGTCAGTACAAGTAGCAATTCAGAACTTACCTCCAGCATTCTCTGAGATTTTCAAAGTCTCATTCACCAGCGATCCCAAATAATTCAAGTCATGATCCCAATCTAGAAAGAAGCACAGATCAGAACCATGGCCATGGTGCACTGGGATCCCCTTCTGCCTTAGGGAACTGGACACTGCAAGGGGTTTGGGTAAGGCTGTGGGAGCCAGATGTCAATGGACATGGCCAGAGCTGCAGAGGGGCCTGGGGAGCTCTGGGCTGGCTCTGGTCACTCTCCACCCTCTTTGCAGGCCCTGTGCAACATCCCTGCAGAGGCAGCAGGACCAGCCCAGAGCCCCTGGGGACTCTCTCCCTCCCACAGAGGAAACCCTCCCTAAAGCCCTGTGGAAAACCATCCCCAACTCTTCCCAGAAGGAAGTGCTGTCCCAGGAAAGGGAAGCCAGGCTGCGGGCTCACCTGCTCCCTGTGCTCGCTGCGGAGCAGCCTGGGCAGCCCTGTCAGGCAGGGCCACTGTCAGGAGGAGCAGGAGGAGGAGGCGCAGAGCAAAGGCCATGGTGCCTTGCCCTCTGCCAGTCCTGCAGCTCTTGCTGCCACCACTGTCCTGACACCGCTGTCCCAATGTCAGCACCGCTGCTGCCGCCGCCGCTGCTGCCGCAACAGTCGTGGTCAAGGACTGACTGCTCGGTCCTCGTGGTGCTGTGCAACCACGGGGCTCTGGGACCTCTGTGACCTCAGAGCCTGCTGTCACCTCAGCCTGCTGTCACCCCACAGGCTGCTGTGACCTCATGGCCAGGGTGGAATTGTGTGGGGAGTGGGATCTGCCTTCTTCACCAGGGAGCTCATCCTGCCCAGCAGCTCTGTCCAAGGGCTATGACAGGGTCCCAGCCCAGCTGATCTCACAGGCTGGGGGATGAAGGGATGGAGAGCAGCCCTGCTGAGAAGGACTTGTGGCTGCTGCAAGGAGAGAGGCTGGACATGAGCCAGCCATGTGCCCCCAAAGGAGGCTGCCCAGCAGCTTGAAGGAGGTGATTCCACCACCCCTCTGCTCTGGTGTGAGCCCACCTGGAGTACTGCATCCACCTCTGGGTGCCCAGCACAGAAAGGACATGGTCCTGTTGGAGCTAGTCCAGAGGAGGGACAAAATGCTCTGAGGGCTGGAGCCCCTCTGCTTTGGAGACAGGCTGGGATAGCTGGGGGTGTTCAGCCTGGAAGAGGGAAGGCTCCACGCAGACCTGATTGCTACCTTTCAGTACTTTAAGGGAGCTTTTAGAAAAGACAGGACAGAATTTTTAGTAGGGCCTGTTGTGACAAGACTGAGGGGGAATGTTTTCAATCTAAAAGACAGTAGATTCAGACTAGACCTAATGAAGATGTTTTTTACACTGTGGGTTTTGAAACCCTGGCACAGGTTGCCCAGAGAGGTGGGCATCCATCCCTGCTGACATTCAAGCTCATGCTCTGAGCAACCTGATCCAAAGGTGTCCCTGCTCACTGCAGGGCACTGCACTAGATGGCCTTTAAATGTCCCTTCCAAGCCAAGCCATTCTGTGCTGCTGTGCACCTGCAGAGCAGTGCTGGAATAATGCTGGGGTGATGATGCTGGCACCTGTGTTTTGGTAGTTGTGCCATTTAGCTGTTGGCCAAGAGAGGATTGATGGGCTGCACAGTGAAGTCTGCAGAGAACAGTGTGCTCAAGGAGAAACAGGAGAGGAACAGGGCTTCCAGCTCAGATAAATGCCAGCATTTTGCTCCCATTTCTTGTTAAGAAATAAAGCAATGTTCTGAAGATCCCTTCAGTGTGGGTGCACTATTGGCTGTATCAGTGCTTGTGTTCTGTAAAACAGGTGAGCTGTTACAGCTTCTTGCCCCATTTACCACTGGATAAAACCCAAATACTGCATTGCTCCATGTCTCATTTCTTCCAAGTAAAGGCAGATTTTGTTCATTCTTCAGTGAGACATATTCATCTGTTGACAAGCAAATTCTTCTTGCCATTCACACAATGTTGATTTGCTCTAATCAGATTGTGATTAAGACTTACCTCTCACTCTAATTAAGGCTGATGGATTGTGAGGCAAAGTGTTGCATCATTTGCCCTGGAGAGAGTTTTTCTCTAATTCAATGACATTTGAAGACAGCTGTAGCCTACCATACTTATGGCATTAGTCTCTGTTATAAATGCAACGGCAGATTAAAGATAAGAAAAGATAAATTTATTATAAATTAACAAAACAGCAAAACAGCGAGGAAAAACCACAATAAATGAACAGCGCAGCGCTGGGTGGACAGGGTCTATACGCAAGGTATAGGTGTTCCCAAATCCACGTCCGAGGGTTCTTTGGCCTGGGTTTTTATAGGGATTTTATGCCCCAGGCTAGAATTCCAATCAGTTTCCATTCACCAAGTGTCCCTGATTGTCGGGTGAATGGATTTCCTGGCCTAGAAAATTGAGTCAGTAAGTGTCCGGGCAGAGTCTCCTCAAATGCAAAGTGAGTCTGTATGTATTTTAACATATTTCATCACAGCAGAGTCGAGGGATCCGGGCTAGTGCCGATGGATATCTCGGAGGAGTTGTTTCTTCTTTGTCCTTCTTGATTGAGTTACTCTAGCATAGGTTTGGCGGGTGTGGTGTTCAATTCTGGCAACGACCATTTTCCTGAGGCTCGTCCCTTTTGTTTCGCTTGATGGTCTCCGGTTGAAGTCGGCCGGGCGTTGCCTAGGTCCGGAGGTAGACTTTCAGGCTAGTTCTTTTGTTTCTATGATGGTCTTCGTCCTGTTCTTTCCTCCGAGTTGATGTGCCTGCTGAGGTTTGTTATCTGGGGGGGGGGGTTCTTTTGCAATCTGTAACTTTGGAAGAGGAATTCTACCTCGACCTGGAGGAGAATTCCTCATTCCATATTTTCATCAGTTATAACTACACATACTTTATTTAAACCTTTTCTTTCGAATTTTTATTCATCTAATTCTTTATTACAGTCTCCAACTCTGTCCTTTTCTCTCACCCAAGGAGAGGATCAAGGTCTGCAGGTCTCATCTGTGCACCAAAAGAGTTAATATCTCACCCAGACCTGCAGATGCTCATGATGGTTTCTGCCGGGCAGTGGCCGAAGCAGTCACAGTGATGGATTTCATGCTGCCCTGGGGCTGTGCCAAGATCTCAGGGGGCCCAGCCAGAACAGTCGTGGCTGTTCTGCCCACATGGCTGGTCCCAGGCCCCTGCTCCCTTCAATCCCAGCTGCGGGCCGATGGCTTCCCCTCCCTGTGCCCGGCAGCCGCTGGGGCCGTGCGGGCCGTGGTGAAGGGGCCTGGCCCAGCCCAGAGCCGCTCCCGGGGCCTGGCGGAGCCCGGCTCAGTGCAGGCCAGGCTGGAGCAGGGCCGGCCTGACCAGCACCCAGTTAACTCTTCACAGCTGGAAACAACAGAGAGCTTTCCTGGGCTTGCCTGCCTTTAAAATGTGGATTTCACAGAGGCAGACTCAGCTTCAAAATTATTTAATAGCTTGACAATTCTCGGAGCCAGCCAGCTATTGGTTTTGCTAAGCACAGAGAAAACTCTTAGCAGCCCCCTCCTAGAATAAACATTTGCACGGGTGGCTTCTTTCCTCCTCAACAAATATCAACTAATATAAAACCAGCACAGACACTCAGGGTGAAGCAGGAAGCAATTTTGAAGCAATTGTTTTAAAGCAATTGTTTTAAATCAATTATTAAGCACAGATTGATGTCACTCCCCCAGACCACAGTGACTCCGCCACCTCCCCTCTGGCCAGCCCATTCCAATTCCCAATAAGCCTTTCTGGGAAGAACTCCTTCCTATTGTCCAGCCTAAACCTGCCCTGGTGCAGCTTAAAGCTGTGTCTCCTTGTCCTGCCCTCCAGCAGATCCACACTTGCAGCCAGCTTGGTGTCATCTGCAATTTGTGAGTGCTGGACTCGACCCCCTCAGCCAGACCCTCAGTGAAGATATTAACCAGGCCTGGGCCCAGCACAGATCCCTGGGGACACCACCAGGGACTGGACACCAGCTGGATGCAGCACCATCCCCACCACTCTCTGGGCCCGGCCTCCAGCCAGTTCTGCAGCCAGCAAAGAGTGCTCCTGTCCAAGCCGTGGGCTGCAGCTTTTCCAGGGAATGCTGTGGCTCTCCGTGTCCAAGGCCTTGCTCAAGTCCAGCTCGACACATCCAGAGCCTTTCCCGCACCCACCAGGCGGGTCAGCTGGTTATAAAAGGAGATCAGGTTGGTCAGGCAGGACCTGTCCCTCCTAAAGCCACGCTGGCTGGGTCTGAGCCCTGGGCCATCCTGGAGGTGCTGTGTGATGGCACTCAAGGGGGTCTGTTCCAAAACCTCACCATGCACCGAGCTCAGGCTGACAGGCCTGCAGTTCCCCAGAGCCTCCTGCCAGCCCTTCTTGGGGATGGGCTCACACTGGCACCTCCAGTCCTCTGGGACCTCCCCAGTGAGGCAGGACTGATGAGGAGAAATGATGGAGAGCAGCTTGGGGAGCTCATCCACCAGCTCCCTCATCCCCCTAGCATGGATCCCATCCGATCCCATCCACCTGTGAGCATCTGAGTGGCTCAGCAGGTCTCTGACTGCTTCCCCCTGGATTACAGGGGGCTGTTCTGCTCCCTGTCCCCATCTACCAGCTCAGGAGAACACTTGTCCTGAGGAAAACCTGTCTTACTGTTGAAAATTGAGGCAAAGAAGGTGTTGAGTACCTCAGCCTTTTCCTCATCTTTGGTAACCATATCCACCCCAATAAGGAATGAAGATTTCTTTCTTGAAGTATGTCAGTTCTTCCTGGACCCCTTTGTTTAAGGACTCCTACCCTTAAAAAAATCTGTACCTGATTCATTAGCAACCAAAGAACCATCCTGAATAGGCCATAATTTGCCCTCTGGAAGTCCAGTGTAGGAGTTTTGTTGATGCTCCTCCTTCTTTCACAGAATATTTCAAAACTCGATGATTTCATGGTCACTGCACCCCAGGCAGCCTCCAACCCCCACATCCCCCAGCAGCCCTTCTCTGTTTGTGAACAGCAGGAGATACAGCTTTCCTTGGCAGTGGCAAGAGAAGGAAACCTCCCCAAAGTGCGGCTTGGCAGGTTCAGCCTGGAGGGGAGGAGAAAGAAAAGTCCCTGCCAGGGTAGAATTTTGGTGCAGGAGGTGTCCCAGCGTGAGCCTGGACCATGCCATGGCTGAGTGTGCCAGGAGCCGGCAGTCAGTGGGGCCCAGGGATGCTCCAGGGGACTTGGAGTTTTGCGTCTGACTCCTTAAGCAGCTTCTTCAACCTTCTCTCAGTGCCTGAGGGTCCTGGACTCAGCCCCAAATCCACCCTGGGGTTCATTAAAATACAGAAAGCCTTGGGGGCTCTTTCTCTTCCTTCCACTGTCTTCAAGTCCAAGGCTTGTGCAGCTGCTTGGAGTCAGTTTGGAGTTCTGTTAAGGAGGAAGATTTGAAAATCCACCATGTTTTTTATTTTATTTAAATCAAGGGTGTATTTTTCTATTTTCTAGTTGAGAGAAGAGGTGACAGAAGCATTCCCCAAGTGATCTTGATGCTGAATGTCTCCTGAGGTGGTCTGGTCATGGAGAAGAATGAGCCCCTTGTGGGCTGCCCCTGTTTGGACAACCTGCTCCTCACCCCGAGCCTCAGCATGTCTGACATCGCCCACCTGGGACTGACATCCCAAAACATCGAAAACATTTATCAATTTTTCTTTATAATTAAAATCTAATAGATAAATAAAAATAAAATTTTAATTTTTATAATAATATTAGTCTATCTTTTTATAAACTAATTTTAATATTTATATAAAATAATTGATACATTTTTAGCAACTAAAAACATTACTGGTCTTTGGTTTTAAGTACCACAATTCCCTTCATTAATTAACTGACCACTATTTCTCCCTCTTTATGCAAATTATTCCTATTTTTAGTTCGTTAATCATCTTTTTTATCATTTTCTCAGACAGGGGAGAACTGTCTGAGAAAACAGGGAGGAAAATCAGGGAACACAAAAGGGGCCTCTTTGTGGTCCACGGAGACTTTTCCGGGTAACATTTGAGGCAGTTTTGGGTCTGGGAAGGGAATTTAGAGAGAACTTGGGTGTCTGGAGGACACTTGGGGGAGCCGGGTGGGCACTTGGAGGGGCACTTAGGGATTCTGTGGGACAATTTGGGGTCTGGGGGAGCATTTGAGGGTCTAGGGGGGCACTTGGAGGTCAGGGAGGGGAATCTGGGGGCCCTTTGGGGTCCGGATGGACACTTGGGGGGCTATAACAGGGAATCTATGGGCCGCGGGGAATGATGGGAGTTGTAGGCGCCGGTATAATAGGGTTTAATGGGCCCGCGGAGCATGACGGGATTTGTAAGCACAGCTCCAATGGGTTCCGATGAGGCGTGGGGCATGACGGGAGATGAAGTCCCGGCTGGAATAGCGCTCTATGGGCGCCGCGGAGCATGATGGGAGCTGTAGTCCCGGAAGTGGCTCGGAAGGCGGGTTTGGCGGTGTGGGAAGGCACTTGGGAAACACTTTTGCATCCGAGCCGTGGCTGCAGGTCCTCGGGGCGAATGTATACGGCTCGGGAGCACTTGGGGGGAACCTGGGGAGCTCTAACCGGGCTCTTTAGGGCGTGGGGCACGGCAGGAGGTTTTGGCGTGGAACTGTGTTCTGGGATGATGGGAGATGAATTCCCAGCAGTGGCTGGAAGAGGCGTCTGTGGAGTCAGGAGCATTCAGGGATCCAGGGACGCTTTGGGGGGTCCCAAACAGTCACTGAGGGGGCACTCGGGGATCCTGAAGAGTTTGGGGGAGACTTATGGGACATATGGGGGCGATACTGGTGTTCTGGGGAGCACAGGGCAGTCCATCCCAGTTCCTTCCAGCATGATCCCATTTGCTCTCAACCACTCCCAGTCAGCCTCAGCGTAGCTGGACTCCCTGCCAGTATGATCTCAGTCACCTCCTGCATGATTCCAGTTCATCCCAGTATAAGTCCTGTTGCTTCCAGTTACCCCCAGCATGCACCCAGTCACTCCCAGTTCCTGCCTGTTGCTCCTGGCATGACCTCAGTTGCTCACAGGTGCTCCCAGTCAGCCTCAGCATGATCCCAGTCACTGCCATTATATCCCATTTGCCCCCAACCTGGTCTCAATTGTTCCCTGCAGTTTCCTACTCACTGCCAGTATGATCCCAGTTTCCCTCAGTGTGATTGCAGTCTCTCCTGGCATGGGCCCAGCTGCTCCCGGTATGATCCCAGTATGATGTCAGTACACAGCCAGTGCAATCCCAGCCACTGCCAGGATGATCCCAGTACAAACCAGTCCCTGCCAGTGCTGCCACTCCTGGGATCCCCCAGCCCTCTCTGCGTTCCCCCCTCCTGCATCTCCCCAGAGGAGCCCCAAGGGCTGGCAGTCCCCAGCCAGGGTCCCCAGCCAGCCCCAGGTTGGATCTGCAGCCCCCAGTTTTCCCAGTTTCCCTCTCCTTTTCCCCGGGCCGGGTTCCCCCCGTCCCCAGCGGGTGGGAGCAGCGGAGAGCCCCGCGCTGCCCATCCCGATCTGTCCCGGCTCCATCCCCACTCCTGCCGTGGGCTGTGAGGGGTTTGGGAACGGGGCACCGAGGGTGTCACTGCTCCTGGGGGAGGAGGGATGAAGAAAGAAAATGAGAAAGAATGGAAGCAGGAGAAGGAGCTGATGTTAGGGAGGAGAAAGAAAAGGGATGGAAGGGGAGGAGAGGGAGGAAGATGTTGTAAATACTCCACGAACCCCTTCATTCTTGTCCCCCATGGGGATGTGTCCGCCCTTCACAGAACACGGGCGGGAAGGGGTCTCAAAATATATACAACAGGGACCTAAAATATTTTAGGTAAAGAAGGCTCAGACTTACGAGACGTGGTCCTGGGTTTATTCATGTGGATCACCCAGGGCAAGGAAGAGGCTGAGATTCCTCGGGTGCTATCTCTTAAACTTGGGGGAGGGGTGGTGAGGGGATACAGGGGGGTTACAGCCAATGGGATAGGGAAAAGCAAAGGGAGGTTAGGTAGGGACTAACCTTATACAACACCAAGGGTGAGTTCTTCCCTTGGGACAGACCATAGTTTTTTAAATGCATTTCAACAGGAAGAGGAGGGACAAAAGAGGATCAGGGAAAGGAGAAGGAACCAAGAGGTCAAGAACTCCCGGAATTCACAGTCCCCCACTAGTGGGATCATCACCCCCATCCCACAGGTGACTGGGGAGGGGGAACTCAGCCCAGATATTGTGGGAGGTTCCTGGGTTCGGTTTTTGGGGAGGGGATATTTGTGACTTAAGGACTGCAAAGCTGAGCGGAAAATGCCCCTTGGGGGGACGCTGGGGGGTCCCAGCATCCCTAAGTGGGGAGATGGAAATGGGGGGAACTTTTTGGATTCCTGGCACTCCCAGCAGCCTGAGGAGGGATGGGATCGAGTAGACAGAGGACCCCCCAGTACAAGCATGACTCCCAGCAGCTTGGACAGGAGGGAACCCCTGAACACCAAAGGGGAGATACCAGAGATGGAGAACTCCTGAGAGGCATTTTTAGGGCTGAATCTTGATGTTTTGGAAGTTTTTATGGATAACTTGTGATTTCTAGAGATGGACTTGGGCAGGAGGAACCCCCTAATCCAATGTGCTCATGAATTGTATTTTTCCCCAAACCAGGATTTCCCATTCCCAAACCTTAACTGGATGGAGGAGGAGGCTGTGAGGAAGAGGAAGATGCCCCAGGACACCCAGGCAGGTGAGGAGGAAGTCAGTGCCCCTTTCCCCCTCACTCCTGCTCCATCTCCCAGCTCAGCATGGCCCCCGGCTGCAGGACAACCCCGCTGCCGACGCCGTCCTGCCGGGGACGCACTGGGGGGATCTCCTTCCCCTTCCCTCTGGCACGGAGGCAAATCCCATCCTCTCCTTGTCCTTGCTCCCCCAGACAAGGAGCTGAGGATGGAGACCAGGGAGGACAAATCCCCACGGCAGAACCTCATGGAAGCGGCCATTTTGAGCAGCTCCAGGGCACAAGTATCTAATGGGGTAGAAAAACCCTGGAGATCCCACAGGAAGAGGGGCTCCAAACCCAGTCCAGGGTACTCTGAAGAGGAAAGACCCACCCTGTGTTGGGAAGGCGGCTGGAGATGCAGCTGGGGCTCTGAGCTGGTGGTCCATGAGCAGCTTCAGGATGGGGAGAAGCCCTACAAGTGCTTGGAGTGTGGGAAGAACTTCAGCCAGAGCAACAGCCTGATCTGCCACCAGATGATCCACAGTGGGGAATGGGCCTGTGAGTGTTGGGAATGTAGGAAAGGCTTCAGCTGCAACTCCCACCTTGTCACCCACGTAAGAGATGGTCCGAAGAGTCCCTCATCTGTCTCACAACTGTCTCAAGGACAGAGACTGAGACCCTGAATATCACAAGGGACTTGCTTTGGGGGTTTGGGCCTAGCTGAGGTGGATGTTTGCTAAGTGATTGTTTGCAGGTGGTTGCACGGTACACTGCTCTCGTTCCTGCTGGTGAGCAGAGGCTTGTGCATGGTAACCTGCACAACGGGATCTCCATGACTCACGGCTCTCGTTCCTGCTGGTGAGCAGAGGCTTGCAAGACATGGATCGCTCCGTACCCTACACCTGCCCCCTGCGCAATGGAATTCATCACAATGACCATCAGTTGTTGGGGAGGGTGAAACAGGGAACCCTTATGAATGTGATTGTTTGGCAGAAGATTCTAAAATATGAAGGCTAGAATCGAAGTAGCAAGGAAAGTCTGCTTTGAGTCATAGGATACTGAGTACTGGTTAACCAAAGAACAATAGCCTAGCCAGCTAGAGAAGAATCCCTGTTGATAAAACAATGTCCTTCTGCTGATAGAAAGTCCAAAGGTCAAGAAGCAAGGAAAGAACTTGTAAAGCTTTGTAGAATTTAAAATGCAACACTGTATGTTAATATAGGGAAGCTCATAGGCTGTATGTAAATTCTTTACTGGGTGTGTCTCATAGTGATTGGTTACTGGGAATTAGAATATTCATTATAGAAAAAGATATATTGGATTGTAACAAGAACTTTGCTCTCTTAACTATTCTCTCCTACCTCTGAACCCCTCTCCCTCACCTCTTACCCCTTTACCCCTCTCCCCCACTCTTAACTCTCAGCCCCCTCTCCCTGCTCCTACCCCTCTCACTAGTCTTTCCTGCTCTCTCCCTCTGGTTTTTCCCTCTTTCCCTCTGTTGCTCTTACTCCCTCCCTCCCCTTTCCCTCTGTTGCTCTCTTACTCCCTCCCTCCCCTTTTCCAACCTCCCCTGCTCTGCCCGCTCTCTCCCTCCTCCTCCTGACCACATGGACGCCGAGGCTGGTGGCGGACACGGGTCTCCCCTCTTTTTACCCTTATAATAAATTGCTTATACTTGAACAGCTTGACCCTGGAGAAGTCTCACCGCAAGCGAGTGTTTTTACACAACAATAATCAGTCTCCTCTGGTTTTGGCCCTGCGCCCCTCGCTTTGCAAAAGACTATAAAATCACACCCCAAACTGACCTTCCTTTGAGATCTCCCCAATGGACAGAAGACTGCATCGTTGGACGGCTGAGTGGACTTTGACGTTGGTAGCTATAATCCCCTTACTCTCTTTTCCTTAGGCTTTGCTTTCTCCTCTTTTCCCTCTATTGCATATTAGTGCTGATGAGCACTCAATAAAGTGTGTTTTGCTGTTTAAGTCCTTGGTTTGCTGATAATCTTTTGTACTCTAAGACCGGCTAAAAGAACCACATCACGAATCCCACCTTGCGGATTGTGACATGCATTGCACTGAGGGAAGAATGTTGTGTATATGCAGATCACACAGGAATGGTGAGGGACACCACGGCCAAATTACGAGAAGGATTAGAAAAGCAGAAAAGAGAACGGGAAGCACAGCAGAATCGGTTTACATCATGGTTTGACCATTCACTGTGGCTGGCCACTCATATCTACCTTAGCAGGACCGGTCATAATGATTGTGGTAGCATTGATTTTTGGACCCTGTATATTGAATAAGCTTGTGTCATTTGTTAAAAGTCGCCTAGAGAAAGTTAGCATCATGTTGATAGAATGCCAGCAATTGCTTTAAAAATGTTCTTGTTTGAAATTCCCTTTAGCTATTCCCAGTTACACCCCGGTTATCTCTTGCTTAACATACCTTATGCTTTTAATATGAGTTTGTAATTGTTATAAAGCATAGAATAAAAATAGGATGCTTTTAGTATGTTAAGATTGTTATCTGGTTAAGATTGTTATGATGTTAAGATTATTAAGATGTTAAGAACGTTAAGACTGTTATGTCTTAGCCAAGGTAATTGTGCATAGGGAGGGGGGAAATGTAGTTAGTTAAGGTCTGGCAGTCGGAAGATATCACGCTGTACGGGAAGATAGGGCCCCTCTCCTGATAGCCAGCAGAGTTTAGTTTATGATGTAAGCAGACGGAAGTGATGTAATGGACACATACTATAGAATGATGTATCTTTTACCAATAAATGCCATTTGCCATCCACCACATTGGAGTCTGCGAGCACATGGACCGAGCGACCTAGGGTTGGTCACGGTGCCGTTCGTGAACCAGGTCACCACGCCACCGAAGGCAACACCTCAGCCATGGGGGAAGGTGCTTGGCCAAGGGAAAAGGAGGCTCCCTGGGTGCCCTGCTCCCCTCTCCCTGAGGTGCTGAGAGCTCTGCAGCCCCTCCTGCCATCCCATCTGCCCAGGCCAGCACAACAGCCCTGGCCTTGGGGCCCTCAAGAGCTGCTCCTGCTCCAGGTCCAGGGACCATCCCAAAGCTGGGGCAGCCAGGAATCTGTGTCCAATCCTGTTCATTCCTGTTGTGATGGTGAGGGATCCTCAGCCACTCTGAGGTTGTTGATCAATTTTACTATTCCAGAGGCCACCTCTTTCTTGGGCTCATGGAACCAAGAGGCCCCTGTGACACTGCAGGGCCTTGTGGCACCATGCAGAGCATTGCAACAGAGCAGGACCTCGTGTCATGAGGCCCATGCCACTGGGACACTGCAGGGCCCCATGGAACCAAGGGGCCAGTGTTGCACCTCAGGGACTCATGGAATGAAGGAAACATGTTTGACACCATGGTGCCCAAGAGGCCCAGTGGTGACAGTGTGGAACCAAGGAGAGCATTGCTGCACTGTGAGACCTCATGGAACCAAGGATCCACTGTGACACTGTGGGGCCTTGGGGGACCAAGGCGCCATTGTGACACTGCGGGGCCCAAGGATCCACGGGACTTTGTGACACCAAGGGGTCCCATGGAACCAAAGGGACATTGTGACCCTGGGAGGCCTCATGGAATCATGGAGACCATTGGGACACTCCAGGGCCCCATAGAACCGTGGTGACACCAAGTTGGCTGGGAGTGTTGATGTGCTGCAGGGTAGGAGGGCTCTGCACAGGGACCTGGACAGGCTGGATCCAGGGGCCAAACCCAACAAGATGAGGTTTAACAAGTCCAAGTGCCGGGTCCTGCACTTTGGCCCCAATGACCCCTGCAGTGCTCCAGGCTAGGGACAGAGTGGCTGGACAGCAGCCAGGCAGAAAGGGAGCTGGGGCACTGATGGACAGCAGGCTGGACATGAGCCAGCAGTGTGCCCAGGTGGCCAAGGAGGCCCCTGGCCTGGATCAGGAATGGTGTGGCCAGCAGGAGCAGAGCTTCAGTGCCACCCCTGACTTGTCCCCAGCTCTACACACAGACATTGCTGCTGCAGCTCCAGAGAAGGGAACAAAAGGCAGATCTCTGGAGAAAACTTTGCTGGGAGACCCTTTAGTTCATTTAAAACCAGCAAGAGTGCAGCCCCTCATTGACACAGTCTGTGGCCACAGGAAGGTGGAGAGAAACAAAATGAGAAATGGCACAAACAATGACATTTCTTTGTGGACAAGATTAAAAAAGGAAAACCTTTAAGAAAGAAAGAAAGAAATTAAGAAAGAAAACCTCCAAAATGAAACGAACAAGAACTGTCAAAGACGACTTTTATTACAAGTGATTTGCAGAAACGGGCCAGCAGTTTAATGTTTTTGAAATTGTCCAGTCATCAGTGTCCACACTGCAGCCTTGAGCTCCTGGTTCCTCAGGCTGTAGATGAGGGGGTTCAGGGCTGGAGCCACCACTGAGTACAGAACTGACAGTGCCAGATCCAGGGATGGGGAATAGATAGAGGGGGGCTTGAGGTGAGCAAATGAGGCAGTGCTGAGGAACAGGGAGACCACAGCCAGGTGAGGGAGGCAGGTGGAAAAGGCTTTGTGCCGTCCCTGCTCAGAGGGGATCCTCAGCACAGCCCTGAAGATCTGCACATAGGAGAAAACAATGAACACAAAACAGCCAAGTGCTAAACAGACACTGACTGCAAGAAGCCAAACTTCCCTGAGGTGGGATTTGGAGCAGGAGAGCTTGACGATGTGTGGGATTTCACAGAAGAACTGGTCCAGGGCATTGCCCTGGCACAGGGGCAGGGAAAATGTATTGGCCGTGTGCAGCAGTGAATAGAGAAAGGCACTGGCCCAGGCAGCTGCTGCCATGTGGGCACAAGCTCTTCCGCCCAGGAGGGTCCCGTAGTGCAGGGGTTTGCAGATGGACACGTAGCGATCGTAGCACATGATGGTCAGCAGGGAAAACCCTGTTGTAATGAAGAGAACATAAAAGAATACTTGTGCAGCACATCCTGTGTAGGAGATGTCTCTGGTGTCCCAGAGGGAATTGTGCATGGCTTTGGGCACAGTGGTGCAGATGGAGCCCAGGTCAGTGAGGGCCAGGTTGAGCAGGAAGAAGAACATGGGGCTGTGCAGGTGGTGGCTGCAGGCTACGGCGCTGATGATGAGGCCGTTGCCCAGGAGGGCAGCCAGGGAGATGCCCAGGAAGAGGCAGAAGTGCAGGAGCTGCAGCTGCCGTGTGTCTGCCAGTGCCAGCAGCAGGAAGTGGCTGATGGAGCTGCTGTTGGACATTTGCTGTGGCTGCACATGGGGACCTGTTCATGGATAAAGGACAGTGACAAGTCAGGAGAGGCTGGGACTCTCCTTTGTTCCTGCTCTGGGAAAACCTTCACCCAGGTCCCTGCCTGAGCTCCAGCTGTGCTGAGTATGCCAGGAGCAGCCAGGCCTGTGCCTGGGGGCTCTCCAGGAGCCATCCCTGCCCTGCTGCCCTGGGTTTGTGGCCATGTGGCAGAGGGACAAGGCTGGAAATTCAGAATTTGTCAGGGGAATCACTCCTAAAGCAGAAGGGCTTGGTAGCACCTGCACACACAATTCTGAAGTATGGCAGGAGATGGTTTTAGGAATTGTTCTCCTGCCCACACATCATTCCTGGTTCTCTGAGGTCAGAAATCCCCAGCATTTCTGCTGCACTCAGAGCTTGCCATTGAGAGATGTGAGAGGCAAAAGATTCCCTGTGGCTTAGGGAAGGTGAGGGGCTGGATGGGCTTGTTCCCAACTGCCCTGGCTTTGCACCTTTGGCTGGAATCAGAGCACAATCACACTCCTGTGTCACCCTGGCATAAACCAGACCCTGCCCAGGGCAGAGAGATCCCTGAATGTCTCACCCTCTCTAAAGGTCTCTGGGCAAGGTCTCAGCACCCTCATCTGCCAAGGACACTCACGGCTCCCTTGGCAAAGCCAGCAGCATTTCCTCAGCTGTGGCATCTCTGCCCTTCCCCGTGGGACATTCAGGGAAGTCCAAGAGGCTCTGGCACAGATTTGCAGCCAGGAGGGCAGCTCAGAGCAAGGAGAGGAACTTGGAAGGACACAGCAAGGAGATGCCCAGGTGTGCCCATGATGGGATCTCAGGGAGGGGACTCAGCTCATTCCCCTTTCCCATGGACTGCTTTGCCCACAGCCCCACAGGTCACAGGGAAGCTGGGACACCCCATTCCCATGGACACACCTGCCTGGCAGCAATCCCAAGGGCAGGGCCTGACTCAGCTGCTGCAGATGCCAGAGCCTCCCTGAGAGCCCCAGGTAACAATGACAATATCAGAGCAGTGCATTTAGGCTGTTTAGGAGCCTCCCAGCAGAGAGACTGAGCACCCAAAGTTACAATTCTGGCGTCTCTGTAAATGTTCCAACATTACTTTGCTGATCCTGGTGTGTCCCTTTCAACTCAGAATGTTCTGTGATTCTGGGATTACAATTCCTCTTCTGCTTCTCTCATCACCCTGTTGTCTATAATCAAAAGAGAAAAAACCCACAAAATTTTAACAGTGTTAGAACAGTAAAGTAAAAACCAGTTTAATTGGAAGCTTCCAGGTGTCCCAGTGGGGATGTGGCATACCCAGCCACTTATTTCAACAATTTATGAAGGTTGATTAATTAGGATATTTAACAGAAACATTCAATAGGAGATTCATTGCCCCAGTTACACGCCCCTGAGTCAACCCATTGGAGTTGGTCCAAGGGTTTCTTTGCCCCACTTTTTGTTATGACTGCTCACATTCCAGTTAAAAAGCAAAATGTTCTTCTTGTAGCTCCTCTTTCTGATGATAAGACTATATAGTATTTCAGAAATCTATTTAGAAAGTCACTTTATTGTTCTAAAATCTAAGAGAAAGGTTAGGAAATGTACTAGAGCTAAATCAGGATAACAGTTATAGAAGTATATAATAGCAGCTTAATAGAGTTACTTAAGGATTATGATTTTATAACTATATAACAATAGTTTACAAATCTAAAAATATATTTAAAATATATAAAAAGTAAAAATCCTTTTGTCATCATTGCAACTTTCCCACCCTGCTTAAAGAAAGAAATTGAAAACACTCAGGAAATCTCCTGATCTTTACAGCAATCCCATTCTCACCTTCCTTTGGGAAGTGTCCTCTGGAGCTCTGTCCAGGCAGGTCTGGAGTTGGGAGCAGCCCTGCCCCACACAGCCCCTCTCAGCAGCAGCCCCTGCCCTGCTCAGGGTGGCTCCTTCCCCCCACAGCTTCTCCCCAGCGCTGGGAGCAGCTCCCGGGGCCGGCTGAGAGCTGTCCCTGGCAGGCAGCAGAGTCCCTGCCCCAGCACAGCGCCCTGGGCTGCAGGACCCTGCTCTGCAGGACAGCCCTGGGCACCCCTGGCTGCTCTGCACAAGGGACAGGCAGAGAATGTACTCACAGAGTCTGTAGGCACTGGCATGTTCCAGCTTCAGGAGATGGCTCCAGGAGCTGCAGCTGCATTGTCCTGCAGCCAGAGGCTTCCTGTGCCAAGGGCTGGCAGGGATTCTGCCCCAGCCACTTCTCAGCACCTTCCCAGCCCTGACTGATTGAAGCTCTCTGTGCCTCTGGGCTGTGCCCGGGGTGGCTGCAGGCAGTGCCCCAGCCCTGCTGGGCTGGCAGAAGAGCTGCTCAGCAAGAGAAATGTGCTTTTGAAGCTCTTCTTGGTTTCCAGGATTGCCCTCTGTGCCAGGAGCCCGGCCCAGCTCAGCAGCACAGACACAGCAGCAGGACTTTAATGAGCCTCTTGGGGCTTTGTGCTGAGGCCCTGAACATCAGTCCCTGAGAGGGAGGGGAAGAAACCTGTCAAGAACTCCAAGTCAGAATGGAACTCCAAAGTTTCTTTTCCTTTTAATGGGTCCCACTGAGGGACAGCACTGAGAAAGTGTCCCCAGGCCCCAGGCAGAGCAGAGAACTGGAGGCACTGATGACAGGTGGGGACAAAGAGAAGCCAAGTCTTGGTGCCCTGGGCCACAGCAGCCTCTGTGCCAGCAAGGGCTGTGAGGAGACACCTTGTCCTGAGGCCCTGGGGCCTCCTGGCACAGCCCCAGCAAGGCTGGCCACTGTCACCCCCTTGGCCTGCCCTCAGCATCCCACCTAGCCCACATGCCAGTGGCCTCAGGGATCTGCTGGAAGGAGTCCCTGAGGAGCCTTGCTCAGGAATGGCCCTGGGGGCTCCTTCATGCTCCCAGGGACTGCAGCTTTTTCAAAGGACTTTGGCTTTTGCCTTGGAGTCTTTGAGAGTTTGTGCAATCCTGGCCTCCAATTATCTGCTGTAATTAGTCCCTTGAGAGGCTTTGTCAGTAACAACACTCAGTGGAGCTCATTAATGCTTCAAGGTACTTCAGGTTCTTAAGGTACTTTCCTTTTTCCTTCCCACACTGAATCTCTGAGAAGTTTGTGCCATCATGGCCCCAATTATCTGCTTTAACGAGTCCCTTGGGAGCTCTGCATTGACACTCAGTGGGGCTCATCAATACTTTGAGATACTCAGGGCTTTTTCAGCTGCTTTGGATTGTCCTTTCCACACTGAGTCTCTGAGAGGTTTCTGTGCAATCCTGGCCTCCAGTTCTCTCCTCCAAGGAGTCCATGAGGAGCCTGTGCTGGGGATGGACCTCAGTGGCACCCATTAATCTTTGGAGAAACTTTGGATATTTTCCTCTGACTTGGACTCCTGGAAAGGTTTGTGCAATCTCCTCTCAGGCCCTGAGGTTCCAGGGCTCAGCTCCAAATGCACCACGGGGCTCATTAGGATCAAGCAAGTCCCAACAAACCATGGCTGTGCCTTGATTTCCCTCTGGTCTGGTGCAGTTCTTAGGAAAGTTTCCTGCAATAGTTATGGAGAAATAGTTCAAAGAACTTCTAGGAAATATGTGTTCCTATTTTAAAGGGTGTCTTTTATTCCTGTTCACTTTAGAGCAGAGGTGATTGCAGCATTCAGTGATCATTATTGATCCAGGGTCTCTCCTAAGGAGGTGTGGCCAGGTCAGAGAAGCTGTGTCTTGAGATCTGACCCAGTGTGGACAACCTTGCTCCACATTCCCCAGCCCCATCCTGTCTCTCCTCACTCCTCTGGGATCTGCTTTGCTCACACAACTGGCTGCACTCAGGCAAAGAGGGGTTTTCTTCTTTCATTTTAGCAATCTGAAACTGCTGAGTTTCCCCGTGGAAAACAGACACCCTCCTCAAGTGTGTGCCAGCCCAAGGTGCCACCAAGGAGGTTCCCCTTCCCCAAGGCAGAACCAGGCAAGGAATGTTTCAGACACACAGGAAGCTCTGCAATAAACACAAACCCAGAGTTGGGTGAAGGCAGAATTAGAGCAGCTGCTGAAGGACAGACAAGCTTTGAACTCCTTGCAGCTGAAAGCACCAAGTGGGTGGTTGGGAGGTGAGTGAGGCAAGAGTGAGGGAAGGGAAATGCAGAGAGCCCTGGAAGTGCTTCTGTGCAGCCAGGCTGTGGGGAAGGGCACTGCAGAGCTGCCCTGGGCCAGATGTGAGGGTGGATTATCATCCCAACCTGCCCTGGGCCATTGCAAGGGGCTGTTGCCATGGTCACTGCACTGACCCCACTGTGCCAGCCCTTTGCTCAGGGCTGCTGTCACTGCCCAGAGCCAGAGGGGATCCCTTGCTGGGGGCTTGTGCCACGGCCACCTGCCCTGTGCCGCGCTGGCTGGTCAGGTGTCGTGGAACCAGCAGCAAATGCCACTGCCAGGGCCAAAGGTCAGCTCAGCCAGACAGAAAGGGTCAGTGCTGCCACCTGTTTCCATGGCAACCCTCACTGGGACACCACACCTGGGTCACCTGTCCTGGCAATTGCCATGGAAACCCGGCTCATTGGAAATGCAACGGTGGACAAAGGTTTTAGTGGGGCCTGCCACAACAGGACAAAGGGTGGTTGTTGCAGTGTGTTTCTTGTTCATGGTATGTTCTGTTATTGCCCCAGTTGAAGGTTTGGTCCAAATGAGACCCTCCCACCCCACTTGGTCAATTTACCCTGAGTCACCTGTAAATTCTACCTTAGACCCACTGCATGCTTGGAATTCCACTTCAGAAATCCCCTAAATTTCGATGTTTGATTAGTCCATGTGACCCAATTTCCCCCCATACCTCCTTCATTGGAGGATGATTTTGTGAACCTTGCCTTTTACCCTCCCCAGGATATCTCTGATTAGCTGATGCTTTGTACCCTCCCTTTGAACCACCTCCCTATTTCAGCTGTTGCACGCTCGCATTTTCTGTCTTTTGCCCCCAAGATTCCCCAGAGCAATAAATCCTCTGTTATCCCATGCAAAAGACCTCCCTCTCATCCTTGTCTCCTCAGAGCGCAGACTGACAGCCAAAAGCCACAGAGCGAGTGCTCCAGTCACAGCTGGGCTCATCCTGCTCCTGGGCTGTGACCCACTCCTGGTGCGGCCCAAAGTGACAGAGCCAGATCAGCTCCGGCCCAAGGTGTTACAGAGTGACTCTTGCCAAGGAACTTTGTGCTGCTGTCACTTAATATTAAATCTGGTTTTTGCTGCTCCCTTGCCGGGGATTTTTCAAACGCTCTCAAGTCCTCGTTGGTGACAGGGTGAAGGAGCCCTGGCCCAGGCTCTGGCCCTGGGGGACACAGGGATGCTCCTGGGGGTCCCTGTCCCCCTGTCCCACCTCCACGGCCCCAGCCCCGTCCCTGTGTCAGGCTCTGGGGTTGATCTGATGGAACATCCTCTGGGGGAGGCTGCGGCACCAGGGGTGGGGGAACCCGGGGGGACAGGGGACCCCGCTGTGCAGGAGCAGCGTTGGACTTCTCTGGGGGGAACTGTGAGAGGGGCTGGGGTGGAGTGACCTCCCCAGTGACCTCACATTTCCCCCTGTGATGTCACACTGCCCCTGTGATGTCACACAGACACCTGTGACCTCACATTTCCCCCTGTGATGTCACACTGCCCCTGTGATGTCACACTGCCCCCTGTGATGTCACACAGACACCTGGGATGTCACAGAGTTCCCTGGGATGTCACACGGACACCTGGGATGTCACACTGCCCCTGTGATGTCACAGCCCACTCTGGGCAGCCCTTGTGATGTCACAGAGACAACTCTGGGATGTCATCCTGTGACGTCATACAGCTGTGGAGGGATGTCACAGAAGACTGTAATGTCACAAAGACAGCAGATATTGTCACAGTCTACTGTGATGTCACAGCCTGCTCTATGATGCTACACAGTGACACTCTGATGTCACAAACCACTCTCAGATGTCACAGAGCCACCCTCTATGATGGCAGAGTGTGCTCTATGGCCTCACACCCTCCTCTGTGATGTCACAGCCAGCTTTGTGATGTCACAAGGCCATCAGTGATGTCACTCAGCCCTCTTTGTGATGTCATACAGACACCTTGTGATGTCACAGAACACACTTTGATCTCACAGCCAGGTCTGTGATGTCATACAGCCATGCCATGATGTCACAGCCTGCTCTGTGATGTCATGTATCTAATGTCTAATGTCACAGTCCTCTCTGTGATGTCACAGCCTGCTCTGTGATGTCACAGAATCCCCTCTATGATGCTGTAGCTGCTCTGTGACCTCACACAACAAACTCTGTGATGTCCCAGCCCCATCTGTGACCTCACACAACCCACTCGGAGCTGTCACACAGCCCCTTTCTGACATCCCAGCTGCTCTGGGGCTCCAGGACACAGCCCCAGAGGTGCCACTGTGACACAGCCCCCTCTGGGACATCGCACAGCCCCTGCCAGTGCTGAGCCCCTGGCAGCTCTGTCTGGGCCTGCTCTCTGTGTCCCTGAGCTGCCCTGGCAGGGCCCCAGCCCTGCTGGGCTGTGCTCAGGAGCTGCTCCTGGCCACAGCTGTCTCTCTGCAGCGCTGCCCTTGCCAGGAGCTGCCTCTGGGCCAGGAGCCCGGCCCAGCTCAGCAGCACAGACACAGCACCAGCACTTTCATCACCCTCTCGGGCCTTTGGGGCTCTTTGCATCACACTCAGTCCCTCAGAGTGTGCTCCAGAAACTTCTCAAGAGCCCAAAGTCAGATGGAAACACTGAAGTTTCTTGTAGTTGAAATGAGAGACACGAGTGAGAAAGTGTCCCCAGGTTCCAGGCAGAGCAGAAGACTGGAGGCCCTGATGGCAGCTGGGGACAAGCAAGGGAAAGGTGTCTGTGGTGCTGAGCAAAGCTGGATGTGTTTCAGGAATGCCAAGGGCCAAGGGCTGAGCCCCAGCCCCTGGCAAGGCAGATGCTGTCCCTCCCTCATTGCTCAGGGCTCTTCCCGAGCCACTGGCACGTGGGGATGTGCAATGCCAAGGGCAGCACCATGGGGCAGCCCCTGCCAGGCTGCTGGGCAGGGACAAGGAGGCAATGAGGCCCCAGGGCTGCCAGGGTCACTTGTCCCTTGCTGGCCTCAGGCCTAGGCCCAGCAGCCATGACCAAAGGGCTGTACAAGTTGCCTCTGGCAGGGCCTTGCAGCTGCTGCCCATCACTGTGCCCTCTCCAGCCCAGGCTGTACTACGGTGTTGTGATAGATTGGCATTAAAGAAAACAAAGTCAAACACCTAAGGAGGTAAAAATCACTGGTGGCTGATGGGAGTTTGTCTCCTCGCCAACAGCTGGCCATTTCTAAGAATTGACAGCAGTTTTAAGCACTGCAAAGTGAGATCAAGCTGTGAACAGCACTTAAGCCCTAAGGCTGGGAATTTCTTTGTCTCTTGGTTTGCTGGCTGTGAAAGGTAACTGAGCTCCAGCTGGCTTCCCGTCCCCGGCCCAGCCCATGCGGCCCGGGCAGGGGCTGGGCTGGGCCTGCCGCGGCTCCCGGCCGGGAGATGGGGCCTGCGGGGCTTGCCCCGGGCTCTGGCCGGGCCAGGCCGCTCCCTGGCTCGGCTGCACTTTTTGCTGCGACTGAATTCACCACAGACTGCCCAGGAAAGAAAGAAAAAGCTCTTGAGCTGCAGCGGGCTGAGACAGTGACCACACTCTCCAGAGCAGCCATGAAGAATCTTCCAGCGCACACAGCTCCAGCCGCTGCTCCGGCAGAGATCACACAACCATCTACAAAGCCTGGGCAAGATTTTAACCTTTTCATTACCCAGATGAGACTTGCAGATTAATCCTTTTACCCAGAGAGAGAAAAAGAGAGGAATCAAGATGTAAAGAGACTTCATCAACTATAAGAGACAGTAAAGAAAAGAATTAAGCTTCAGAAGAGGTGGAGAATAAGGAGATGCTTTAATTAAGCTGAAATATTTTTCTGTTAAAGTTATGGAGATGGACAATAATGTTCTGAAAAAGCTCCTTTAATTCATGACAGAGTATATTGGGAGGAATGGAGTGTTCAAAGTGTGGATTTTGAGCAAGAGGTGGAGTAATTGTGATACAGTGAGGTGCTGGAACAGAGCGGGGAGAAGTAATAGTTGAAGATTTGAGGCCTTGAGAGGCAAAGAGAAAACTTCTGTTTCCAGGGAAGCTCACAGAGACAGATGAAGAGAACTTTTGCCTTTGAATAACTCATCCTTAAAAATGACATCCCTAGACTCATTGACCCATACACACCTCAGAGTGATGTGAAATGGGAGGAGTGAACTGTGACAGATTTCTGGGCAGCTGGCATCAGGAAAATAGAAAGCTGTAACAGAAATGGTTTTCGTGTGAAAAACTCCATAGATTAGCAGAAGACGACTTCTGTTTCTCTACAAACGGTGATGAAAAGACTCTAACAGGAATTGGGACTGTTTTAAATACCAAAGTTCCAAGTTTTTTTGTCTCTATGTTGTCATGTTAACAAGGAAATGGTTGGGTAGTGGGGGTTAAAAGGGTTGTTCTGGAAGTTTATTCTGGTGTTCTTATTCTTGTAGTTTTGTTAATAAACTTTCTTTATTTCCTTTTAAGTTTTAAGCCTGTTTAGCTCTTGTTCTGATCCATATCTCACAGCATGAAATAAGTGAGTTTTCTAGTAATTTTTTTACTTACTGCTTTAAAACCACAAGAATATAACAACCTAAATCTCCACAAAATCCCCCAAATTTATTTAAATCTCCTAAAATCCCACAAAATTTCAGAAAAAAAAATCCACAAAATTTCAGAAACATCCCACAAATTTTGGGAAGAATCCGAGAAAATTTCCACAAAATTCTATAAATCTCCAGAAAATCTCACAAAACTATTTCAATCTCCTCAAAATCCACCAAATTCAAGAAACCTCCCACAAAATCCCAAAAACATCCCACAAAAATTCCATAAAATTCCCTAAATCTCCTCAAAATCCAACAAAATCCCACAAAATCATTTAAATTTTCTCAAATTCCTAAAACATTCCAGATGAATCTCACAAAATTCCACGAAATTTCTACAAAACTCTACAAAATTTCCACAAAATTCCATAAACCTCCACAAGATCCTACAAAATTCCACAAGAATCCCACACAATTATTTAAATCTTTTCAAAATCCCACAAAATTCAAGAAACATCCCACAAAATTCTACAAATCTCGTCAAAATCCTACAAAATTCCACAAAAATCCCACAAAATTCCGCAAAAGTTCCACTAAGATCCCACAAAATTATTTAAATCTCACCAAAATCCCACAAAATTTTACAGAAATACCACAAAATTATTTAGATCTCCTCAAAATCCCACAAATTTCCAGAAACATCATACAAAATTCCATGAAATCCCATAAACCTCCTCAAAATCCCCCAAAATTCCTCAAAAATCTTCAAAAAAAATTTAAAATCTCAAAATCCCAACAAATTCCAAACAAACTGCACAAAATTTCACAAAAATTCCCCATATTCCTCAAAATCCCAAAAATTCCACAGAAATCCCTAAAAATTCCCAGAAATCCCTCAAAATCCCACAAAATTTTACAAAAATTCTACAAAATGCCCTAAATTTCTTGAAAAATCCAACAAAATTTTACAAAAAATCCCACAGAACTACTTAAATTTTTTAATAATCCCATAAAAATCCCCCAAAATTCCATTAAAAATGCAAAAAAATCCACAAAATTCCCACAAAACTCCAGAAAAATCCTACAAAATTATTTAATTTTCATAAAAATACCACAAAATCCCACAAAATCCAATAAAAAGCCCACAAAATTATTTAAATCTCCTCAAATCCGTACAAAATTCCAGATGAATCCCACAAATTTCCACAAATTTCTATGAAATTCCACAAAATTTCCACAAAATTCCATAGATCTCACAAAATCCTACAAAATTCCACAAAAAAACCTCAAAATTCCTCAAATCTCCTCAAAATCTTAAAAAATTTCACAAAAATCCCACAAAATTATTTAAATTTTCTTAAATTCCTACAAAATTCCACAGGAATCCCACAACATTCCACAAATTTTCCACAAAATTCCATAAACCTCAAAAAAATCCTAGAAAATATCTTCAAAATCCCTCAAAATACCACAAAAATCCCTCAAAATTCCTTAAATCTCCTCAAAATCCCACAAAACAATAGAAAAATCCACTAAATACTAAAAAATTACACAAAATTCCCTAAATCTTCTCAAAACCTTACCAAATACCAAGAAATAGCCCACAAAATGTCCTCCATTTTCCACAAAATTCCAGAAAAATCCCTCAAAATTCTTGAAAAGCCCCAAAAATTCCAGAAACACCCCTGTCGTGGTTTTAAATTAGTAAGTAAAAAAACTACTTATTTCTTGTTGTGAGATATGGATTAGAACAGGAGCAAAACAGGCTTAAGACTTAAAAGGAGTAAAGAGAGTTTATTAACAAACTACAAGAATAAGAACACCAGAATAAACTTTCAGAAAACTCCCTTATCTTCCACATCTTAACTATTTCTCTGTACACATGACAACATAGAGACAAATAACTTTAGGACTTTGGTGGTTAAAAACAGTCTTAATTCTTGCTACAGTCTTTTCATCAGTCTTTGTAGAGAAACAGAAGTCTCTTTCTGTTAGCTTACGGAGTTTCTCACGAGAAAACTATTTTTTGTCATAGTTTTCTATTTCTCTAATGCCTGCTGCCCAGAAATCTGTCATTAGATCTTCTCCTCTCATTTCACATCTCCGAGGTGTGTATGGGTCACTGAGCTTAGGGATTTTATTTTTAAGGATAAGTCATTCAAAGGCAGAAGTCTTCTTCATCTGTCTCTGTGAGCCTTCCTGGAAAACAGTTTTCTCTTTGCCCCCCCAAAGCTTCAAAATCTTCACTTAACTCAATTCCAGCGACTCACAGTATCACAAGTACTCTCTCTCTTTTGCTCAAAAGTTACACTTTGAATATCTTATCCCTCCCAATACTCTTATCATGAATTAAAGGAGTCTTTTTATACTATTATTGTCCATCTCCATAGCTTTAACAGAAAGATATTTCAGCTGTAAAGCATCTCCTTATTCTCTCTTTCTTATTTAAACTTAACTCTTTTCTTCACTGTTTTTGGTGGTTCTATGATGTCTCTTTTATGTTGATTGTTTCTCTCTCTGTCTTTCTGAGAAAAGGAGTAATCTGTATGTCCATCCAGGTAGTAAAAGAATTAAAAGCTTTAGGAAAACTGCAAGAGTTCATGGTGTTAAGTTTCAGTCTAGCAGCAAAAACTGAAAACCAAGCTCGGCTGACCAGCGCTGCTTCTCTTCCCCTTCTCACCCTCCACCCCGCGGCCTTGTCGGCCTGGAGAGGGAGGGAGGAGGCCGAGACACAGTCCTGCTACCTTGTCAGAAGCTGGAAACTAAAGAGGGCAAGAGAATTCTGTCTGTACTTCTTAAGGGGGTGTTTACAAGTTGAATTCACTTTTTAATGGTCAGATCTGCTGTCAATTCTTAGAAATGACTGATAATTGGTCAGGAGGAAAAACTCCCATCAGCCACCAGCAGCTTCAACTTCTCTTCTTTCTAAGCTGTCTTAAAGGTAAAGCTACTCCATGACAAAAAAATCACACAAAATTCCTTAAATCTTCTCAAAACCTTACCAAATTCCAAGAAATATCCCACAAAATGTCCTCCAATTTCCACAAAATTCCAGAAAAATCCCTCAAAATTCTTGAAAAGCCCCAAAAAATCCAGAAACACCCCGCAAAATTATTTAAATGCCCCACAAAATTCAAGAAAAATCCCACAAAATCTCCACAAAATCTCCACAAAATCTAAGAAAAATCCCTCAAAATCCTTCAAGTCTTTTCAAAATCCTACAAAATTGCAGAAAATTCCACAGCATTCCAAGAAATTCCCACAAAATTCCAGAAACATCCCACAAAATTGCAGAAACATCCCACAAAATTCCAGAAAAATCCACAAAATTAGAGAAATCTTCTCAAAACCCTACCAAATTCCAGAAACATTTCACAAAATCTCCTCCAATTTCCACCAAATTCCAGAAATATCCCACAAAATTCTTCAAGTCTCCTCCAAATCCCACAAAATCCCACAAAATTCCACAAAATCTACAAAATTCCAGAAAAATCCCACAAAATTCCAGTAAAATCTGATGAAATTGTTGGCATTCAGGAACACACATCATCACAGAATGATTATATGCAGGTGCTTTATTAAGGGTTCTGGGTGTCAGGGGTACACAGACCCAAATCTGACCCTTCTTGGTTTTTTGAGCTGAACATGTTTTATACTCTCTTGTTGTATAATTTACATATCAATTATTAAACTTCCCTTCTTACCCTCATTACCTAACCCAAATTGCCAATTTACACCAAAATGCACCTCAGTGCTGCTGCTGGTGTCTGGTCATGTGTCCCCGATGCACAAAACAGCCCCACCAGCAAACAACACCTCATCCCCAGTACCCGTTCCTCACTTATAGTTATTTTGTTTTAGAAAGAGGGGGAAGACAGGAGAGGAAGGGGAAAAAGAAAATATTCCCCCCCCCCAAAAAAAGGTCAGAGCTAATCTTTCATGCTTTGTTATAGAAAATGGAGAGCAAAACCATCCTTGAGTTCCTGATGTTCCTGACCATCTGGATGCTCCTGAAAACATCAGCTGTGGATGCCTGGCTAGTAGCACAGCCCCTGGAGAACGTGTGGATCACCCTGGCAAAGACTCTCAAACAAGAGTACATGTGCTTGTCCATGGGCAGCGCCACCAACCCTCTGTCACCCTGCCTGCCCCAGCGAAGGCATCCACGCCCGCATCCAGAGACTCCAACACGCGCTCCAGGAACTCCAGACTGAAAAGGAGCCCCAGTGGTCTGAAGACCTTTTTGGGAGCTGGGGACTCAAAGGATGGGTTGCCTCCCTCCTCAAAAACAGTTTTTGGGTTTTCCTAATCATTATTATTTTCCTATGTATGTTTTCCTGTTTTAAGAAGTTATTAGCCAAATCTCTGGGAGATGCCTTTTTAAGAAGTAAAGAAGGGGGAGTTGTGGGGGCCAGGAAATCAGCTAATTCAGAGATCCTGGCCCTCCCTTGGAGGCAAGGCACTTTTCTCTGAGACAGAAGTATCACTGCCAGCAATCTTTGAGTTAGTTCTGTTAAACTGTTACACTCCATTGCTGTTCTCCCCTGCCATCCCACCCCATACCTGTATCCCAGTTTCCCCCGCCCCTCTCCTCCCCTATAAATCCCCCAGTTTTTCCCCTGTTCCAGAGAGCTGCTGTCACTGGCTCCCTTCGCCGAGGGCCCGGCTGTAATAAAGGCCAGTTCTCTGCGGAACGCCACACAGCGCTCTGCTCTCTCCCTCCGTGTCGCCTGCACGCTGCCGCCGAGCTGAGCTGAGCTGAAATCACTCGCCGGGCAGAGGATGTGTCTGTGCCCCGGGCAGCCCAACCGTGGAACGCTTCCCCGGGAGTCGCGGCACCCCTGACACCTCCACCGCCGCGACAACCTATGAGAAAGCACAGCTGGGTTCTGCTCAGGGCATTTCAAACTCCCTGGGGTGTTTGGGACTTGCCCTTGCAAAGGCAGCATCTCAGGAAAACTCACAGTTTCTCTCCATGGACTCCCAGGATGTGTTGGCTTGGAAGGGACCTTAAAGCTCCTCTTGTTCCAGCTCTCAGCACACTCAGGACACCTTCCCCTAGACCAGCTTGCTCCAAGCCCCATCCAACCTGGCCTTGAACCCTTCCAAGGGTGAGACAATCACAGCTTCTCTGCAACCTGTTCTGTTCCTCCCAGATCTAAAATCATACCAAACTTAGCAGCCTCAGAGATGGATTTCTATCAAATAGCTACATTTTTCTAGGAAAGAAATATGGCAAAACTTGTTTGCATCTGACTTTGCAAAATCAACACGAGCTCTTCAGAAAGGGCTGCCACCCACCTTTCTTATTTTTCCCCATTTGGTGGAACATTTTTATTCTGTTGTTGTTTGAAGCAGTATTTTAATGTATCTGGCTGAGGCTGCTTAAAATAGTTCAGCGAGACACCAGGGTGTGAGGGGTGGAAACCTGAGCTCTTACACATCCAGTATTTCTGTTGTTGGATGTCTTCAATCCCACCTCTCTGCTGGGATGAAATAGGTGCTACTCATCCAATTTCTAAAGGATCATGCATCAGGCTGACACTATTTGAAGACTTCAAAGTGAAAAAGCCAATTGAAACCAACCTCTGCTCCTTTCCATTTTCTCTATTCCACAGTTTAGGACAGAAGACAGGAGAAAGATTGTTTTGGGAACAATGTTTTCAGGACTCTAAAAAGAATATCAAAACCGCTCTGCCATACTCTCAGCTGCTGCAGCCCCAAAAAGCACTGGCTGTCTTTGCTCACAGAGTCACAGTTGTGCTGGCATTTCTACCACACCACAGGACAGTGATTTTTTTCTTTTTCTCCTGGAAATACCTACAGCACTTCTGGGTAGCAAGGCAAACATGAGCCTCCTTTAGTGGCCCTTGAAATTGGACATGTGAAATGAGGTACACAAAGCCACAGGCCAGCTGAACCTGGCATCTCTGAATGGGTCTTCACATTCTCCCCAGAAAGATGAATGGCAATCACTATTTTGGCAGGGAAACTGCATCAGCTGGCAATTTGGTGCAGAAAATGTGCTTTCTGCTCCTCTCACAGCCAAAACTCCTACCCATTTCTTGGAAGTCTTTCTTAGATAAGGACCATGTTCAGCTGAGTGGCAGTGAAGCCAAATGGCAATCCTGGAATCAATTGTCCTGTACACAATCTCCTCCATCCACGTGGAAGTTTACTCACGGGCACACAGGAGGAAGGAAGGAACCCAAATGCATCATTGGACATAAAGTCAGACGTGTTGAGGGATGAAGCAATCTTGCAGAGATATGGAAAGCTGCCCTGAAAACCCAGTTCAGGGAGAGCCTGAGCTATTTTGTGCTTCTAGGCCTGAAGATGCTCAGGATCTTTCCCAGACGCTCAGCAGGCTGTAGGATTGTGCCTGAATCTGGCTCTGGAAATGCCAGTGCCTCAACTGAGAGCTGTGGCAATGATTTCCATTGCATGGAGAGGGGCCACAGTCCTGCAAGAGTCTTTCAGCAGAGCAAACAGCAGCCTGGAGGGTGGGCAATGCTGCATCTGTACCACTGCATGCTCATCCTTCACCACAATGCAGAGCTGCCCCCAAAGCTGCCATGGATCACTTTTTCGATTTCTCCTGTTGGATATATTTTGGAGAAGTTGTTCAAGGTGGCTTTAGGTGGTGATCCCGTAGGAAGCAGCCATGTGCCTGCTGTGATATCCTTACAACCAATCCTAACTTCTCATTTACTTTGGTTTGCTTTGGGGTTTTTAATCGATTTGTTTGATTGGTTTCTTTGGGTTTGTTTGTTTGTGTTTTTGTCTGCTTTGGTTGGAGTTTTTTTCCTTTTAGAAA
The DNA here is from genome assembly GCF_971803275.1 of Cyanistes caeruleus. Classification (NCBI taxonomy): domain Eukaryota; kingdom Metazoa; phylum Chordata; class Aves; order Passeriformes; family Paridae; genus Cyanistes; species Cyanistes caeruleus. The sequence goes on along the minus strand of NW_028255895.1, from coordinate 1,217,832 downwards.
TGACTGGTGAATTTGGCACAGCCAAACTCCAGAAAATGTAAACCAGGCTTGACTTTCCAGAAATTGCTTTTGGCTGGCTTTAGCTGCATTCCCCAGGATCACGATCACCAGTAGATATTTGCAGGTTTTGCCCTGCATCATCAGCTTGCCTAGACTTTGCTCAGTGTTTCACCAATGGAGAAGACAATGGATATTTTGCCAAACCTCCTTTCAAACAACAAAACTCGGGGCAGCACGACAGAAAAGAAGAAAAGAAAATCTTCCCCAGTTAGAACAAAGACAGAGTCCCACCATTTTCCCCTCCACTTTCATTTCTTTTCTCCATTTAGAGGCAAACCTTCCATCTCCAAAAGCTTCCATCTCTCACTTCCTGATGCCGTTTGCCACCCTTTAGCCTCGACCCCCACGGATCTGAGTGCTGTCCATGTGGGGCTGGGGATGCTCAGCCTGGAAAGAGAAGGGGCTGGGGAGGCCTCCCTGCAGCTCTAGGAAAGATGGGCACAGAGAGAAGAAGGCTTTCAACTGCAGGAGTGAGATTGAAGTTGGATCTAATGCAGCTGCTCTTTTCCACTCAGGCTGCTGGGCCACTGGCCCAGGCTGGGCACAGAGGCTGGGGATGCTCCATCCTTGGCAACATCCAAGGCCAGCTGGGAGCAGGGCTCTGAGCAGCCTGTTCTGGGGGAAGATTGCTCAGCTTGGAACAAGATGGTCTTTAGGGTCCCTTCCAAGCCCAAGCACCCAGGGATTCCATCATTCTAGCATCTCCCTTGTCCACTTCAGCCTGGGCCTGGGCTCCTGGCACTGATGTCACAGTGCACGCTCCAGCTAGAACTTCCAGCATCCAGCAACGGCCACAACACAACCCTTGGCTCCTTGTGTCAGCACGCTCTTCACCCTGCTCCAGGCCTACCCCTGTCACCTTGCTGTCACCTGCTCCCTCATACCCCCAGCAGTCCCCAAAGCTCCCCGTTGAGTGCATTTTGCTCTCCATCCCTGCAGGATGTCTGCATTTGCTCCAAAGAAGGTATGGTACTATTCCACGGAGGTGGACACCCCGCAGCTGCCTGGCTGGGCTGGAGCTCTGTGGGACAGTGTGGGAAAGGGACCCCACTGGGAGATTTTGCTACCTCTGCAGGCTGCCACAGACACAGAGGAGGAGATGGAGATGGATGTGAAAGAGATGGAGGAAGAGATGGAAGTGGATACACAGATTGATACAGAAGAGGACATGGAAGTGGATGGACAGGAGACGGGAGAGGAAGAAATGGAGGTGGACATGGAAGAGCACATTGAGGAGATGGAGATTGATATGGAAGACGAGGAGGAGGACATGGTGTTGGGATGAAGAGCGATGCCAGCAGCAGAACAGGCAGGTGCTCCCCACAAGCAGAGTGGGTCCTCTGCTGCCAGGCTGGGGCTGGGCTGGGCACTCCCTGCTCAGGGACACGCTAGCCCATGCACTGGATTCTGCTGGCCATCCCTGGCCTGGCCTGGGCTTGCTTTGGGCCACACAAGCCCTGTTCCAGTGCCTGGGCCACAGCCCCCAGCCCCAGCCAGCCTCACTTCTGGCAGCAGAGTCCCACTGTGCCAGTGTCCCAGCCTGGCAGCACATGGAACACCCCTCCATGCCTGACTGCACTGACCGTGCTACTTGTTTTTCTTCCAGGACTGAGGCACATCCCGGACACAGATGCCACCCTGCTGTATATACGTTTTACAGTTGTTGTGTTCTGATAGATGTTTTAGAGTTTGCTGTAGTGTTCTGTAAATACGTTTCATGTAGTTTTGTTAGATATGTTCTTAGGTAAATAGGTTCTATAGTTTGTTGTTGTTGTTACCAATATTCTTACAATGTAAATATGTTGTGTAGTTCATTCTTGTTCCTTTTCTTCCACCAATAAACATTCTTTGTTTTTCACACCCCAGTTCTCTTTGCATTTGCCTCGGGCACATTTGCAAAGTTGTGCTTTCCACTCGCTCCAGGTTCCCAGGGCTGGATGTCCCTGCGGGAGCTGGCACAGCCACCCCAGGAGTGGGCTCCCTGTGCACAGGGGGTCCCACTGACAGAGCTCACCCTCTCCTTGCAGTTTCTCTGCACACACTTGGTAGCTGGAGGGGCAAATCCCAGTGGGCCCTGTCCCATGGCATCCCACATGGGAGCAGGGCTCAGCCTCATCCATGGCTCTTCCCTGGCTAGCCCCAGGGCTAAGGAGGCTGCACTGGGCTGCGGGCAGCCTGCTTCCTGGGCACCCTGAGTGGCTGGAGCCAGCCTGGAGGGAGCCTCAGCACAGGGGCCTCTGGCCCACATGCACCAAGATTTCCTTTGGAAACCCCCTCTCTCACCACACTCTGCTACAAGCAAAACATCAATCGTTCCTCCTAGTTAAAGGGGAGACCTTAATCGGCACAAATTTGTCCCTTGGACTTTCTAGCCCAGCAAATGTCAGCACTTGTAATCCCTGTTCTGCACTCCCTGCTCGGGCACCAAAACATTGGAACCTGCCAGAACATCTTGAATTAGCACCAACCTGCAGAGAGCTACAGGGGAAGAACAACCCCCAACCACACAGGGACATTGATGGGCTGGGGCAGAGCTGAAACTAAAGTATTTTAATGCCAAGAGACAGGATTTTTTATTGCTGAATTCATTCTCCCAGGACAAGAATGAAAGCTTTCAGTCTCCTCACCTGCCACACGTCTATTGCCAAGGTTTGCTTCTGGGTTATGACTGATTTTTATTCATCTCTTCAGAACTCTGATGCTCTTCCTGCCTAAGGTGCAGAGATGATATTTCAGCTATTTCAGAGCCAGGTGAGCTCAGCACAGCTTGGGCAACACGCAGAATTTCCAGACCCACAGATTCAGGCCATGCAAACTGATACTTTTTCATCGCTGTGCAAAGATCACTGCAAGGATGTCAGTGATGTACCACACACTGCTCAGAGCTGTCCCTTCTATCCAGCTCTCCCCAGTCACTTCACACACTTCACTCCCAAGCACTTTCTGATAGAGTTCAGTAGCAGATGGGATTTCATCCTGGCCTTTCTTCATTTTCTCCTGAGCTGTCTCCAGACACCGTGTGTGGGCACTGCAGCAGCATGAACGTGGCACCTCCCTGACACTGAGATTCATGTCACAACTTTTCATCCAAAGCAGCAAAGAAATGATTCCCACTGGCTCCCACACGGCTCCCTGGCAACTTTGTGCTGCTGCAGCTCCAGCACCAGCCCTGGTGCACAGCAATTTCAGGAGGAGACACACCAAAGGAATCAGCCATTCCCAGAGAAGAAACATCTGTTTGCATGGCCCAAATCCCCACAGCACTGCAGACTGTGCTGACCCTGCACACTCTGCATTTGCACTTCAGCCTCTGTGCCTCACTTTTCCTCTCACTAAAGTCCCCCCAGTTTCCCTCATGCTCACATTCCCAAGAGAATTCAAAGCAGCATTAGGAGCAGGGAGAGATGATGGGAGCTGTCCCAAGGCTCAACAAAATTTCTCAGGCCTGACAATTCTAGCCAAGGACAGAGGAAAAACCTGCATGAAAGAGGTGTGAAATCAAAGCAGTCATCAAATTTAGGTAGAATGAGAGAAGCTAAAGAGGTTTTCAATATTTGCAACAAGATTAGCAGCTCCAGGCACAGGAGGGATGTGACATTTTCCCCACTGTAACAACTCTGGGATGCAAATTGCATCTCAAATCCTTCTCCCCAGCTCTGGGACTTGTTCAGCCACCCACATGGTGCTGAATTTTTCAAGCAAAGTGGAAGCTGGTCAGAGAGGTGGCTTGCAAATCCAAATCACAGAGGACAGCTTGGAAGCAGCAGCCAGAGCAAAGAGAGGCAGAGCCTGGCCCTGGGGTGCAGCACAATGTTGTGGTTTAGATTTGCTAATTTCGTTTCCCAGCCAACGCACCAAATAAATGTCATGGTTTTAAAGCAGTAGCTAAAAAATTACAAGAAAACTTACTTATTTCTTGCTGTGAGATATACATTAGAACAAGAGCAAAAGAGACTTAAAAGGAATAAAGAAAGTTTTTTAACAGAACTACAAGAATAAGAAAACCAGAATAACTTCCAGAAAACCTCTTTCTCCCCCACTACCCAACCATTCCTTTGTTCACATGAAAACATAGAGACAAAAAACTTGGAACTTTGGTGTTTAAAACACTCCCAATTACTGCTAGAGTCTTTTCATCAGCTTTGTAGAGAAACAGAAGTCTTCTGCTAATCTATGGAGTTTTTCGCAAGAAAACCATTTCTGTTATAGTTTTCTATTTCTCTGATGCCAGCTGCCTGGAAAAAATCTGTCAGCAGTTCACTCCTCCCATTTCACATCACTCTGAGGTGTGTTATGGGTCAAATGAGTCTTGGGATGTCATTTTTAAGGATGAGTTATTCAAAGGCAAAAGTTCTCTTCATCTGTCTCTGTGAGCCTCCCTGGAAAGAGAAGTTTTCTCTTTGCCTCTCAAAAGGCCACAAATCTTCAACTATTACTTCTCCCTCTGTTTCAGTATCTCACAGCATCACAATCACTTCACTATTTGCTCAAATTCCACACTTTGAACACTCCATTCCTCCCAATATACTCTGTCATGAATTAAAGGAGCTCTTTTTCAGCACACTATTGTCCATCTCCATAGCTTTAACAGAAAAATATTTCAGTTTAATTAAAGCATCTCCTTATTCTCTCTTCCGCATCTAAAACTTAACTCCTTTCATCACAGTTTTTGATGGTTTTATGATGTCGTCTTTATGTTGATTGTCTGTCTCTCTCTGTCTCTCTGGGAAAAAGGAGTAATCTGTACGTTTTATCCAGGTAGTAAAAGAATTAAAGTCTTGGAAAGCTGCAGATGTTGATGGTGTCAGGTTTCAGTCCAGCAGCAGAAACTGCAAACCAAGCCAGGCCGGCCGGCTCCGTTTCTCCCCCCCGCCCTCTGCGGCCTTGTCCGGCCTGGAGGGGGGAGGAGGCCGAGACAGAGCCTGTTACCTCGTCAGAAGCCAGAAACCAAAGAGAACAAGAGAGCTGTCATAGGGTAGCTTTACTTTTAAGACAGCTTAGAAAGAAGAGAAGTTGAAGCTGCTAGTGGCTGATGGGAGTTTTTCCTCCTGACCAATTATGAGTCATTTCCAAGAACTGACAGCAGATCTGACTATTAAAAAGTGAATTCAACTTGTAAACACCCCCTTAAGAAGTACAGACAGAATTCTCTTATTCTCTTTGGTTTCCGGCTTCTGAGGAGGTAACAAGGCTCTGTCTCAGCCTCCTCCCTCCCTCTCCAGGCCGACAAGGCCGCGGGGTGGAGGAGAGGAGGGGGAAAAGAAGCAGCGCTCGTCAGCCAAGCTTGGTTTTCAGTTTTAGCTGCTAGACTGAAACTTAACACCATGAACTCTTGCAGTTTTCCTAAAGCTTTTAATTCTTTTACTACCTGGATAAACATACAGATTACTCCTTTTCTCAGAAAAACAGAGAGAGACAATCAACATAGAGAAGACATCATAGAACCACCAAAAACAGTGAAGAAAAGAGTTAAGTTTAAATAAGAAAGAGAGAATAAGGAGATGCTTTACAGCTGAAATATCTTTCTGGTAAAGCTATGGAGATAGACAATAATAGTATAAAAAGACTCCTTTAATTCATGATGAGTGTTGGGAAGAATAGAGTATTCAAAGTGTAACTTTTGAGCAAAAGACAGAGAGTACTTGTGATACTGTGAGTTGCTGGAATTGAGTTGAGTGAAGATTTTGAAGCTTTGGGGGGCAAAGAGAAAACTGTTTTCCAGGAAGGCTCACAGAGACAGATGAAGAAGACTTCTGCCTTTGAATGACTTATCCTTAAAAATAAAATCCCTAAGCTCAGTGACCAATACACACCTCGGAGAGATGTGAAATGGGAGGAGAAGATCTAATGACAGATTTCTGGGCAGCAGGCATTAGAGAAATAGAAAACTATGACAAAAAATAGTTTTCTCGTGAGAAACTCCGTAAGCTAACAGAAAGAGACTTCTGTTTCTCTACAAAGACTGATGAAAAGACTGTAGCAAGAATTAAGACTGTTTTTAACCACCAAAGTCCTAAAGTTATTTGTCTCTATGTTGTCATGTGTACAGAAGAATAGTTAAGATGTGGAAGATAAGGGGGTTTTCTGAAAGTTTATTCTGGTGTTCTTATTCTTGTAGTTTGTTAATAAACTGTCTTTATTCTTTTTAAGTTTTAAGCCTGTTTTGCTCTTGTTCTAATCCATATCTCACAACAAGAAATAAGTAATTTTTTACTTACTGGTTTAAACCCACGACACCTGGCAGCCTCAGTGACTGTGGATTTATTGACATCTCAGCCCTACAAGATTCCCATGGGAATTATGGGACCAGTGATAATAAATGGAAAAGCTGTGGGCGCAATAGTGTTGGGACATTCATCTGCTAGTCTAATGGGACTGTTTATTTTACCTGGAGTAATTGATGTGGACTATTCTGGTGAAATATATATCATGGCATATACACTGGCACCACCAGCCAGAATTGATAAGGGACAGCGAATTGCACAACTGGTGCCAGTACCACAATATACCCATCAATTGACACCACTGAAAAATCAATTACAGGGTACGGGTGGATTTGGTTCTACAGGAGGACTTACATTGCTTACCCTGGGCTTAAACACTCGACCCAAGCGAAAAGTTGTTCCCAATTATAACCGAGAATCCCACCAATTAGAAGGACTATTGGATACTGGGACAGACTCAAGTATTGTTGCTCCACAGTATTGGCCCCAGGAACGGCCTTTGTTGTCCAGTATGGTTACTGTTACAGGGGTGGGAGGCTTAACTTTGGCAAAAAGGTCTCCACAAATCCAGATTCAATTAGATGGGAAGGTCATCAATTCTGTTTTGTCAATTGTTCCATTACCAGACAAGGTTCAATGTCTAATAGGGCGAGATATTTTGTCCCAACTTGGTGTTATTTTGACCAATGAGCACCCTTTAGAATAGAGGCCATTGTTTGGACTTTCCCACTCCCACTTAAATGGATAATTCAGGAACCAGTATGGGTTGAACAGTGGCCTTTAAAAAGGGAAAGTCTGCAGCAAGCTCATCTATTAGTGCTGGAACAATATCAACAAGGACATTTAAAGTTGTCAACAAGTCCTTGGAATGCCCCTATTTTTGTTATAAAAAAAAAATCTGGAAAATATCGATTGCTGCATGACTTACGTGCAGTAAATGAACAAATGGAGCCAATGGGGGCGCTACAACCTGGTTTGCCCAATCCTGCAATGTTTCCAAAAGATTGGCCCTTGTTAATAATTGATTTAAAGGATTGTTTTTACACTATCTCACTGCATGAACAGGATACTTGCAGATTTGCTTTTACCTTGCCCTCATTAAATCGAGCAGAACCAGACAAGAGATTTGAATGGACAGTTTTACCACAGGGTATGCGTAATTCTCCTACCTTGTGCCAGCTTTATGTTGATAATGCTTTGCAACCACTACGTGTTCAGTGGCCTACAACTATTATTTCTCATTATATGGATGACGTTCTTTTTGCTCAGTCACAACCTTTTGCAGATTAACAAGTTAAAGACATTCAAACACAACTACTTCAGAATGGACTGGTTGTTGCACCTGAGAAAATACAGCAGTCATCCCCATGGAAATATCTCGGGGGGACTTTAACTGAGCAGTATGTTGCCCCTCAGAAACTGTCATTGAACATGTCACTTCATACTGTTCATGATGCTCAGCAATTGCTAGGAGATTTGCAATGCCTTAAACCTGTTGTGAGTATTTCTAATGAACGTTTACAACCCTTATGACCTTTGTTGAAAGGTACTGATCCTACAGCACCTATACAGGTCACCAGTGAACAACAAGAAGCTCTCAATAAAATAATGGACGGTATCCAGACAGGTGTTGTTCGTAGGCGAGATCCAGATTTGGACATTAACCTTTCTGTATGGTTTGGACTTCAACATCTCATCGGTGCTTTAACACAGCAACAAAAGGAAACAGGGGAGATATGGGTATTAGAGTGGTTGTTGCCACCACTACAACAGAGACATACCTTAATTCAAAAAATTGAAATTTTAGCAGATTTAATAAAACAAAGGTAGAAGCGATTCTGACAAATTATGGGTGCAGATCCAGCTGTAATTCAGATACCAATAAAAAAGGACACTTTAGACTGGTATTTAATTCACAGCTCCACACTGCAAGAAGCATTGCTTGACAACAGCAGTGTGGTCAGTACTGAGGAGGTGCCTCGAATACCACTACGATGGATAGGCCAGCAGAATTGGATTGAAAAGCCCAAACGATCATTTGTGCTGTTACCAGGGGCATCAACGGTGTTCACTGATGCTGGAAAGAAATCTCGCACAGCTGCTGCTACATGGCAAAATTCACAAGGACAATGGAATCATCACATTATTCCAGCTCAAAAGGAGGACACATTACAAACTCTGGAATTAGTCGCTGTTGTTTGGGTTTTGGTGCAGTTTAAGGGTCCTGTTAATGTGGTAACTGATTCTTTATATGTTGCAGGAGTGAGTGAACGTATTGAAAAAGCAGACATAAAGGAAGTAAAAAATCCTTGTTTATATGAACTGTTTTTGCAGCTTCAAAGAGCAGTAAAGTTGAGGACTGCTGCCTTTGCTATTATCCATATTTGTAGTCACAAATGGGATGTGGGTTTAGGAGAAAGAAATGCTAGGGCAAACCGATTGGTCTATAAAGATCCAAAAACAGGACTGTGGGGAGGTCCCAGCAAGGTACTGTATTGGGGACGTGGTTATCTTTGTGTGTCTACCCCCACAGGGCCTGTCTGGGTGCCGAGCCGATGGACTAAACCTGCTGATCCCAGGGATTTACCTTCAGCTGATCCAGAAAATTCTGCAGATACTTCTCACTCTCTACCATCAACATAGAGACGGGATCTGATGGACTCTCACATGCAAATCTTGTGTACAGTACCAGAGTGTGAATGTTATCCTTTTGTATGTTACATTTGTAAAGTGTGTAAAGAAAAGTGGTGGGCACATTCTAAGTGGGGTCGATCCCCAAGAGGGATTTGTACAGAGTGTTACAACTTTGAAAGAAATTTCACTGAGGTTGCATTACAGGAAGATGTGCAAACAGGACAATTTGAAAAAGGATCTGATAGATGGTGGGAGATTTATGCTTTTGGGATAAATCCAGAAAATTATTGTTATCATCCTAATACCCCTTTGCCGTATATTATTGAAATAACCACAATACACTGTCATAAAACACTTACACAGGTCAGGTGTGATATTCCAGGGGTAAAAAATAAAAATTGGGAGCAATTCTTAAAACGGCAGTCTCGAGAGAAAGGGTCTTTCCCTGAAAGTCATCCCTGCTGCTGAGAAGATGGAACAGCCCGTGGTTCGAAGCAACCGAATCGACGGGCAAGGCAGAGGGGTAAAAGAAAAGGGAAGCAAGATCTCACATGGGATCCAGCCAAGATGCTGGCTGAACTGCCACAATCCTTTTAAGGTTCTTAAAGGACTACCTCTGATCAAGTTGTTATGGTGGTTTACCATGATAAAGGGAAATGAAGGGTTTTTGATTGACATGGAAGAGAGACAAAATACGTGGGTAACGTGGGCTAATCAAACTAGACAGGATAATTATTGCCTTTCAATGGCCACCCCTTCAGATCCTTTTCGAACTTGTTTAGTGGGCGCACCTTTAGATGATTCACTCAATGCCACAATGTTTAAAAAATGGACAAAGAATTGGAAAATGCCCAAGGAAGCAAACAAAACATTATGTGAAATCCCATCAGGTAGATTCACGATCAATATTTGTGACACAGGTTTAATCCCAGCAAATCCCATTGGTGCTCAAATTTGGTACATTGCTACAGGTTTAAATGTTACCGGGTCAGAGCCACGAGAGTTAAGACTGTTAGGCTCAGCCCCTGGCAATTATTGGTTAACTTTTGTCAATTGGGCTAGGAACAATCATGCAAAAAGGTCTCATGGGCCAAATGGTACAAATATTTCTCCACAAAATTTGCTGTATTTGCAGAATAATGATGCATACTGTGGCAATTGGTCTCACAAGGTAAATTCTAGCAGTTCACCTCTGCAATTACCACCTGGTATTTTTCTAATCTGTGGACATCGTGCATGGCAAGGACTGCCAGCAAACATTTATGGAGGGCCTTGTTATTTTGGGAAATTGACATTGTTTGCACCCACTATACAGCAACTATTAGGAGCCAATAGAACCAGGTTACGAACAAAGAGAAGTGTGTTCCAATTGGGGCCAGAATGCAAGGATCAGGTTGAACTTTGGGAACGTCCTACAGTGATTGTGTCATCTCTTTTTACACCTGGAGTATCTAGTGCTCAAGCCTTAACACAGTTACGACGACTGGCATGTTGGACAGGAAAACAGTTTAATATTACATCAAAGGTTTTGTCTGATTTGCTTTTGGAAATGAAGAGTGTTAGGCATGCTGTATTGCAGAATAGAGCTGCTATTGATTTTTTACTATTAGCACAGGGCCATGGCTGTGAAGACTTTGATGGAATGTGTTGCATGAATATTTCTGACCATTCAGTGTCTATTCATGCTCATCTCCGACAACTACAGAACAATATGAAAATATTAACCATGGAAACAAATCCATTAGAGGAATGGTTTCAATCCCTAGGTCTCACTGGATGGTTAAAATATTTGGCACAAATGGCAATTGTTATTATATTGATCATTGTGATTGTGTTACTGTTTATTCCTTGCATACTGCAATGCTTGCAAAACATGATGAAAAGGGCTACTTCTACAGTTTTGTTAGTACAAAAAGAAAACAGGGGAATTGTAGAGGAATGGCTAGAGAGCAAAGGTCATGTTCCCATGCAGCAGTTAGCTGGGAAAGAATGAGACAATAGAGTACAGTTGGTGTGAGATGTTGCAAGGTCAGGAAGGCCTTAGTGATAACTGTTAACAGAGAACAGGATGCTGTGATCAGAAGAATGTGAATTCAGCATAGAAGAACGATCACAGGAATGTGGAATTAGGTGGAGTTGACCTTAAATAAAAATATCCAATAATGAGCTTGTTTTAACACTTTGTATGAGCCTAATTATTGATGCTATATAAGTGGTTTTAGAGTTACCAATAAATGAGACTTGCTGATCATTCATATTGAGTGCTGCATTTCTCCCGCCGAACTCATCATTTATGTCCAAGTTCTAAACTGCAAATTTTCACACTCAAGACACAGTCATGAAGAACATGTATTTCAATTTTCTATTCCTTTAACTGCAGTGTAAAATATCTTAATATTGGAAAACATCCATAAAATCTCTCAAGGAAGGCAGCTAATGGATCCTTTTCACTAGCACATGAACAAACTAAGGAACTAAAATCAAAGCTGAGTTCTCTTTTTCAAAAGATCAGTTACCTCTTTCTTACTCCAGTGTTATAGAAGATTTTTCACTACACATTTGGGGGTAATTTTTATCTTTCATATTTTGGGGGGGGGTTTTTTTGCTTGCTTTTGTTGTTTTTGTTGGTTTTTTTTACAGAAAACATGTCCTAGAAAAGGCATGTCCTTTGCTCCTGGTTCCCGTGTGGAGCAGCTCCCTTCCCGCTGGCTGAGCTGCTCAGGCAGAGCCCGGCAGCTCCTGGCCCTGCAGGGCTGAGGCTTTTCCCCGTTGCTGGGCACAGACTGATGGAGCAGCAGTGCTGAACACGGGCACACGCAGAGGGAGCAGAGCAGCTGCCTTTGCCCACCTGAAGCTCCAAGGCCAAACTCTGAGCAGGCACGGCTGCAAGAGACTCGCAGGCCCCCTGTTGGCTCTGCTGCCCCACTTGTGCCCGGCCCAGCTCTGCGGGAGGCAGAGGGAGAACAAGGGGCAGCTCCCTCCCAGCCCCAGCCCAGGGACCCCTCCAGCCCCGGGCCTTGGGGCACTGTCAGCACCCGCTGCTCCAGCCACGGCTTCTGCTGGCACTGACAGCAACAACCAAACTGGGGCTGGTCCCGAGGGAGCAGCAGCAGTGCCTGCATCTGATCCCTCAGTCTGGGGCAGCCCCCTGGGGGAACAGAGGGCACAGCAAGAGGGACAAAACCAGTCAAGGTCAGAGACTGGGAAGAGCCAGAGCTGGGAGCAGGAACAGCTGCTTCATTGAATCCTGGAGAAAGCTCTTGGCTGGGTCAAAGCACTGAAAGGTGTGAAGAGCAGAGAGGAGGCCACACCAAACAATGCTCCTGTTTTCACATTTCCCCTCTCCATGTCCCAGAAGGAATTGAATGAACTTATTCTTCTCTCCCAGTTGTCTCCTTCAGCTTGAGCAGCTCAGCACCGGGAGCTGAAGGAGCTGAAGCCTCAGGCCACAAGAGCTGAGCAAGAGGGGGCTTTTGGACTAAAGTAATGCTGCTAAGTAATGGACCTAGCTGAATGCAGCAGATAGAATCCTGGTATTATAGAATCCATTCTGCTGGAAAAGACCTCTGAGTTCATCCAGTCCAGCCAGTCACCCAGCAGCGTCAAGCCCCCCACTAAACCTCGTTTCTGAAGTGCCAAGGTCTGCACAACAGGCCCTGAGTGAGGCCTGAACAACAGGCCCTGAGCCAAAGGTGATCTCTGAATGAACCTTCCAGCCAAAGGTTACCTGTCCATCTGCTCATTACTGAAATATTCATGGTCATGAACACTGTGATAGATGTATCCACTCATCAATGAAACATGGATTGACCTTTCTGTGTTTAGAAGCCAGACAAGGCCATGAAATCCGACATCTGGCCTTGTTTGGGGTGTATGGTCAGGGTCTTATTCTTTGCCTGCAATCCTGCTGAATGTGTCTTACTTTCCTACAGTAGTAACATTCGGGGACCTCTCTCCGTGGGGTAGGGGCTGCCTTGTGAGTGCTTTTCTGTTTTCTAGGTAGTGTTTTAAACTTACCTTGTGTTTGTTCTTGGTTTTGGACTTCTTTGACCGCAGCTACCAAAACCTTAGCTTACAGTCTCTGTTTTTCATCCTCCCTTCTCATATATACTTTTTGAGCTTCCCTCAGAAGCTCTTGGAGGTTTTTATCTTGTTACCTGTCAATATTTTCTAATTTCCTCCTAATGTTTTCCCAGGATTTGGCATAACACCCTCATCCTGGCTGTAAGAAAAACAGATAGCAGTTTACGATTGGTTCAGGACCTCAGAGCTGTAAATGTTAGAACCCGAACCAGATTCCTGGTGGTGGCCAGTCCTTACACTTTACTGAACAGGCTCTCACCTAAAGATGTATGGTATAGTGTAATCGATTTAAAAGATGCTTTTGGACTTGCCCTCTAGATGAAAAGAGTAGAAATTTCTTCGCCTTTCAGTGGGAGGACCCGGACACAAACCGAAAGCAACAGCTGAGGTGGACGGTCCTCCCGCAGGGGTTTGTAGAATCCCCAAATCTGTTCAGACAGGCTCTGGAACAACTACTCACCCAATTCATTCCAGAGGAGGGGACAAAATTGTTACAATATGTAGATGACTTGTTAATTGCCGGAACGACGGAAGAAAAGGTGAAGAAAAGCACGATTTCTTTACTGAATTTCTTGAGACGGAAGGGGTTAAAAGTATCTAAATCCAAATTGCAATTCACAGAGCCCGAAGTAAAATACCTTGGTCATTGGATATCTCAAGGGAAAAAGAAATTAGACCCTGAGAGAGTAGCAGGGATTCTTGCACTCCCTGCCCCAAAAACAAAAAAGACAGATAAGACAATTTTTGGGGCTCCTGAGATATTGCAGACAATGAATTAAAGGATTTAGTGAAAAAGTAAAATTTCTGTATGAAGGGTTAAACACTGATAAGTTGAAATAGACTGAGCAAAATGAATTTAATTTTCAGAAATTAAAGGATGCTGTTGGGAAGGTAGAATTAGAAAGAAATTATAAATATGACTTTGTAGCCAGAAAGGCTAAGGAAGAAATACAAATGATAGCACGGTTTGAATAATTCAAAGAAACCAACCGGGCTGGTATGCCAGAACACATTCTTTCCTGCAATAAAACCAAGCTGAGGCCCCTCATCCCAGCCTTATAAGGAAAGGTCTGAAGGACCCTGAGATAACTAAAAATATGCAAAAATAGCGATTTCTATAGGTTGTACACAAATGTTACTATATTAGTATACTTAGAAAGATTGGTTAGAAAAGGAATAGAATATTCAAAGGTATAGGTTATATAAGTAGTGGTATAGAAGAGCTCGGTCTCTTTTTTCTCTTGCTTGCTCTTTTTTTCCGTCTCTCTTGCGCTCTCTCTCTTGCCCTCTCTTGCTCTCTCTCTCTACCTCTCTACCCCACGCCCTGAAATAAACTTCTAACACTTAACTCGATTATAGAGGTCTTTGCCGTGTCTCTGACCGTCCCCAGAAAGCGTCTCCTACAGATTGGCGAGCCAGTACCGTGAGCAAGGACCACGCTGCTTAGCAGCGAGTTGGGCCGAAGCTCTTTAAAGTTGCAAGGGGAGTTCCTGAGTCCAGAGACGCTGAGGATCGGTGTCTTTTGGAGCTCTGGGAGACTCAGCCCGGGAGTGGAGCACAGCGAGGTGCCTGGCACCGCTTGGTGCTGTGCTGGAAAGGGGTTCTGAGCTCGCTGCAGTGTTGCAAAGCAACAGCTAGAAGCGGAGCTTGGTGAAGGAACCCGAAAAGCAGCGTCTGGAGCCGCAGCAGGGGAGCCTGGCCAGCCCCCACGAGAAGCTGGGATTGGATACGCTGTTTTCTCCGGTACTGAGGTTAGTGCGCACAAGTTTTAATCATGGGACAATCTTACTCTATTCACGACAGAGACCTCTATAAGCGACTAAAACATTTATTACGCTCTGAGTCCAATAATTTACCGAAACAAGAGCTAAAAGATCTTTTAGAATGGACTCTACTTAACTTCCCCAACGCTGACCGTTCAGCTGTATTTACTAGAGATTTTTGGGACACGGTCGGTATTAAACTCTTTAATAATATCTCACACCGCGATATGACAGCCGCGCAGCTAGTACCAGCGTGTAGAGCTCTCGTAGAACTCTTTCATAATAAGCAACAACCATCAGTGGCTGTCGCGTCAGATCCGGTCCCTACTACACATTTGTCCCTGGCCACGGAGACCCGAAACGTGGCCAGGCCCGTTCCGGCCCCCCGAAACTCAGTGACTCCAGCATCCGCAGTTTCGCGCGTCCCTTCCCCACCCCCCCCAGCCCCCGTGATTTCGCAATCTGTTCCGGTGACCCCATCCCCCTCGGCGGACCCTGCGGCCCCCGCCCCTGCTCCCCCTCCCCCTCCCGATACTGTTCCCGCCCCCAGTGTGGCAAGCGGCGAGCTCCCCGCTCTCTCAAGAAACCCTGTCTCCGCTGTCACAACCCCCGCGCTGCCCACCCCCGGCTCTGCCCTCGCGGTGCACCCCGCCCCTCCCGCTCCCGTCACCGGTGCGACCCTGCCCCTTGACTCCGCCCCTGCGCCTCCGCCCAGCGATGTCATCGTGGCTCCTCCCCCCGTCGGTGCTGTCGCCTCAACTCCACCACCCCTCCTCCCCACCGGAGAATCTCCCGCTCCTCCCCCGCTGCACCCTGCGGCCGTCATCGCGGCTACCGCTTATATTCTATCTGCGCTACAAAACCACACTGCAGCCTCTTCCCTAACTCTTCCACTACCTCCTGTCACCGCGGAGTCAGCCCCGCCGTCAGCAGCGGGTCACACCTCGGCCCCTGAGCCGACACAGACCACTGCTGCCTCGAACATCTCGTTGTTTCATTTTTCTCCGCCTCCCGTTTCGCCGCGGCCCGCAGACGTCCCAGCCTCCGCTGCCCGGTCCACCCCGGCCCCCTCAGCTCCTTCTGCTGTTTCTCTCTGGCCACGCGGTCCCGAGCCGCAGCAGGTCCCGGTTCTGCCTGCCACGAGGGCCGCCACCACCGACCCTGGACCGGAACTTACACAAACGCAGTGTCAACCACAGGTTTCCACACGGTCACAAAACACCGCGCTACTCCCGCCAGCGTCTGGTCCTGTGTATTCCCCCGATCCTCTACCAGACCCGGCTGTAATATCACCAAGAACTGCCGCTTCGCTGTCAGATGCCCCCGCGCATTATAACCGCGAACAACCGAAACCTGCTTCCCTGCCCTCGTCCGTGCCGCAGCTCCCAGAGGCTTATCCGCAAGTGCAGCATCCCGTTCTGCCCCCTGACCGTCCCCTATCGCAGCTACTGTCAGCCGACACTACAACTACAAGGCCGCCGCTACACCTGGCTACACAAAAGGTACAAAAGGAAGGGGGAATTTCTAACACAGTATCTGCATTAATAAATACAGGAGAGACAGTGAACTATTCTATGCATGCAACAGCTAATCCCCTGACTTTACCACTTCAAAGTGAGATTGTAAAATTCGAAGCTCCACTACACATAAATTCCCAAGAATGTTATGATGATAGCCAACTTACAAACTGGCTGGAAGTCAAAAGACAAATTTGCAAAGAAGAAAACATAAACCCCCTAGCAATGCCGGTGTTATTTAGTCAGCAGGCGGGCGGTCCAAGAACATGGACAGCTATTTCACCCCAGGAGATAAAAGAACTGCGAAAAGCGATAAAGGACAGTGGCATTTGCTCTCCATATTTTAAACAACTGCTGAAAAGTACACTAGAAGAGCATACTCTTACACCCAATGACTGCAAAAATATTGCTAGCATTACCCTTACAGATTCGCAATTTATGCTATGGGAATTGAAATGGAAGAGACTACTCAGAAATGTATTGGACAATTATAGACGTAGTAATGATCCAGATTTGCGTGCTCTCACCCTGTCAAAGCTCACAGGTGAACCTCCAGATGACCGAAATGAAAATCAGATAAACCTGCCTAGGGTAGCATTAGATGACATCAAAAAAATGGCACGGCGAGCCTTCTTGCAAATTCAGCCTGCTGGAACTTTTGAAAAAGCTTATAACCTTATTAGCCAAGAAGCCTCTGAGCCATTCACAACATTTGTGGATCGTGTAATTCAAGCTGCTGAACGCCAGTGTGGTGATGATATAGCCCGTCCAATTATGATACGGGACATTATCGAAAATAATGCTAATGCCGAATGTAAGAAGGTGATCAAAGCCCTGGGAAAAGAAAAGCCAACAGTGCCAGAAATGATAGACGCTTGTAACAAAATAGGAAGTCCACAACATGTAGCAGCAATTCAAGCAACTGAATTGGGGAGAACCTTAGGGGAGAAGCTGGAAAAAGCTCTTTTAGCACAAACATCACAAGCTGCAGTAATCGCGGCTCAAGCAGAGGCACGAGATCAAAAGCTCACTAAAACCCTACTGCACATCGAAGTCTGCTGAAACCTCCACACCAGCCAGTGACCCTGCAAAAAAGAGCCAAGAAGCAGACGCCCAAGCCTGATCTACGCAGAATCTTCAAGAAGAAAGTGATCTACCAGAAGCAGCTCAAGAAAAAAAAAAATGGAGTTCTGTCGTTTACCCAAGTGCATGTTGTTTTTATCTTTTTGTTTTAATCTGTATAGTGATAATTGTAGTTTTAATAGCTATACCTTGTATACTCCAATGCATGCAGAAACTAATGAGTAGAATCGTATCTAATATCTTAGTTATTCATAGACAAAACGGGGGAGATGTTGGGAAGGTAGAATTAGAAAGAAATTATAAATATGACTTTGTAGCCAGAAAGGCTAAGGAAGAAATACAAATGATAGCACGGTTTGAATAATTCAAAGAAACCAACCGGGCTGGTATGCCAGAACACATTCTTTCCTGCAATAAAACCAAGCTGAGGCCCCTCATCCCAGCCTTATAAGGAAAGGTCTGAAGGAC